>NW_026652294.1:7112665-7189498 GCF_009828535.3 Hylobates moloch
ACATTCCATGCTCATGGGTTGGAAGAATCAATATCGTGAAAATGGCCCTACTGCCCAAGGTAATTTATAGATTCAATGCCATCCCCATCAAGCTACCAATGACTTTCTTCACAGAATTGGAAAAAACTACTTTAAAGTTCATATGGAACCAAAAAAGAGCCCGCATCGCCAAGTCAATCCTAAGCCAAAAGAACAAAGCTGGAGGCATCATGCTACCTGACTTCAAACTATACTACAAGGCTACAGTAACCAAAACAGCATGGTACTGGTACCACAACAGAGACATAGATCAATGGAACAGAACAGAGCCCTCAGAAATGATGCCGCATATCTACAACTATCTGATCTTTGACAAACCTGACAAAAACAAGAAATGGGGAAAGGATTCCCTATTTAATAAATGGTGCTGGGAAAACTGGCTAGCCGTATGTAGAAAGCTGAAACTGGATCCCTTCCTTACACCTTATACAAAAATTAATTCAAGATGGATTAAAGACTGAAATGTTAGACCTAAAACCATTAAAATCCTACAAGGAAACCTAGGCAATACCATTCAGGACATAGGCATGGGCAAGGACTTCATGTCTAAAACACCAAAAGCAATGGCAACAAAAGCCAAAATTGACAAATGGGATCTAATTAAACTAAAGAGCTTCTGCACAGCAAAAGAAACTACCATCAGAGTGAACAGGCAACCTACAGAATGGGAGAAAATTTTTGCAACCTACTCATCTGACAAAGGGCTAATATCCAGAATCTACAATGAACGCAAACAAATTTACAAGAAAAAAACAACCCCATCAAAAAGTGGGCAACGGACATGAACAGACACTTCTCAAAAGAAGACATTTATGCAGCCAGAAAACACATGAAGAAATGCTCATCATCACTGGCCATCAGAGAAATGCAAATCAAAACCACAGTGAGATACCATCTCACACCAGTTAGAATGGCCATCATTAAAAAATCAGGAAACAACAGGTGCTGGAGAGGATGTGGAGAAATAGGAACACTTTTACACTGTTGGTGGGACTGCAAACTAGTTCAACCATTGTGGAAGTCAGTGTGGCGATTCCTCAGGGATCTAGAACTAGAAATACCATTTGACCCAGCCATCCCATTACTAGGTATATACCCAAAGGACTATAAATCATGCTGCTATAAAGACACATGCACACGTATGTTTATTGCGGCACTATTCACAATAGCAAAGAGTTGGAACCAACCCAAATGTCCAACAACGATAGACTGGATTAAGAAAATGTGGCACATGTACACCATGGAATACTATGCAGCCATAAAAAATGATGAGTTCGTGTCCTTTGTAGGGACATGGATGAAACTGGAAAACATCATTCTCAGTAAACTATCGCAAGGACAAAAAACCAAACACCGCATGTTCTCACTCATAGGTGGGAATTGAACAATGAGAACTCATGGACACAGGAAGGGGAACATCACACTCCGGGGACTGTTGTGGGGTGGGGGGAGTGGGGAGGGACAGCATTAGGAAATATACCTAATGCTAAATGACAAGTTAATGGGTATAGGAAATCAACATGGCACATGGATACATATGTAACAAACCTGCACATTGTGCACATGTACCCTAAAACCTAAATTATAAAAAAATAAATAAATAAAATAATGCTTTATGATATGTTAGTAAAAGAAATATCTGAGGCTGGGTGTGGTGGTTCACACCTGTAATCCCAGAGCTTTGGGAGGCTGAGGCAGGTGGATCACCTGAGGTCAGGAGTTCAAGACCAGCCTGACCAACATGGTGAAACCCTCGTCTCTACTAAAAATAGAATAATTAGGCAGATGCAGTGGTGTGCGCCTGTAGTTCCAGCTACTCAGGAGGCTGACGCTGGAGAATCGCTTGAACCTGGGAGGTAGAGGTTGCAGTGAGCCGAGATTGTGCCACTGCACTCCAGCCTGGTCAACAGAGCAATACCCCATCTCAAAAAAAATAAATAAATAAGTAAATAAAAGAAATATTTGAGTACCCCTGCCATGGAAAGAAGAAACAGAGGGAGAAAAGGGAGTTGGTAGGTCCTAGCATTACAGAGCTGGGAAGGATGTGTTCAGTCCCTATTTTATAGACGAGGAGGGAAGTGTGATGTGTCCCAGGGTTTCATTGAGGATACACAGCCATAACTGTCTATTGAGAGTGCGACCAGGGCCCTGGGGGTAGCTATGGTCAAGTTGCAGACAAGAACTAACACTTGTAAGACAGGAGAGAAGCATTTAGTTAGAAAAGCAGTCAAAAATTTGTGTATAACTACATTTGGTGAGCAAATGAAAGCTATCAGACTCAGAAAAACAGAAACGCTGGTGGAACTGACTTTAGTAACTGGGGTTTTCTTTCTTTTGTTCTTTTTTTTTTTTTTTTTAAGACAGTTTCACCTTTGTCACCCAGGCTGGAGTGCAATGGTGCGATCTTGGCTCACTGTGCAACCTCCGCCTCCTGGATTCAAGCGATTCTCCTGCCTCAGCCTCCCGAGTAGCTAGGATTACAGGTGCCCGCCATCACACCGAGCTAATGTTTTGTATTTTTAGTAGAGACGGGGTTTCACCATGTTGGCCAAGCTGGTCTCGCACTCCTGACCTCTGGTGATCCACCCCCTCAGCCTCCCGAAGTGCTAGGATTACAGGCGTGAGCCACCGTGCCCGTCTGTACTAGGGTTTTTTATTGAGTTTCTTGCCAAGGGTGACTTCCAATAACAACCCCCCCTGCACTTTGCTCAGGACTGGAAAGCTCAGGCAGCCCAGGATGAATAAAAGCCTGAGTAGTGCAGTCCCCACGGAGGGGCAGGGCGGCCACAAGGTGGGCAGCAGCTGGGACGGGCATTGTGAGGCGTTGGATGGGGCTGTGGGGCTGGACATTGTGAGTCACTAGCCTGACCTGGCTGTTTCCTGGTAACCAGGTGACATAGGCAGCACAGTTAGAATTTCATCGACGGCTGAGGCAGGAGTGGAGAGGCGTGGAGAGGCCCCATGGGGAATATACTGACCTCTTGTGTCAGCTCCATCTGTGGCTGGCGCAAGCAGAAGGTGGCACCCTGTGATGAATCTGATACTTATGAGGCTGTGGCTGCTCCAACATCAGAATCCACTACCGTAGAGCCTGGCAAGCTGGATGTGGGAGCCACGGAGGGCCAAGATCTGCAGCACATCAGCAACCAAAAGATGCCCACAGGTAAAAAAGCCATGGGTGCCATTTACTCTCTGGCACACCTCTGGCCACCCCCACCCCCTTCCCATACCCTCATCCCCAGAGACATCCTCAGCTTCCAGCTCCCTCCTGCCCATAGCCAGCTTTCCCAGGTCTGGGGCATGGGGGACAAAGGCTGGCTCTGCCTCTTGTCTTTGTCGTTGAGGCTTTTTTGATCTAGAAAAGGGAGAGCCCTTTTCTCAATGAAAATTCAAATACCCCAATTTTGGAGTCCCCATCCCATTCTCTAGCCTCACCTATCCAGCCGGTTTGGTACCTAAATGAAGGAACCAGGTAAGGGTCAGCTTGTTTCTTTTCTTCCAACCCTTAAGGTAGCTTATTTTTTGTAAATTTTATTTATTTATTCATTCATTCATTCATTCATTCATTTATTTTAGATGGAGTCTCGCTCTGTTGCCCAGGCTGGAGTGCAGTGGTGGGATCTCAGCTCACTGCAACCTCTGCCTCCTGGGTTCAAGCGATTCTCTAGCCTCAGCCTCCTGAGTAGGGACTACAAGTGCCCGCCACCATGCCCGGCTAATTTTTTGTATTTTTAGTAGAGACGGGGTTTCACCGTGTTAGCCAGGTTGGTCTCGATCTCCTGACCTGGTGATCTGCCAGCCTCAGCCTCCCAAAGTGCTGTGATTACTGGCATGAGGCTCTGCGCCAAGCTCCTAATTTAATTAAGTTCTGAGATACATGTGCAGGATGTACAGGTTTGTTACATAGGTAAAAGTGTGCCATGGTGGTTTGCTGCACCTGTCAACCCGTCACCTAGCTATGAAGCCCTGCATGCATTAGCTATTTGTCCATATGCTCTCCCTTCCCCTGTCCCCTGACAGGCAACTGAACTCTCTTGCCTGTTTTTGTCTGGAGGGGGACGCTCATGCCTGTTTTTGTCTGGAGAGCCTGCCTGGCTTCAGGTTCCTGATAGGAGTGAGGACCTGGAGTGCTGTGTGAGAAACAGATGGCTCAGTGAAGAACTGTCATCATCCACTAGAGTCCCTGGAAACAGCTGTATCATTTAGATGGTGTGGGTTTGTGTGCAGGAGGGCTGGGAGGTAGCTAGGAGTGAATTAATGTGTAGTGATTGTGAGTGTGTTTGTAAATGTGTGTTTTCCCCCAAAAATGTGGACCTGCATGCGCAGCACAGTAGAAGTGTCACTTTTCTTGAATTCCTGGCCTGTGGTGGTCCTCTCACCTCAGCCTCCCGAGTCATGTCATTCTTCTAATAAAAAGGAAGAAAAACTTCAGCACCACCATACACTTTACGTAAATGACTCCTTCACCACAGCTGTACCTGAAAGTCAGTTTAATATCCCTACTTCTTAGATAGAGAGAGTGCAGAAAGGAGTGAACCCAGATTTTGACCTCCTGAAGGCAAAAGTGAACCCAGAAATGGGTCCCAATGTTGATGGTCTGCATTACTCAACTGTGTCATCACTCAGGTTTGGTGATATGACCCCACACCAGGGAGTTCCAGCACCTATGTGTGCACCTGGTAGTGGTAGTGGATGGCCTATAAGCGTGCCAAACATTACCCATCATCAAATGGGGCCCCATTGGTCACATAACCCTCGGTAGCAAAAGGTACACGGAACAACAGATGTTTGCATGGACATTACTGTGAAATACACATAGAAAGCCCACAGGCTTTTGGTCAGCTCACAGATTCTGAGAAGTGTAAGGGTTCACATGGAACAGTGCAGGTCAACATCTGTCAGTGCTGGGGTCATTCCTCAGCATTTGGTCAAAGCAGGGAAGGATCAGGAAGATATTGCATTGTATTTAGTAACATGACTACCTGAAGCCTTAGAAATGCTCCAATCCATGGCCGGGCTCGGTGGCTCATGCCTGTAATCCCGGCACTTTGGGAGGCTGAGGCAGCAGATCACCTGAGGTCAGGAGTTTGAGACCAGCCTGGCCAACATGGTTAAAATCTGTCTCTACTAAAAATACAAAAATTAGCCGGCCATGGTGGCCCATACCCGTAGGCCTAGGTACTTGGGAGGCTGAGGCTGGAGAATCGCTTGAACCTGGGAGGTGGAGGTTGCAGTGAGCCGAGATCGAGCCACTGTACACTCCAGCCTGGGTGACAGAGTGAGACTCTGTCTCAAAAACATAAAGAAATAAATAAAAAGAAATGTTCCAATCCATAGCAGACAGACAAGGGCCAGTGCCACATCAGAACTCAGGACAATATTATTATTAGCCTGGTGCCCATCACCCTCATTGGAGACCTCCTGCACCTCTAGGTTAGTGAGGCTCAGCACCCACCATGTACTGATCCCCATGATGGACTGTCCCACTGTTGGGGGCTGGTGTGAGCATGAGCAGCCACTGACTCAGTGGACACACAGTGTAAAGAAACGGAAGATGTGGGCGGGGTGCAGTGGCTCATGCCTGTAATCCCAGCACTTTGGGAGGCCGAGGTGGGTGGATTGCCTGAGGTTGGGAGTTCGAGACCAGCCTGGCCAACCTGGTAAAACCCTGTCTCTACTGAAAATATAAAAATGAGCTGGATGTGGTGGTGAGTGCCTGTAATCCCAGCTCCTTGGGAGGTTGAGGCGGGAGAATCACTTGAACCCAGGAGGCAGAGGTTATAGTGAGCTGAGATCAAGCCATTGCACTCCAGCCTGAGTGACTGAGTGAGACTGCGTCTCTAAAAAGGAAGGGAAGAGCAGAAGAGAAATATCTAACAGGGTTAGTACTCATATATCTGAGACCCCTTCTCAGTAGGAGTGAGCAGGACCTGGCCTTCCTGTCTGCCAAGAGAGCATGGCGTGGACATCATGCTAAATGCCTCAGGAATGGAGTTTCATTGCTTTCTCTTGTCCTCTCCATCTCTTTGTGCAATGATGGCAGTGACAGCAGTAGAAATTGGTGAGGGGGCAGAACAGGAATCAGGTCCCCACTTCTCTGACATGGAGCAGACAGGACACAAGTCAGCAGGGATGGACTTCAGGGTCAGGACAGACAGGTCCCAGGCCTGATCTTCCTGCAGCTGGGACAAATGAGTTTTTCTTTTTCACCTCTTTTGGAAGTCACTTGAGGAATGTTCCTTGAGGAGACACTACGATTGGCCAAGGGTTATCTGGCTCAGAAATGTGTGTGTGTAGTGTGTTTTTTTTTTTTTTTTTTTTTTTTTGAGATGGAGTCTCACTCTGTTGCCCAGGCTGGGGTAGTGCAGTGGTGCGATCTCAGCTCACTGCAAGGTCCGCCTCCCAAGTTCAAATGATTCTCCTGCCTCAGCCTGCCGAGTAGCTGAAATTACAGGCATGCGCCACTGCACCCAGCTAATCTTTTTTTTTTTTTTTTTTTTTTGAGACGGAGTCTTGCTCTGTCGCCCAGGTGGAGTGCAGTGGCGCAATCTTGGCTCACTGCAAGCTCCGCCTCCTGGGTTCACGCCATTCTCCTGCCTCAGCCTCTCCGAGTAGCTGGGACTACAGGCGCCCGCCACTATATTTGTAGTTGAGACAGGGTTTCTCCATGTTGGCCAGGCTGGTCTCGAACTCCTGACATCAGGTGATCTGCCCACCTCAGCCTCCCAAAGTGCTGGGATTACAGGTGTGAGCCACCGTGCCTGGCTGACACGTGTTTCAACTGGACAGAGCCCCCTAGCACTGGGCCTGTAGCTGCTGCACTCCTGAGTAGCAGGGGAGGTGGGGAAGGACATGAGTTCCAGTGCACCATGAGCTCGGCAAAGAGATGGGGACTGATTCCAGAGTCCAGCTCATCCTTGCAACTCTTCTGTAGAATCCAGAACACATCAGTTTCCACTTATTTTGTAGAAGGTTTGGAATCTTCAGTGTCAAACTCTATCTGTGTTGTGTCTTCCCACAAAGTGGATAGAGGAACCCTGGCTATGGGTGTTTCCTGCCAGGGCAGTGACTGTGTCTTCCTCATTAGTCTTCATCCCAGAGCTCAGTCCTGGGGAGAACACGTTAGGCCCCATGGGCATTGTAATGAACACATCCCTGGCATCCCTGGGATGAGTTCTAGGTCGCCCCTGGGCTGGGATCTAGTGCAGGTGTGGAAATGTTCCCTTCTCAGCCTGTTGAGCCCTACACCAATCCCGGAGCCTGCCCCAGCTTCTGAGTCAGGGTCCCTGGAGATGAAGTTGAGCTCCTGAGGACAGTGAGGTGCCCCTGCCCCTCGGCTCCTGCTGCTCTGATCCTGTCTAGACAGGGTGTGCAGGGCCACGCTCTTCCCCTGTGTGCACACGCGCCCCCTGCTGGAATCCCTCTGGACCTGGATGTTGTCCTCATTGTTGTCATATCCCCCAGCCCCACACAGTGACTGGCCCTTGTGCAGATGCCCAGGAAGTAACCATAAACGTATGGTAGAAGCAGAGCTGCAAACTATTTTGCAAGAAAACACCAGGAGAGGGGAGTCATGTCTTCCTCATGTCTGGATCTCCTGTGCTGTCTAGTGTGGTTCTCAGTCATATATGTGCCTCCTCATATGTAAATACATTTAAATATTTACAATGAAAAGTTCAGGGCCGGGCATGGTGGCTCACACTTGTAATTCCAGCACTTTGGGAGGCCAGGGCCAGCGGATCACCTGAGGTCAGGAGTTCGAGACCAGCCTGGCCAACATGGTTAAACCCCATCTCTACTAAAAATGCAAAAATTAGCCTGATGTGGTGATGCACACCTGTAATCCCAGCTACTTGGGAGACTGAGGCAGGAGAATTGCCTGAACCCGGGAGGCAGAGGTTGCAGTGAGCCGAGATCATGCCATTGTACTCCAACCTGGGCAGCAAGAGTGAAACTCTGTCTCAAAAAAAAAAAAAAAATCAGAACCTCATCACAACAGCCACCGTGCAATGGCCCAGCAGCCTTCTTTTCATGCAGCAGAGAGCATTTCCATCCCCGCAGAATGCTCTTTCACATCCGCTGTGAGCCTGGCTGAGCGACCGATTGTTGAACTCCTCTAACTCAAAGCGTGCACATCAAAGTGGGAATCTCAGGGCTGTGAGATTGGAGGTGAGACCTGTAATGGGCCAGTGGAAGGAAAAAGTTGAAAGGTCATTCCTTCAGTTCCTCTTTCTCACTTGAAGGCTGGCAAGTGTGAGCAATGCCTTTTTAGAGACCTCTGACTCCACAGAGCCCAGGGAGAGTCTGACCACACCGAGGAAAGGGCAGAGTGATCTCGTGTAACCCAGTGTGGCCTCGCCTGGAGTGGGAGGCTGGGCGAGTTGCTCTCTGGAATAACTCCTTCCGGATGTTTTTGTCTCTAACGATTGGCCAATGGACGCCATCCACGAGGGCAGCTGCAATGAGAGATCTGCAGGTAGAGAATGATACTCTAGGAGGAGCTCTGGGAGCAGCTGGGTGACACCTGTTGCTTTGGAACCTAGGAAAAGGGCGATGAAGTCAGAACCAAAGGAAATATGTGTAGAAGTCTGACTTGTTCCTTTTGTATTTTAGTAAGATAGAGATGAGACAATATATGTCCATGGGCTTTGTGTGCTGTGTTTCTAACCATTTTTTTTCTTGCTCTGGTGTTTAATGGTTACCTTTCCCAGAAGACCAGTTTTTCCTCTCTATGTCACAGCAAACATCAAAGCCTTGATTTTTGATTGGTTACTATCTTCTTTGACTTGGGAATGTAAGAGTCTTACCAGGTCTAGGCACTGGCTAAGATGCAAGGTATCTGGTGAGACTCCCTCATGCTCACTACTTGAACACAGTTGTTTCTCTCAGATGCTCTCAGAATCTTCAGTCCCACGCTCCACATGCCGCATCCAGCAAAGCTCTCTGAGGGACTCACAGTCTCCAACCACCAGCGCACTGACATTAACTCTGTGTCCTTTTAGGTCCCCCTGAGGACCGCCTGAGTTTAAAATTTCTACCACCAAATGAGGAAGACAATGATGATGCCAAGGTAAGACCCCCTTTCTTTGCCTTCTAAAGAAATGTTGCTTTCCTGATGTCAGAAACAAACTCACCCATCCACACCCAAAGAATGGACTCAGAGGCCTGCAGAGCAGCGAAAATGAGACTTTTCATGATGGTCTTGCAAGATCTGGGTGCAGACACACCCAGCACAGTTTCAACAAGCAATTTATCCCTGAGTGTGCAGGTCCCTCCCCTGGTTCCTCGTAGGCTGAGTACTATGGGGTCACAATCTTCCCGGGTGTCACGTATCGATTGTTGGGTAGGGGCTTTAGATATTTTTTTTTATGGTTGTCTTACTGCATTTTGTTGCAGCCCACAATGCATTGCCATCCTAGTCAGCTCAGGGGCTCTTCAAGTATTTGACTTATGACCTAAGTAGTTGGGCAGGCTGGTAAGAACAGATAAAGCGAGCTATTTTGCAGGCTAGTAAACTTTCAACTTAGACTAAACTTCTTTGGTTCCAGTGAGGGCAATTAAGTGAGGAGGAGAGGGGGCCCAACAAGCAGGCATTGTCCATCCAAGCAGGAGCCCAGCATATCCTATTTCTTCTGTGTTTTGCTGACCTAGACCGGTTCAAGGCACTTTGTGTTAAAAATGGACCACTGTATACATTATTTCCTTCACCTGATTTCTTTCCTTCCCAATTAATTTTGATATAAAAATATAACAAGGCACATTATGTACAACATACACAATTCTCTGTGAGGATGGAGTTCAGTGGGAGTTTTTTTTCATCTAATACATGACACACTAGGATGTTTTTAAATGACAGCATCCATCATCAACTGTAATGCAGAGGCGTTTTCCTCCACACCAGTTCTCCTCTTTGAATTAGGCATTGTGCGTTTACCAACCTAAATCAACTTCAAAGAAATTCTGTGGGAAAAGCTTTTGTCTTTTCCACATGTGTCCTCTATGCTAGAATGTTTGGTCTTTGACATGGACTCAACCACTGTTTCAAAAGTAGTTTTCTGAAGTCATCAAGAGAATAACTGATCTGTGTAAGGGGTGCAGCAGAATTGATCTGATCCTCATAGCATCTTCTTTTGTCTCGTTGCAGATTTTACCATCACCTGTCCAGGGTATGTAGCTTGAACTAACTCACTTTCTGAGAAACTAACTTGCTGGCTTTAATATATACAAACCTTAATCTGGATTCCTGTTAAAAATATTGGGGGTGTGGTGAGAGGAAATGATTTTGCAAGTGTATAACTATGAGCAGAGGGGCTGTAGAAATGTGTGTGAACCCAGAGGACCAACTAGGAGATTTTGTGTGAGCCAGTGTGTCTTCACCTGGAGTAGGAGAAGTGAGTGCACCTCTCACTGACTTACCCTGATATTGGTGATTCTAAAGAGTGGATTCTGGAGAATCTCAGCAGGGGAGACGATGCTTTTTCAGGTAGGTAAAATACTTCAGATGGAGTCTAATAAAACAGCATTTACAAGAAGCTTCATGTTATATCTGCTGCTTGGGAGGCTGAGGGAGGGTGTAGAAACAAAAAGTAAATAGAAGCCGAGTCTGTTATTTTCAGAGTTTAATGTCATCTTGGTGAGAAGTACTATGTTTATGGGCTTTTGAGTATCCTGTGTTTTTGATCACCTCTTCTTGCTTTATTATTTAAAGATGATTTTTCTGAGAACACCTGCTCTTTTCTGCCTCTGCCACTGCAAAATCTCAGAGCCTGTGGTTTGGGACACAGTTCTGTCATAGGCAGTTACTTTATCCTAGATATAAAATTCTTCTGCGGTATGCCCAGATGCATAGGAGAAATGGATCCTCACCTTATGAACTGTTAGGTTTCATGGCAGCACATTGATTTGTCTGTCCTTGCAGTTTACCTCTGGTATCAAGACATCTCCCTGGGCATGGAGTACAGGATGAATATTCACTCTGGGCTCACTGCAAAAGCTCCAGTGTGTGTGAAATGGAGGGAGAAGCACAACCTTGAGCACCCTGTCAGCATTCCATTTCTTCATTTGAATGAGAATATGCAGTTTTACCATCATTTGTGGAAGAGGCTTTCCTTTCCCCCTTGTGTATCGTTGGCACCTTTGTTGAAGATCAGCTGACTCTGTATGTGTGCATTTAATTCTGGGCTCTTGATTCTATATCTGATATTTATGGGTGCCCCCATGCTAGAAGCATGCTGTCTGAATTTTTCTGTTTTTTGTAGATTTCAATCTCATGAACGTGCATCCTCCAACACTATTCTTTTTCAACGTTACCATGGTTATTTGAGGCACATAAAAATTCATTAAAGTCTGAGGATTAACTTTTCCATTTCTGCACACATGGCTGTTACCAGTTTGATAGCAGTTGTTAATCTGTAGATCATTTGTGTGGTATTGTGTGTTAGTCATGCTTAGTCTTCCTATCCATGAATATGGGAAACCTTTCAACTTATTTGTACGTTCTTTGCTTTGTAGAATCTTTATGTTGACAGCTGATTAGTTAGATTTAACATGACTGATATAAATTTGTGACTTCTTTTTTTTTCTTTTTCTTGTTTTTTGAGACGGAGTCTCACTCTGTCACCATACTGGGGTGCAGTGATGTGATCGCCCACTGCCACCTCTGCCTCCCGGGTTCAAGTGATTCTCCTGCCTTATCCTCCTGAGTAGCTGGGACTATAGGCATGTGCCACCAACATGCTCAGCTAATTTTTGTATTTTCAGTAGAGATGTGGTTTTACCATGTTGGCCGAGATGGTCTCGATCTCTTGACCTCGTGATCCGCCTGCCTCGGCCTCCCAAAAAGTGCTGGGATTACAGGCACGAGGCACCATGCCCAGCCAAATTTGTGATATCTTATACCAATATTTTGTATGTCTGAATTAATAGGCATCAAATAAAAAAAATTATGTAAGCTAGTTAACCAAAAAATCACCCTTTTCCTCATGGACATTTTTTCATGAATTTGTTCATTTGTATTGGTATACGTTTCCTCATTTCGGTAGATCATGTATATTTGAACCTGGAAACTTATCCTCATGGCAGAAAGTGATCTCTCAGCTTCACTGGTACAGGTAGCGCAGGCCCTGTGAGCTTGGCCTGTTTGAATGAAGCCTCATCTTTAGGGAATCTCTTCAGGGAGAATGACACAGAGCTGATGAAGCCCTTGATTACAGGGCCCCAAAAGGTTGTGGGCACACACCATTATTCCAGAAGAAGACTTACAAAGAGGAAATCATGACTATTTTTAATTGTAGCATTTTAATATTATTTTTTAAATGGTCTCTATGAAAAAGAATGTGTGATTAATAGAACAGAGTAATTTAGGTAAAATTGAGTTGATTTCACCAATAAAATAGACTTTTAATTAAGTAATAAATCCTTTAAAACAGATGCTAAATGTAGTACCAGCACAATTGGATCCTAGTGTACTGACACGATCTTGAATACATTAAGAAAATACTGTTTGTTTAGAAGAGTGTCAAAACATTTGAGAGGGAGGAAGGCACTCTTCCATTGACCCTTAGTGTGTGTTTCAGTTCCATTTAGGTTTGACTGTTCTGTGTCGCTGCATGATACCTCTAGTACAAGGCCAAGGCCTCTGTGTCTCATGTCTTTCCTGCTCCCCTCTTCTGCCATCCCTCTTCCACTCAGGGGAACAGCCCAGCATTAACTCAGTCCATGCTCGTTAATCAACCACCTCCATACACCACATCCAGCAAAGCTCCCTGAGTGACTCACAGTCACAAACAACCAGGGCACTGATCTTTCTTCTGTGTCCTTCCAGGTTCTGCTGAGGACAACCTGAGTCTAGTATGCCCACTGCCAAGTGAGGATCATGATGGTGATCATGATGATGCCCAGGTAAGACCACCTTTCTTTGTCTTCTAAGGAAATGTTGGTTTTCTGATGTGAGAAACAAACTCACCAGTCCAAACCCAAAGAATGGACTCAGGGAGCTGAAAAACAGCAAAAGTGAGATTTTCTTTCCTTTTTTTCTTCTTTTCTTTTTTTTTTTTTCCAAGACAGAGTCTCACTCAGTTGGCCAGGCTGGAGTGCAGTGGTGCAATCTCGGCTCCATCTCCTGGGCTCAATGAATTCTCCTGCCTCAGCCTCCCGAGTAGCTGGGATTACAGGCATGTGTCTTCATGCCTAGCTAATTTTTGTACTCTTAGTAGAGATGGTGTTTTGCCATGCTGGCCAGGCTGGTCTCGAACTCCTGACCTCAGGTAATCGGCCCACCCCGGCTTCCGAAAGTGCTGGGATTACAGGCATGAGCCACCCCGCCTGGCCGAAAGTGAGACTTTTAATGACAGTCTTGCAAGATCCAGTACCTTATGGGCAGACACACCCAGCACAGTTTCAACAAGCAATTTATCCCCTAGTGTGCAGGTCCCTCCCCTGGTTCCTCATAGGCTGAGTACTGTGGGATCATAATCTTCCCGGGTGTTGCCTATTGATTTTTGGGGAGGGGTTTTAGGTATTTTTCTAGGGTTGTCTTACTGCATTTTGTTGCAGCCCACAATGCATTGTCATCCTAGTCAGCTCAGGGGCTCTTCAAGTACTTATCACCTAAGTAGCTGGGCAGACTGGTAAGAACAGACAAAGCAAACTATTTTGCCGGCCAGTAAACTTTTATCTTAGACTAAACTTCTTTAGTTCAAGTGAGGGCAACTAATTGGGGAGGAGGGGCTGCCCAACAAGCAGGCATTGCTTATCCAAGCAAGAGCCTAGCATATACTATTTCTTCTTTTTTTTGCTGAGCTAGACCAGTTTAAGACACTTTGCGTTAAAAATGGACCACTGTATACATTATTTCCTTCACCTGATTTCTTTCCTTCTCAATTAATTTTGATATAAAAATATGACAAGGCACATTATGTACAACATACACAATTTGTGAGGACGGAGTTCAGTGGGAGTTTCTTTTCATCTAATACATGGCACACTAGGATGTTTTTAAATGACAGCATCCATCATGAACTGTAATGCAGAGCATTTTCCTCCACACCAGTTTTTCTCCTTGGATTAGACATTGTGCGTTTACCAACCTAAATCAACCTCAAAGATAAATTCTGTGGGAAAAGCTCTTGTCTTTTCACAGGTGTCCTCTATGCTAGAGTGTTTGACCTTTGCCCTTGACTCAACCACTGTTTCACAACTAGTTTTCTGAAGTCATCAAGAGAATAACAGATCTATGTAAGGGGTGCAGCACAATTGATCTGATTCTCATAGCATCTTCTTTTGTCTCATTGCAGGTTTTACCATCACGTGTCCAGGGTACGTACCTTGAACTAACTCACTTTCTGAGAAACCAACTTGCTGGCTTTAATATATAGAAACCTTAATCTGGGTTCCTGTTAAAAATATTTGGGGTGTGGTGAGAACAAATGATTTTGCAAGTTTATAGCAACAAGACTTCAGGTGGGATCTAATAAAACAGCATTTCCAGGAACCTTCATGTTATACCTGCTGCTTAGGAGGCTGAGGGAGGGTATAGAAAGAGAAAAAGAAAAAGTAAATATAAGCCGAGTTTGTTCTTTTCAGAGTTTAATGTCATGATGAGAAGTACTATGTTTATGGGCTTTTGAGTATCCTGTGTTTTCGATCACCTCTTCTTTATTATTTAAAGATGATTTTTCTGAGAACACCTGCTCTTTTCTGCCTCTGCCACTGCAAAATCTCAGAGCCTGTGGTTTGGGACACAGTTCTATCATAGGCAGTTACTTAATCCTGGAGACAGAATTCTTCTGTGGTGTGCCCAGGTGCATAGGAGAAATGGATCCTCACCTTATGAACTGTTAGCTTTGATGGCAGCACATGCATTTGTCTGCGCTTGCTGTTTACCTCTGGTATCAAGACATCTCCCTGGGCATGGAGAACAGAATGAAAATTCCAAAACACATGCAAAAGCTCCAGTGTGTGGGAAATGGAGGGAGAAGCACTACCTTGAGCACCCTGTCAGCATTCCATTTCTTCACGTGAATGAGAATATGCAGTTTTACCATCATTTGTGGAAGAGGCTTTCCTTTCCCCATTGTGTACTTTTGGCACCTTTGTTGAAGATCAACTGACTCTGTATGTGTGCATTTAATTCTGGGCTCTTGATCTGTGATACTTACGGGTGCACCCATGCTAGAAGCATGCTGTCTGAATTTCTGTTTTTTGTAGATTTCAATCTCATGAATGTGCGTCCTCCAACACTATTCTTTTTCAACATTACCATGGTTATTTGAAGCACATAAAAATTCATTAAAATCTTAGGATTAACTTTTCCATTTCTTCACAGGTGGCTGTTACCAGTTTGATAGCAGTTCTTGTGAGTCTGTAGATCATTTGTGTAGTATTGTGTGTTAGTCATGCTTAGTCTTCCTGTCCATGAACATGGGAAGCCTTTCAGCTTATTTGTACATTTTTTACTTTCTAGAATCTTTATGTTGACAGCTGATTAGTTAGATTTAACATGACTGATATAAATTTGTGATTTTTTTTTTTTTTGAGGCAGAGTCTCACTCTGTCACCATACTGCTTGTGCAGTGATGTGATCTCTGCTCACTGCCACCTCTGCCTCCTGGGTTCAAGTGATTCTCCTGCCTTATCCTCCTGAGTAGCTTGGACTGCAGGTGCATGCCACCATGTCCAGCTAATTTTTATTTTTTTTAAATAGAGACATGGTTTTACCCTGTTGGCCAGGATGGTCTCAATCTCTTGACCTTGTGATCCACCCACCTTGACCTCCCAAAGTGCCGGGATTACAGGCATGAGCCACCGCACCTGGCCAAATTTGTGGTATCTTATACCAATATTTTGTATGTCTGAATGAATAGGCATCAAATAAAAAAATATTAAGCTGGTTAACCAAAAAAATGACCCCTGTACTCATGGACATTTTTTCATGAATGTGTTCATTTCTATTGGTATACATTTCCTCATTTCAGTAGATCATGTGTATTTGAACCTGGAAACTTATCCTCATGGCAGAAAGTGTTGAGAGTCACGTCTCTCAGCTTCACTGGTGTAGGTAGAGCAGGCTCTGTGAGCTTGGCCTGTTTGAATGAAGCCTGATCTTTATGGAATCTCCTCAGGGAGAGTGACACAGAGCTGCTGAAGCCCCGGATCACAGGGGCCCAATAGGTTATGTGCACACACCATGGTTCCAGAAGAAGACTTACAAAGAGGAAATCATGACTATTTTTAATTTTAGTATTTTAATATTTAATTTTTTAAATGACCTCTATGAAAAAGAAATTGTGATCAGCTGGGTGTGGTGGCTCACACCTGTAATCCCAGCACTTTGGGAGGCCGAGGTGGGCAGATCACGAGGTCAGGAGATGGAGACCATCCTGGCTAACACAGTGAAACTCTGTCTCTACTGAAAATACAAAAAAATTAGCCAGGTGCGGTGGCGGGTGCCTGTAGTCCCAGCTAAGGGAAGCTAAGGTAGGAGAATGGTGTGAACCTGGGAGGCGGAGCTTGCAGTGAGCCGAGATCACGTCACTGCACTCCAACCTGGGGGAGAGAGTGAGACTCTGTCTCAAAAAAAAAAAAAAAAAAAAAAAATGTGTGATCAATAGAGTAGAGTAATTTGGGTAAAATTGAATCCATGTCACCAATAAATTAAGTAATTAATCATGTAAATTTAAAACAGATGCTAGATGTAGTAGCAGCATAATTGTGTCCTAGTGTACTTGCATAGTCTTGAATATGTTAAGAAAATCCTGTTTGTTTAGAAGAGTGTCGAAACATTTGAGAGGGGAGGAAGGCATTCTTCCATTGACCCTTAGTGTGTGCTTTAGTTCCATTTGGGGTTGACTTTTTTGTTTTGCTGCATGATGCCTCTAGCACAAGGCCAAGGCCTCCACGTCTCATGTCTTTCCTGCTCCCGTCCTCTGCCATCCCTCTTCCACTCAGGGGAATAGCCCAGCTTTAACTCAGTCCATGGTTGTTAATCAACCACCTCCATACACCACATCCAGCAAAGCTTCCTGAGTGACTCACAGTCACAACCAACGAGGGCACTGATCTTTCCTCTGTGTCCTTCCAGGTTCTTCTGTGGACAACCTGAGTTTAGTATGCCTACCACCAAGTGAAGATGATGATTTGGATGATGACGATGATGAAGATGATGCCCAGGTAAGACCACCTTTCTTTGTCTTCTAAGGAAATGTTGGTTTTCTGATGTGAGAAACAAACTCACCAGTCCAAACCCAAAGAATGGACTCAGGGAGCTGAAAACAGCAAAAGTGAGATTTTCTTTCCTGTTTTTCTTCTTTTCTTTTTCTTTCTTTTCTTTTTTTTTTTTTTTCTGAGACAGAGTCTCACTCAGTTGGCCAGGCTGGAGTACAGTAATGCAATCTCCTGGGCTCAATGAATTCTCCTGCCTCAGCCTCCCGAGTAGCTGGGATTACAGGCATGTGTCTTCATGCCCAGCTAATTTTTGTATTCTTACTAGAGATGGTGTTTTGCCATGGTGGCCAGGCTGGTCTCGAACTCCTGACCTCAGGTAATTGGCCCACCTCGGCTTCCAAAAGTGCTGGGATTACAGGCATGGGCCACCCCGCCTGGCTGAAAGTGAGACTTTTAATGACAGTCTTGCAAGATCCAGTACCTTATGGGCAGACACACCCAGCACAGTTTCAACAAGCAATTTATCCCCTAGTGTGCAGGTCCCTCTCCTGGTTCCTCATAGGCTGAGTACTATGGGATCATAATCTTCCCGGGTGTTGCCTATTCATTTTTGAGGAGAGGCTTTAGGTATTTTTCTAGGGTTGTCTTACTGCATTTTGTTGCAGCCGACAATGCATTGCCATCCTAGTCAGCTCAGGGCTCTTCAAGTATTTGATTTATGACTTAAGTAGCTGGGCAGGCTGATAAAAACAGACAAAGCGAGCTATTTTGCAGGCTAGTAAATTTTTATCTTAGGCTAAACTTCTTTGGTTCAAGTGAGGGCAACTAAGTGGGGAGGAGGGGGTGTCCAACAAGCAGGCATTGCCTATCCAAGCAAGAGCCTAGCATATACTATTTCCTCTGTTTTTTGCTGACCTAAACCGGTTTAAGGCACTTTGTGTTAAAAATGGACCACTGTATACATTATTTCCTTCAGCTGATTTCTTTCCTTCTCAATTAATTTTGATATAAAAATATAACAAGGCACTTTATGTACAACATACACAATTCTCTTTGTGAAGATGGAGTTCAGTGGGAGTGTATTCCTATCTAATATATGACACACTAGGATATTTTTAAATGCCAGCATCCATCATCAACTGTAATGCAGGGGCATTTTCCTCCACACCAGTTTTTCTCCTTGGATTAGGCATTGTGCGTTTACCAACCTAAATCAACCTCAAAGATAAATTCTGTGGGAAAAGCTCTTGTCTTTTTCCATATGTGTTCTCTATGCTAGAATGTTTGGTCTTTGACCTTGACTAACCACTGTTTTACAAGTAGTTTTCTGAAGTCATCAAGAGAATAACAGATCTGTGTAAGGGGTGCGGCAGAATTGATCTGATCCTCATAGCATCTTTTGTCTCATTGCAGATTTTACCATCACGTGTCCAGGGTACGTACCTTGAACTAACTCAACTTTCTGAGAAACAAACTTGCTGGCTTTAATATATAGAAACCTTATTCTGGGTTCCTGTTAAAAAATATTGGGGGTCTGGTGAGAGCAAATGATTTTGCAAGTGTATAACTATGACCAGAGGGGCTGTAGAAATGTATGTGAACCCAGAGGACCAACCAGGAGATTTTGTGTGAGCCAGTGTGTCTTCACCTGGAGTAGGAGAAGTGAGTGCACCTCTCACTGACTTATCCTGATATTGGTGGTTCTAAAGAGTGGATTCTGGAGAATCTCAGCAGGGAAGAGGATGCCTTTCCAGGTAGGTAAGAAGATTTCAGGTGGGGCCTAATAATACAATGTTTCCAGGAGGCTCATGTTATACCTGCTGCTTGGCAAAGTTAGGGAGGGTATAGAAAGAGAAAAAGAAAAAGTAAATATAAGTCAAGTTTGTTCTTTTCAGAATTTAATGTCAGCATGATGAGAAGTACTATGTTTATGAGCTTTTGAGTATCCTGTGTTTTTGATCACCTCTTCTTACTTTATTATTTAAGATGATCTTTCTAGAACACCTGCTCTTTTCTGCCTGTGCCACTGCAAAATCTCAAAGCCTTTGGTTTAGGACAGAGTTCTGTCATAGGCGGTTACTTAATTCTGGAGACAAAATTCTTCTGTGGTGTGCCCAGATGCATAGGAGAGATTAATCCTCACTTTATGAACTGTTTGGTTTCATGGGAGCACATTCGTCTGTTTTTCCTGCTTACCTCTGGTATCAAGAGCTCTTCCTGGGCATGGAGGACAGAATGAAAATGCACTCTGGGCTCACTGCAAAAGCTTCAGTGTCTTGGAAATGGAGGGAGAAGCACAACCTTGAGCACCCTGTCAGCATTCCATTTCTTTTTTTCTCTTTTATTTTATTTTATTATTATTATTATACTTTAAGTTTTAGGGTACATGTGCACAATGTGCAGGTTTGTTACATATGTATACATGTGCCATGTTGGTGTGCTGCACCCATTAACTCGTCATTTAGCATTAGGTATATCTCCTAATGCTGTCCCTCCCCTCTCCCTCCACCCCACAACAGTCCCCGGAGTGTGATGTTCCCCTTCCTGTGTCCATGTATTCTCATTGTTCAATTCCCACCTATGAGTGAGAACATGCGGTGTTTGGTTTTCTGTCCTTCTGATAGTTTACCGAGAATGATGATTTCCAGTTTCATCCATGTCCCTACAAAGGACATGAACTCATCATTTTTTATGGCTGCATAGTATCCCATGGTGTATAGGTGCCACATTTTCTTAATCCAGTCTATCGTTGTTGGACATTTGGGTTGGTTCCAAGTCTTTGCTATTGTGAATAGTGCCACAATAAACATACGTGTGCATGTGTCTTTATAGCAGCATGATTTATAGTCCTTTGGGTATATACCCAGTAATGGGATGGCTGGGTCAAATGGTATTTCTAGTCTAGATCCCTGAGGAATCGCCACACTGACTTCCACAATGGTTGAACTAGTTTGCAGTCCCACCAACAGTGTAAAAGTGTTCCTATTTCTCCACATCCTCTCCAGCATCTGTTGTTTCCTGACTTTTTAATGATCGCCATTCTAACGGGTGTGAGATGATATCTCATTGTGATTTTGATTTGCATTTCTCTGATGGCCAATGATGATGAGCATTTTTGCATGTGTTTTTTGGCTGCATAAATGTCTTCTTTTGGGAAGTGTCTGTTCATGTCCTTCGCCCACTTTTTGATGGAGTTGTTTGTTTTTTTCTTGTAAATTTGTTTGAGTTCATCATAGATGCTGGATATTAGCCCTTTGTCAGATGAGTAGGTTGCAAAAATTTTCTCCCATTTTGTAGGTTGCCTGTTCACTCTGACGGTAGTTTCTTTTGCTGTGCAGAAGCTCTTTAGTTTAATTAGATCTTGTTTGTTAATTTTGGCTTTTGTTGCCATTGCTTTTGGTGTTTTAGACATGAAGTCCTTGCCCACGCCTATGTCCTGAATGGTATTGCCTAGGTTTTCTTCTAGGGTTTTTATGGTTTTAGGTCTAACATTTCAGTCTTTAATCCATCTTGAATTAATTTTTGTATAAGGTGTAAGGAAGGGATCCAGTTTCAGCTTTCCAGTTTTCCCAGCACCATTTGTTAAATAGGGAATCCTTTCCCCATTTCTTGTTTTTGTCAGGTTTGTCAAAGATGAGATAGTTGTAGATATGCGGCATTATTTCTGAGGGCTCTGTTCTGTTCCATTGATCTATATCTCTGTTGTGGTACCAGTACCATGCTATTTTGGTTACTGTAGCCTTGTAGTATAGTTTGAAGTCAGGTAGCGTGATGCCTCCAGCTTTGTTCTTTTGGCTTAGGATTGACTTGGTGACGCGGGCTCTTTTTTGGTTCCATATGAACTTTAAAGTAGTTTTTTCCAGTTCTGTGAAGAAAGTCATTGGTAGCTTGATGGGGATGGCATTGAATCTACAAATTACCTTGGGCAGTATGGCCATTTTCACGATATTGATTCTTCCAACCCATGAGCATGGAATGTTCTTCCATTTGTTTGTATCCTCTTTTATTTCATTGAGCAGTGGTTTGTAGTTCTCCTTGAAGAGGTCCTTCACGTCCCTTGTAAGTTAGATTCCTAGGTATTTTATTCTCTTTGAAGCACTTGTGAATGGGAGTTCACTCATGATTTGGCTCTCTGTTTGTCTGTGATTGGTGTACAAGAATGCTTGTGATTTTTGTACATTGATTTTGTATCGTGAGACTTTGCTGAAGTTGCTTATCAGCTTAAGGAGATTTTGGGCTGACACAATAGGGTTTTCTAGATATACAATCATGTCATCTGCAGACAGGGACAATTTGACTTCCTCTTTTCCTAATTGAATACCCTTTATTTCCTTCTCCTGCCTAATTGCCCTGGCCAGAACTTCCAACACTATGTTGAATAGGAGTGGTGAGAGAGGGCATCCCTGTCTTGTGCCAGTTTTCAAAGGGAATGCTTCCAGTTTTTGCCCATTCAGTATGATATTGGCTGTGGGTTTGTCATAGATAGTTCTTATTATTTTGAGATACGTCCCATCAATACCTAATTTATTGAGAGTTTTTAGCATGAAGGGTTGTTGAATTTTGTCAAAGGCCTTTTCTGCATCTATTGAGATAACCATGTGGTTTTTGTCTTTGGTTCTGTTTATATGCTGGATTACATTTATTGATTTTCTTTTTTTTTTTTTTTTTTTTTTTTGAGACGGAGTCTTTCTCTGTCGCCCAGGCTGGAGTGCAGTGGCGCGATCTCGGCTCACTGCAACCTCCGCCTCCCGGGTTCACGCCATTCTCCTGCCTCAGCCTCTCCGAGTAGCTGGGACTACAGGCGCCTGCCACCACGCCCGGCTAATTTTTTTTTGTATTTTTGGTAGAGACGGGGTTTCACCGTGGTCTCGATCTCCTGACCTCGTGATCCGCCCGCCTCGGCCTCCCAAAGTGCTGGGATTACAAGCGTGAGCCACCGCGCCCGGCCCTATTGATTTTCGTATGTTGAACCCGCCTTGCATCCCAGGGATGAAACCCACTTGATCATGGTGGATAAGCTTTTTGATGTGCTGCTGGATTCGGTTTGCCAGTATTTTATTGAGGATTTTTGCATCAATGTTCATCAAGGATATTGGTCTGAAATTCTCTTTTTTGGTTGTGTCTCTGCCAGGCTTTGGTATCAGGATGATGCTGGCCTCATAAAATGAGTTAGGGAGGATTCCCTCTTTTTCTATTGATTGGAATAGTTTCAGAAGGGATGGCACCAGTTCCTCCTTGTACCTCTGGTAGAATTCGGCTTTGAATCCATCTGGTCCTGGACTCTTTTTGGTTGGTAAGCTATTGATTATTGCCACAATTTCAGAGCCTGTTATTGGTCTATTCAGAGATTCAACTTCTTCCTGGTTTAGTCTTGGAAGGGTGTATGTGTCGAGGAATTTATCCATTTCTTCTAGATTTTCTAGTTTATTTGCGTAGAGGTGTTTGTAGTATTCTCTGATGATAGTTTGTATTTCTGTGGGATCGGTTGTGATATCCCCTTTATCATTTTTTATTGCGTCTATTTGATTCTTCTCTCTTTTCTTCTTTATTAGTCTTGCTAGCGGTCTATCAGTTTTGTTGATCTTTTCAAAAAACCAGCTCCTGGATTCATTAATTTTTTGAAGGGTTTTTTGTGTCTCTATTTCCTTCAGTTCTGCTCTGATCTTAGTTATTTCTTGCCTTCTGCTAGCTTTTGAATGTGTTTGCTCTTGCTTTTCTAGTTCTTTTAATTGTGATGTTAGGGTGTCAATTTTGGAATCTTTCCTGCTTTCTCTTGTGGGCATTTAGTGCTATAAATTTCCCTCTACACACTGCTTTGAATGTGTCCTTGAGATTCTGGTATGTTGTGTCTTTGTTCTCATTGGTTTCAAAGAACATCTTTCTTTCTGCCTTCATTTCGTTATGTACCCAGTAGTCATTCAGGAGCAGGTTGTTCAGTTTCCATGTAGCTGAGCGGTTTTGGGTGAGTTTATTAATCCTGAGTTCTAGTTTGATTGCACTGTGGTCTGAGAGACAGTTTGTTATAATTTCTGTTCTTTTACATTTGCTGAGGAGAGCTTTACTTCCAACTATGTGGTCAATTTTGGAATAGGTGTGGTGTGGTGCTGAAAAAAATGTATATTCTGTTGATTTGGGGTGGAGAGTTCTGTAGATGTCTATTAGGTCCACTTGGTGTGGAGCTGAGTTCAATTCCTGGGTATCCTTGTTAACTTTCTGTCTTGTTGATCTGTCTAATGTTGACAGTGGGGTGTTAAAGTCTCCCATTATTATTGTGTGGGAGTCTGTTTATTTGAATGAGAATATGCAGTTTTACCATCATTTGTGGAAGAAGCTGTCCTTTCCCCATTGTGTATTTTTGACACCTTTGTTGAAGATCAGTTTACTGTGTATGTGTGCATTCAATTCTGCGCTCTCTATATCTGTGAAACTTATGAGTGCTGCCACGCTGGAACCATGCTGTCTGAATTTCTGTATTTTTGTGTGTGTGTGGATTTCAATCTCATGAATGTGCATCCTCTAACACTATTTTTTTTTAATGTCATCATGGTTATTTGAGGCGCATAAAATTCACTACAATAGTAGGATTATCTTTTCCATTTCTGCACAGATGGCTGTTACCAGTTTGATAGCAGTTGTTGGGAGTCTGTAGATCATTTGGGTAGTATTGTGTGTTAGTCAGGTTTAGTCTTCCTATCCAATCCATGAATACAGAATGCCTTTCCACTTATTTGTACCTTTTTTACTTCCTAGGATCTTCATGTTGACAGCTGATAAGTTAGATTTAACATGACTGATAAAAATTTTTGATTTCTTATACCAATATTTTATATGTCTGAATGAATAGGCATCAAATAAATATGTATATATATATTTTTTGAGATGGAGTTTCACTGTTCTTGCCCAGGCTGGAGTGCAATGGCGTGATCTCAGCCCACTGCAACCTCTACCTCCCAGATTCAAGTGATTCTCCTGCCTCAGCCTCCTGAGTAGCTGGGATTACAGGTGCTCACCACGATGCCTGGCTAATTTTTTGTATTTTCAGTAGAGACGGGGTTTCACCATGTTGGCCAGGCTGGTCGTGAACTGCTGACCTCAGGTCATCCACCCACCTCGGCCTCCCAAACTGCTGGGATTACAGGTGTGATCCAGAGTGCTCGGCCAAAAAAATAATTTTTACATAAGCTAGTTAACCAAAAATCACCCCCGTACTCATGGACTTTTTTTTAAGAATGTGTTCATTTCTATTGGCATACATTTCCTCAGTTCAGTAGATAATGTATATTTGAACCTGGAAACTTATCCTGATGGCAGAAAGTGTTCAGAGTCAACGTCTCTTAGCTTCGCTGGTGTAGTTAGAGCAGGCTGTCTGAGCTTGGCCTGTTTGGATGAAGCCTGATTTTTAGGGAATCTCCTCAGGGAGAGTGACACAGGAGCTGCTGAAGCCCCTGATTACAGGGGTTCAAAAGCGTGTGTAGAAGTTGTTCCAGAAGAAGACTTACAAAGAGGAAATCATGACTGTTTTTAATTGTAGCATTTTAATATTGAATTTTTAAAATATCTCTGAAAAAGAAAGTGTCGTTAATACAATAGAATAATTTGGGTAAAATTGAGTCCATTTCACCAATAAAATAGGCTTTTAATTAAGTAAATCCTTTAAAACAGATGCTAAATGTAGTATCAGCATAATTAGATCCTAGTGTACTGACACGGTGTTGAATACATTAAGAAAATGCTGTTTGTTTAGAAGAGTTTCAAAACATTTGAGAGGGAGGAAGGCACTCTTCCATTGACGCTCAGTGTGCCGTTTTAGTTCCATTTGAGGTTGACTGTTTTGTGTTGCTGCATGATGCCTCTAGCACAAGGCCAAGGCCTCCATGTCTCATGTCTTTCATGCTTCCCTTCTTTGCCATCCCTCTTCCACTCAGGGGAATAGCCCGCATCAACTCAGTCCATGCTTGTTAATGAACCACCTCCATACACCACATCCAGCAAAGCTCCCTGAGTGACTCACAGTCACCAACCACTGGTGCACCGATCTTTCCTCTGTGTCCTTCCAGCTTGTCCTGAAGATGGCCTGTTTTTTTCTTTTTCTTTTTCTTTTTTTTTTTTTTTGAGACAGAGTCTCGCTCAGTTGCCCAGGCTGGAGTGCAGTGGCTTGATCTCCGCTCACTGCAAACTCTGCCTTCTGGGTTCATGCCATTCTCCTGCCTCAGCCTCCCAAGTAGCTGGGACTACAGGTGCCCACCACCACGCCCAGCTAATTGTTTTGTACTTTTTTAGTAGAGATGGGGTCTGAAGATGTCCTGTTTGTAAGATGCTCACCAGGATGCAAAGATGATGATGAAGATGATGCCCACGTAAGTCCCCCCTTTTTTTGTCTTCTATAGCAATGTTGCTTTCCTGATTCCTTTACTTCGCAATTAATTTTATTTTCTTTTGTTGTTTTTTTTTTGTTTTTTTTTTTGAGATGGAGTCTCGCTCTGTCGTCCAGGCTGGAGTGCAGTGGCGCGATCTCGGCTCACTGCAAGCTCCGCCTCCCAGGTTCACGCCATTCTCCTGCCTCAGCCTCTCCGAGTAGCTGGGACTACAGGCACCCGCCACCACGCCCGGCTAATTTTTTTTTTTTGTATTTTTAGTAGAGACGGGGTTTCACCATGGTCTCGATCTCCTGACCTCGTGATCCGCCCACCTCGGCCTCCCAAAGTGCTGGGATTACAAGCGTGAGCCACCGCGCCCGGCCTACTTCGCAATTAATTTTGATACGAAAATCTGGCAATGCACATTATATACGCTGTACACTATTCTCTTTGTGGGGCTGGAATTCAGTAGGAGTGTCTTCCCAACTGATACGTGGTACCCTAGGGTGCTTTTAAATCCATTATCAACTGGAATACTGAG
This sequence comes from Hylobates moloch, assembly GCF_009828535.3. Taxonomy (NCBI): domain Eukaryota; kingdom Metazoa; phylum Chordata; class Mammalia; order Primates; family Hylobatidae; genus Hylobates; species Hylobates moloch. The sequence goes on from NW_026652294.1 coordinate 7,138,766, forward strand.
GCATTTTCCACAACACCAGTTTTCCTCCTTGGATTAAGCATTGTGCATTTGCATTTAAAGGTGCATTGTGCATTTGCATTTAAATGCATTTGCATTTAAAGACCTATAGCCATAGGTCAAATGGCTTTATATAGTGATTGAGCCAATCACTATACTGCCTTCTGGTTTTTTATCATTGTCCAGAGAATAACAGATCTGTGTGAAGCGCACAGCAGAATCTGATTCTCATAATGTTTTCTTTTATATAATTGCAGATAACAGCTCAGAAAGAAAGCGGTATGTACCATGAAATAACTCACTTCCCGAGGGAAAAACTTGCTAGCTTCAGTGTATAGAAACCTGATTCTGGGTTCCTGCTGGGAAAGAGGCTTGGGGTTCTCGTGAAAGTAATTCTGCCAGTATAGAACTCTGACCCGAGAAGCTGTAGGAAGGTTTGTCGACCCAGAAGAAAGATGCGGGGATCATGTGTGAAGCAGCGTGGAGTGGGAGACTAGCCCATCACTCAGCTTCAGCTAAAGTAGGAGGAGTGGGGGAGTCACTCTGTCTAATGACTTATCCTGGTGTTTTTGTTTCTAAAGACCTGATGCTGGAGAATCTAAGTGACGAGGAGATTCATCCAGGTAGGGAACTACGTGCCAGGAAAAACCCAATGGGAAAAGGTTCTCAGGAGCCTCCAGGTTATCCCTGCTGCTTGTGAGGAGGGGCTGAAGGAGGTGGTATGAAATCAGAAAGAAAGTGGAAATATGTGTGAGGTCTGGCTTGTTGTTTTCAGAGTTTCTTGGCATCATGGTAAGAACTGTCTCTATGGGCTATGAGGGTGCCGCATTCGTGAGAGATTCTCTTTGCAGTGCACTTGCTCTTTTCTGCCTGTGGAACATCAGAGCCTTTGGTTTGGATTAGTCAACACCCCTTGGGCTTAAGCACTGGGTGTCATCTGTGATGAAGGGAGTCTGGGGGATACAACTCTCTCCCAGGCATTTCCTGGAACCTAGAGAAACAGTTCTTCTGCTGTGTGCCAAGGGGAAATCGAGAATCACCCTCTGAACTTTCAGGACTTGTTAGTGCACATTCATGTTTCTGTCCTCACTGTGCACTCCTGGATTAAAGGGATCTCCCAGGGTGGATGGCGGAGTGCATATGCACTCTGGGCTCACTGGTAAAACTCCAGTCTCCTTTGAAGGGAGGAGGAGAGTTTGACCTTGAGCACATTTCCAGCCTCCACTTCCCAACCGAGTCACAGATTCTGAGATGAGGCTTCTTTCTCCCAGTTCTCTAATTTTTGGGAAAGCCAGGAGTTCCTTCCCACAAAAGTTAGTATCACACTATTTCCTGTCTTCAAAAATTTGGCTTTGGTTTTGTTCTCTAAGTTGATATTCATTCCTTAAGTTCTAGACTTTCTCTTTTTCATTCTTTGTTTTTGAGACGGAGTCTCGCTCTGTGACCCAGGCTAGAGTGCAGTGGCCTGATCTCCGCTCACTGTAAGCTCTACCTCCTGGGTTCTCGCCATTCTCCTGCCTCAGCCTCCTGAGTAACTGGGACTACAGGCACCTGTCACCACGCTTGGCTAATTTTTTGTATTTTTGGTAGAGACAGGGTTTCACCATGTTGACCAGGCTGGTCACGAACTCCTGACCTCAGGCGATCTGCCCGCCTCAGCCTCACAATGTGCTCGGATTATAGACATGAGCCACTGTGCCTGGCCAGGGTTATTTTTAATATAATTGTGGCTATCTCAAGTAATGGTGCTTTGAGTATTTTTGTCAGTGGTTTTGGAATAATACCAGCACTCACTTCCGTGGGGCAGACTGTAAGGAGGGGGCATATCTTTCATTGTCATAAATAATGCCAAACTTTTTCCAAAATGATGACACCAATTCATGCTCCTCTAACAGCATATGTGAGTAGCCATTTCCCCAAATCCTTGTGGACTCTTAGTTTTATCTCTTTCTAAAAATTCCATCACTGTGGTTAGTCTTTCATTTGTATAACATATTACTTAAAATTTTTACCAAAAAAGAAATGTTTTACTCTAATGATGCAGCGCAGTAGGTTTGTTGACACTCGCCTCATCACAGACACGTAAGTAATGCATTGCACCGACATTCCAACAGTTACGACTTTACTAGGCAAAAGGGAATTTTCAGCTTTGTTATAGTCTTACGGGACCACTGTCATATATGTGGTGTGTCATTGACCAAAATGCCATTCTGCCACATATGACTGTAGTTAATAAGCAGGTGCTTAAGAATGAAGTTAATAACAGCTATAAATTGAGTATATGGGCACTTCTGTATGTTGCCTCCTTGAAGTGTCACAATCACTTTGAGAAAGAATTAGTTTTGCTATAGTCATTATACAGATGAGGAATGTGAGTCTCAGTTAAGTAAATGCCTCACGAGACACACCAAGAGCTGGATCTCTTTAACACCAAAGGCTAATCTATAAACTAATATGCTACACCACCTGTAGTGGCAGAGTAGACTTACCATAAAATGAAATTTGCTTCCACAGCTGGGCATGTGAGCTCAGTGAGGCTGGTGTTACCCATTGCTCCATGGGTCAGAAATTGGTCTTGCTGAAACTTGGATGGAGAAGCTCTTGGCTCAGAGAGTGAAAAGTTACTGACAGGTTATATGGGTGCAAGTGAAGGATTATGCATCCATAGAGCATGTGGTGGAATGAGAACAGAGAGAATCACCCAGAGCAAGACTCCATCTCAAAAAAAAAAAAAAAAAAAAATTGCCCATTGAATAGGTTGAAAATTAGATACAGTCAATCACACTGTGTCTTACTGTATAAAAGAAAATGTGCTTTTAGACAGTGATAGGAAAGAAGAAAAAAATTAAAATAGTTGATGTGTTCTATGTGGGACTGTGGAATAAACTGCTTTTAAATAGAATTTTGTATGAAATTCTTTAGGCAATTAGTAAAAATGGAAACCTAACGGCAGGGAGCAGCCAGGACCACAGTTGCCTGTGGATGCAGAGACTGTGGTGGAGCCTGGAATGCACCAAAGACTGCCCCACGGGTAGTCAGTTCAGTGACAGCATCGCTAATTTTCTGATCAGGAGGCACCCCAGTAGCACATGGAGAGAACGGGAGGCCTAAGATGAGTCCGGACCATGGAAGGTCTCCAGTGAGAGGATCTTGGAAGATGTGAAAAGCATCCTGGAGGGGCAGGTAGCCCTGCAGCTTAGCGGTCCAGTTTCCCTCACTGGTCTGACTTGGTATGGCATAGAGGTGCTCACACAGTAGCCCCCAGTATCCTCCCACTTCCCTAAAGGCTTAAACATACCGTGACGTGTATCAGTTTCTAAAAGAGCACAATAGCACGTTAGTGAAAAACCAAAATTGCAGAGAAGTGGCCTCATTTCCTGGAAATGATTCAGGGAGGGGGAGGTGGTGAGGCTCCACTGGGGAAATGCTCATGACCAAAGAAAGATGAGGCCTGAGGACTGGCCGTTGGGCTCAGCCACATGGAGACCACATCGTGCCCTACAAGAGCAATCTGGTGGTGTGGTGCTGGGGAGGGGAGAGGGCCACGGCCACAGAGCCTGTGCAGGGATTCAGAACCAGAGGGCTCCTCAGAACAGGCACAGGAGATGGTTTGTAAGGACCTGTCCCACTCCAGTGAGGGCATGAGGGGCAGGGAAGGAGGAAAGCAGCCCCACATAGGGGGACGCCCAGGGAGGGGAAGCAGGTCTCGGGAGAGCTAGGTTTCAGTCCAAGCAAGAAAGGAAAGAATGTTCCAGGGAGAGGCTGAAGCCCTAGGGCCTCCAGAGGGCTTGGAAAAAAGGTTTCAGCAGATGGGGTCAGAAAAGCAGTATTCAGGGCCTTGAGGGGGAAGTGAGCTGAGCTTCTTGCAGCCCCTGATGCAAACAGGGATGAAGGACATAATGACATTAGTCCCGAGTCTGAGGCAGAAAGTGGTGAGGAGGCTGTGAGTTTGGGGAAGGGAGGGAAGGGCCTGGCTGGGAGAAGGCAGGGTTCTGGGCCCTCTACGGTCCTGCCAGGGAAGGTCAGAGCCCAGAGAGGCCCAGGGCTCCCTCCTTGCACCTGCACAAACAGCTGTACCCCTGGTCAGGGGGGTGCTCTGTAGACTGCTGTGGAGTGAGGGAGCAGCTTCTCCTGGGCATAGGACCCCAGACACCTGCAGGATGCAGGGCTCCAGGCTCCCTCAGATGCCTGCTGATGGGTCTCCTCTGAGGGGCTGTAAACTGGCTTCCTGGGTCACCACAATGTACAAGGCACTTGTTTTCAGCATAATGCACCCGGCACTGCCAAAATCATACCCATTTATGATAGGCACAATTACTATCCCCACTTTAGAGCTAGGAAAACTGAGGCACTGAGCAGTTAATCAACTTGCCCCAGGCTCCACAAACAGTGTAGAGCTGGGGTCTCAACACGGCAGCCTCCCTCCATAGTGTGGGCTTATAGCCACTGGCTGTCCCTCTGCCCTTGTCCAGCTTCAGCTGTCTGGGGTGTCAGGTTGTGCCTTTGGGCTACAGTTGAATTACCAGTTGCCTCTTCCAGGCTGGCTCCCATATCTCTCCCGGCAGCAGCTTCTTAAATCCCAGAAGCTGATAATGGTGTGGTAAATGGGCCTTGGAGAATGGAGGCAAGGGTGTGGTGCTCAGGACTTCTAGGTCCCAACATAGGCTGTGTTCCTGGCCCTCCCCTTGTAACAGAGGCACCTCTGTCCCTGGCTGATGAGTTCCCACATCTTTAATTTCTCCTCAGCCTGGACTGCAGAGGCGGGAGCCCAGGAGAGCCTGGTGTGGAGGCTGCTTAGTGGGATGATATCATAGAGCACAAAGCTGGGAGCCTGCTGTCACTGAAAAGGGATTGTCTCTTCTTCATCCAGAGTGAAGCCCTTCTGTGGAGCTGACCAGGGTGCTGGCCCAAAAGACAGGCCAGCGTGTGCTGCAGGATGCCCAGCTTTGCCCCTGGAGGTCTCAGTCGTCTCTACATTCTGAGGAAAACCCTTGGCTCCAGCAGAGAGCAAAAGTCCAAGGCCACCTCCCACCCACCCCCAGCACTGGGTTTGGCCTGTACCATCCAGGACCCGGTGCTTCTGGGCCTGGCATTTCGCCTTTGGCAGGAGAGTGAGAAGAGACGTGACCGTGCTCCACGAACAGAAAGTGCCATTCCAACTTGAAATAAAGAGACTGAGCGCATTTATTCAGGTGCAGAGGTGTCTGATCAGGTCTGACCCAATGAGGGGCTCAGGGTTTCCACTCAATGACATCGATGGCGATCTGGGTCACCTGCTGTAAGGCCTCGCCCTGGTAAGTCTTGCTGTCAGAATCCTCCTCCAGGGCACGGAAGTTGTGCACGTGGGCCTGCAGGACCTTGCAGCCCTCAGGGGCATCTGGCAGCATGGTGAGGGCCTTGGTGGCCTTCAGGCATACCCTGCCCATGGGTGAGTGTGGGAGCTTCAGGAGCAGGCTGATGACTTATGCATCCAGGGCCACGTACTTCTCAGCAGGCCACCAACACAGGGAATTTCTAACAGCCTGCGGGGGCCTCTTCTCACCCCCTCGCCCCCTAGCCCTCTTTTTGACCATCGTGCCTGCAGAGTCTCAAGGGGAGGTGCCGCCCTGTCCCCCTGCTGAAGGGATTCCCTGATTCATTCGTGCAGCGAGACAGCCAAGAGCTGGGTTTCCCCACCTCAGCACTCTTTTGGGCCAGGTAATTCTCAACTTGGGGCCAAAGCTCCCCTGCTGTGATGTTTCAGTCTGGAGCAGCAAACAGAGCAAAGCCTTGTCCTCAGGAGCTCCTCTTGGGGATGTCACAGAAAGTGATGGCAACCATGGTGGTCACAGTGGACCCAGGAGGATGCGGGGAGGCTGGGGAGGCCGCAGTTTCAGAGAGAAAGCTCTCTCCTGGAAAGCCACTCTCCTGGTCCCACAGAAAGGGACCTCTGTGCAAATCTAAGAATCATGGGGCTGGGATGGGGCCTGGGAACATGCATTTCCACAGAACACCCAGAGTCTGGTTCAGGGGCCACACTTGGAGAAGTACTCACCCGGGCCTCTAATGAGACTCTCAGAAGAAAGAGAAGCCAGGATTTAGGGAAGGCAAGAGGACCCCCCAAGCAAGGGCACATGGCCACAGCCAAGGCAGGGACTCTGGGGATCAGTGACCGGCCCATCCTCACAATGAGGGGCCCAGCGTGGGAACAGCCCCCAACCACCACAAGCTCCGAGTCTTTGTGCTCCCGCAGTTTTGAGGCCAGGATGTAGGCTGTGATCCTATGTGACCCGGGGTGAGAGACAAGACACTGTGCCTCCGTTTCCTCACCTGTGAAGGCAGACATCACCTCCCTGGAGGGTTGTCTAAATGTGAGGTTTGGCGACAATGCCTGGCGCACAGGAGCCACCCAGTGACCACCGTGTGTCAGGATCATCACCAGTGCTTCTCCTATTCTTGCCTTCCTCATGGGGTGGAGGTGCCAGACTCTCTCCTGCATCCTCCTGCAGGCAGGGGCCAGCGGGTCCAGGATGAGTTCCCGGAGCTGCTCCTCCCTCTGCAGCTTCCACACCAGTGAGTGGAGCAGACCCTTGCTGATGACACCGTGGGCCCCTGCACGACAGGGAAGGGCACTGAGGGTGGACCGGCCACACTGCCTCCCATGCTGGTTGGCCTGAAGGGCTCAGGAAGGATTTTGCAGAGCAACTGGGTGGGTTTGAAAAGAGAACTTGCAAGTTCCCCATCACCCCACGAAGCTGCCTGGCCAGGGGCCTGAGAAGCCAGCAGGAGGCTGTGGGTGACAGCCATGTCAGGGGCTGAATGAGAGGGCAGGCGCAGAGGACCCAGGGAGGGCCAGCCTTTGGTCGCAGGCATCTCGGGGGGCGTCTGCCATAGCAGGGCACAGTGGCCTGAGAGGCAGCAGCTAACCCTGGGAGATCGGGCAGCTCACTGCTGCGGGGCGCAGGCACACCAGGAGACCCTCCGCTCTTCCCTACCACTGCCCCAGAGTAGGGGAGCCAAGAAAGCTCCCCCTTCCCACCCCAAATATTTCTAAGGAGTTGGAGACTCACATCTGGTCAGACCAGCCCTTGAACTTGGATTGGACTCTGAGATGGAAGACCTGGAGTGTAGGCCAGTGTCTCACACACCAAAAAGAACTGTGCCCCAACTAAAGCCAATGGGAAGCCATAGGCTCTGGCCAAGGGGTCTTGAAGGGACCTGGGGCTCTGTGGGAAGGGGGGCTCCACATGACACAATGGGGTTGCAGGTACTGGCAGAAGTACAATGAGGCAAGGCTCCCCCATAAACAGGCCCCACCTGGCTCCTCCCAGCTGGAGCTGGAAGCCTTGGAGGGAAGTGGTCGGTCCAGCCCCGAGAGCCTGTGGGGCAGGTAAGGGGTGAGATATTTTATGGAATGTGGAGGAGACAAGCCAGAGGGGTGAGGAGGAACATCAACCCCTAGAGGGGCCTGGGCAGACACTACCTTTCACTGAAGAGTTACTATTTTGTCCATCATGAACTTGTTTGAATTAAATTCTTTTTTTCTTTTTCTTTTTTTTTTTTTTTGTTTTTTGAGGTGGGGTCTCTGTCACCCAGGCTGGAGTGCAGTGGCATGAACTCAGCTCACTGTAACCTCCGCCTCCCAGGTTCAAGTGATTGTCCTACCTCAGCCTCCCAAGTAGCTGGGATTATAGGTGCACACCACAATGCCTAGCTAATTTTTTTACTTGTAAAGATGGCATTTCGCCATGTTGGCCAGGCTGATCTTGAACTCCTGACCTGAAGTGATCCACCCGCCCCGGCCTCCCAAAGTGCTGGGATTACAGGCATGAGCCTGTAATTAGCCCGTGCCCGGCCTAATTTTTATTTTTAAATATCATGTTAAAATATTATTTATCTTGATTCCTGAGATTTCTGGCCCCTCTTAAATTTGGCACCAAGGCCAGCATCTCACTGGCTTCCCCCCAGTCCTCTGGGTAGGGCAGGAATGGAGGCAGGGGCAGGATGTCCACAAAGGATGGCGGCCACTGTCCCCACAGGGCACCCAGGCTCCTCCTTTCTCCCTCTCCCCCTCCTCCTCCCACTACGTATGTGCCGCCTCCACGCCCTTTCCCCCACTGGGCAGGGGCCACCTCCCCGAGCACCAGGTGCTGGGCTCCAGCTGGTGTTGTGGGGGCCTTCCCTGGGGTCTGTGGGTCACTATTCCTCAGCCAGGGTCACTTCCTAGGACTGACCCCTAGGAAACCCAAGCCCACATGGTGCAGGTGCCTCTGAGGGAAAGGCCCTGGGGAGGGCCTATTGGGGGGACATGGTGCAGCCCCTCTCCCTGTGTGATCCCAGTCCTTGCCCTCTGTGTGTGGTGGGAGGTCCCCAGACAAAGCACTGAACATCTGGGTTCATTTACAACCTTCTGGGTCACAATGGCCTGTTCATCACTGGTGAACTTTATACCCCAGGTGATAATCATTTCAGGGACAGAACCTCCATCTCGGTGGCCTCATAGGCAGGTCCTGCTGTGATCCCCATTGTACAAATAGGGGTAGAGGCCAGAGAGTGAGGTGACCTGCCCGAGTCACTCAGCTCATATCACAGAACTGGCAGAGTTCATGAGTACCTTGGACAATTGCACCAAATGCAATGAATTGGGACAACTAGATCAAGATGTAATTTCACAGAAATAAAGGAAAGACCATGTACTTTATTCCAAATATCAACTCTGAAAGGAACCAGATAATATAGTGTCAGCTTAGCAGCACTAGTGATTGAGAAAGTCATAGGGCTTTAGTTCAACTCCAGCTCTTCCCTGTCGCTGTCCCCTGAGCTGATGGAGCTGACGTGCACCTCTGCAGCCTCAGTTTCCCCTTCTGCAAAGTGAGGTTCCTGATTGGTGAGGGCCTTGCAGCCTGATGCCCACCCCTGCAGTGGCTGTGGTGAGGGCTTCCATGAGGAAAGCTGACCCGGTGCAACAACAGCTGTCCAGCAGTCCCTCTGTCAGGGGAGGGTTAAAGCTAGTGGGTGCCAGGCTGGGACCGGGGTCTCAGTGTCCTGCAGGGACTTCTAGGCAAGGAGTCCCCATCAGGGTTAGCCTTTGTGCCAGGGCTGAGGTCCTGGAGGAACCAGACTTACCCCAACTCAAGTCCACAAAAGGAGGGGGTCATGTGAGGTGACAGCCACATGCAGTGTGATGCTTACAGGACAGAGACTGGGACAGGGAAAGCCCGAGGGGTCTCCACAGAGGATGAGTGACAGGTGCAGGATGCCTGGCAGGGGACTCCCAGGCATACAGCCTCGAGAAGCTCCAGGTGGCCCACAGGGCTGGAGCAACTGAGTCTTGGGGCCAAGGTGGTCTGACAGCAGGCTAGACAGGTGCCAGGCCCAGACCCAGAGAACTCATCCCTGGAGGACAGACTCATCTGGGGAATCTTGGAGGCTGTTTGCAGGGAATCGATGAGACCAGACTTGGATGGGTGGGCAGGGGTGCGAATCCAGAACTAGAGACACCCCAGGGAGGGTGTTGTGGTGACCCAGGCAGTTTGACTGATAAGAGGACAGATTCAGGAGAAGGGGAACAGGAGAGGGAGGAGCAAGGACAACCTTGGGCTTTTTCGATGAATGATTAAGAGAACACTGATCGTGTCAGCACATCCTGTATTTTAAACAAAATGCCCAAGGGAACTGGTGGTCTGCAAAGCGTCCCAAGAAGGCAGCAAAGGTTTGGCTTGGTCTCCCCCAAGGCCATCCACTCATTGACTTGCTCATAAAGGCTTCCTGGGGGCCAGGCTGGGGGACACAGGGAGGGTGGGCCAAATGGAAGGGGACTGTGCAGTCAGGAGGACAGATCATGGCCCATTTTTGGAGCAAGACAGGGGGAGGGGGTCCCCCCTCTGCAATGGGGGATGCCAATGCCGGTCTCACAGATCAAGCAGCACTGGCTGGTGATGGTCGCCCCTCAAAGGCAGCAGTGCCAGTGGAGAGGAGACCAAGGGCTGTGGTGGGGAGCTCCTGGGGGACACGGAGGGAGAGGCTGACAGACCACAGGGTCCTTGTGGCCTGCCTTTATCCTCAGATCCAGGAGGAGTCTTTGGAGGGATTTGGGTAGGAGACTGATCATCAGATTTGTGTGCTTCTGGTGAGAGGCTGGTGTAGACCAGATTAGAGGAGGGAGGCCCAGGGTGGAGAGTGGGGGTAGCCAGGTCCAGGGGAGGTGAGGAGCCTGGAGGAGGCACAGGTTTAAGCCACCCAGGGGCCCAGATTGCTGTGAAATGGGAGGGTGAAGCTGAATCGGGGGCACCAGAGGCTGATGGGGAGTAGTGGGCATTCTCGGGGGCTGCCCGAGGGAGACTGATTTCAGAAACATGTATGAAACATCATAAAAATGTACATTCCTTTTAATCAAGTCATTCCACTTCTAGAAATTTGTTTTGGGGAGATAAAACTTCAGCTAAAAATTCTTAATGTGTGGGAGGCTGAGGTAGGAGAATCGCTTGAACCTGGGAGGCGGAGGTTGCAGTGAGCCAAGATTGTGCCACTGCACTCCAGCCTGGGCGACAGAGTGAGACTGTCTCAAAAAAAAAAAAAAGTAAATGTGTTCATGGAGGGAAAAGTGGAAACAGCCTAAATGTCAAACAGTAGGGGGAGGTAAAATAAACTGTTACATCCATGGTAGGAAACATTAAACATTTAAGATAAATATGTTTTTGACAACTTAAATGACATAATAAACATTTTAAAACATTTAAACATTTGAAACATTTCTATTTTAATTTACAGTAAAGTTTATGCTTTTTGGTGTAGCTAATAAAACCTAGTATAATTTTAAAAAAAGAATTGAGTCATGTAACTATCACAATTGAAATACAGAATATTTCCATGACCACCCCCAAATTTCTCTAAGCACCCCTTTTTTAGAGACACAGTCTCACTCTGTCAGCCACATGCAGTGTGATGCTTGCAGGACAGGGACTGGGACAGGGAAAGCCTGAGGGGTCTCCACAGAGGATGAGTGACAGGTGCAGGACACCTGGTGGGGGAATCCCAGGCATACAGCCTCGAGAAGCTCCAGGTGGCTCACAGGGCTGGTGTGCAGAGGTGCATCTCGGCTCACTGCAACCTCTGCCTCCTGGGTTCAAGCGATTCTCTTGCTTCAGCCTCTCGAGTAGCTAGAATTACAAGTGTGTGTCACCACACCCGGGTAATTTTTGTATTTTTAGTAGAGACAGGGTTTCGCCATGTTGGCAAGGCTGGTCTCAAATTCCTGGCCCCAAGTGACCCACCTGCCTCAGCCTCCCACAGTGCTGGGATTACAGGGGTGAGCCACTGCTGTCAGCCCTTATGTTCCTTTTATAGTCAAACCCTTTCTGTACACCAACCATGGCAACCACTGATCTCTTTCTGACCCTATACTTTTGCTTTTTACAGAGTATCATAGAAATGCAAACGTTAAGGATGTGACTGTTTTTTAAATTGAGCTTTTTATTTTGAGATAATTTTAACTTCTCATGCAGTTGTGAGGAATAATACAGAGGGATCCCAGGTACTCAGGCCAGTTCCCTCAAGCGTAGCACCTTGCAGCTACGGTAACAGATCACAGCCAGGATACTGACATTGATACAGCAAGAAAGGGAACGCTTCCCTCCCAAACATCCCTCATGTTGCCCTTTCACAGGAACACTCACTTGCCACTGTCCCAAACCCCTCCTTAGCCCCTGGCAACTACTGATTTGGTCTCTACTTGTATAATTTTGTTATTTCAAGAATGTTCTGCACATGGAATCATACAGCATGTGACCTCTGGGACTGGCTTTCTCCCACTCAGCATAGTTTTCTGGGTGTTCCTCCAGGTGGCTCGGTTGCAACATAGTTTTTTCCTTTTTAATGCTGAGGAGGAGTCTAAGTATGTAACCTTCTCAGCCTGGCTTCCTGAGTTCAGTGTAACAATGTTGCGTTTCATCCCAGTTGCCCTATTGATCGATCAATAGTTTGTTCCCTACTATTGCTGAGCCTGATTCCATTTATGAAGGTATCACAATGTGTTTAGCCATTCACTGGTTGAATGACAATTGGGTTGTTTCCACGTGTGTGTGTGTGTGTGTGTGTGTGTGTGTGTGTGTGGTGGGTCAAACCAGATGTTTCTGCTTCTTGCCAATGGTGAATAAAACCAGTATAAATATTTGCATACAAATTTTTGTTTGAACATAAGTTTTCATTCCATTTAGATAAAAACCTAGGAGTAGGGTTTGCTTGATATGCATAAACACATGTTTATTAGAAATTGCCAAATGGTTTTTAAAGGGGAGGCTGCTGGGGGTGGGGACATAGGGGTATAGGAGAGTTTCATTAATGAAGCTTCCACCAGCCCAGCTGGAAAATGGGACTGTGTCCTGGCACTGAGGTGCCCAAGCCCCGTGCCCAGACCTGAGCTAGACAGGGTCTCAAGATCATAGTCAGTCAAGGGTAAGAAGCGGCATCTTCTGCTTCAGAAGCTTCTGTTCCTGCAGGCCCTGCCCCCTCCTCAGGGCTCCGCACGAACTGTTCAAAATGCTGGGTGCTGTGCGAACTGCAGGGCACAGCCAGACACTCAGAACTCAGAGGGACCCAGGGTGGGCAGGATTGGCCGAAGCTAGAAGTGGGTCCCTGCAGGTCACACCCCCTCCCCTGCTGCCTCCAGACCCTGGACATTTCAGCGGGGGCTGGGCCAGTTACAGGGAGGGGAAGGGAAATGAGGACCCTTTCAATTGCTGCCCTGGGACCCTAAGGTCTTGGGTAGTAACAAGGAACCTGGAAGCACAGCTGCCCCCAAGAGGCCTTCCTGGGTCCCTCCTCCATGGACAGGACTTAAGACTGGACAATTACTCATCTGTTTTTCCATCAGTCTGTGCAGCCATATATCTGTCCATGCACACACACCCCCATCCTTCCACAAGCCCCCTGAGGCCTCCTGGGGCCTGACCTATATAGACCCTCAGCTCCTGATGTCCCGGGCAAGGCAGGATCGGCCTAGCCCAGCCCCAGGTGAGACCTGAAGTTTGCCTGCTCATGCACCATGGGAGAAGGGGGCTGTGGCACTGGGTCCCCTGGGAGTACTTGTCCCTGCCCAGTCCAGAGCTCAGGCTGCAGATGAGACCCTCTGTGAATAAAACGAGGGGCAGGGGATACTGGGGATTCCATGTCAGCAAAGGTGGCCTGGGGGCAGTGGCAACCTCAGACAGGCCTGGGAACTTGAACCAGGGCTGGAGGGCAGAGGGAGGAAAGGCATGCTGGAAGATGGGTGTGAGCAAAGGCACAGGAGTGACCTTAGCGCCTCTTCTCTCAACAGGGATATGGCAGGTACACATGGGCCCCCATGGAACCATCCTGAAGGATCATCTCAGAGACCCTAGAACCTGTCTGCCATGCCACCTGCTCCGCCACCCTGCTCATCACCCAGAAATTCCTTCCATTCTGCCGCATGGCTGGGCTCTGCACTGGGCCAGGGCTTCATGGGGCAGGGGACAAGGGAGAGAGGGGGTCTGGGCCCTGAATGGGACACAGGCAGTGGCCACCTGGTAAACAAGACTAAATGAGCCGAGGATGCAGGGAGGCAGGTCCAGGGCAGGGCGCTGCAGGGTGCACAGGAGTTCTCTGGGGTGGATGGTAGACCAGGGCTGTGAACACGCACGCTGGGCTGGGCCAGCAGGCTGACATGTCCTAAGCCCCAGAGCCCTGCAGAGGGGCAGGAACAGGGCTCAGAGGGAGCAAGGCCAAGAATAAAGGCCCTGAATGCCTCAGATCTGGCCAGATCTGCAACTCCTAAAGGCAGCTGCATCCTGTGTTGAGACGCTATTGAGTGGCCTTATTGTCCCTGTACATTTATAAAATACAGGACACGTGTTGTCTGGCTGAGCCACTCAGGGATTCTGTGGGGCCCACAGCCAGGATCATGGTCCCATTTCACAGGTAGGATAACAGGCCCAGAGCAGTTAAATCCCAAAGAGTCAGGCAGAGGCAGCTCAGGGGTGCCCTGACTTTCAGCCCAGGGCCTCCCATCTGACAAATGGGGAAACCGAGATCAGGAGAGGAAGGGGCCTGCCCAAGCTCACATCGGAGCACACCTGTACGGAGCACACCTGTACGGAACACACTTGTATGGAGGGCGCCTGTATGGAGCACTGCCCTCTGCCGGGCACCAGATGTGCTCAGGTGGGATGACCTCCCTTTACCATTCCCCAGCTCTGACCCCATTTCAGGGATGCAGAAAAGAGGCCTCAGAGCAGAGTAAGGCCGAGTCAGGGCTACACAGCCCGATGGCCATCCCTGCCCTGAACGGCTAGGAGGAGGGAGGGCAGCTGGCAAAGGCCTGCAGGAGCCCACAGCGTGTTCTTCCAAGTGGAGCCTCTGCTGTGGGAGCCCCAACCCCAGGGTCAGACAGAAAAGGGGTCCCGCCCAAGCTCAGCCCTCAGCAACCCTTGACCTTGGGAAATTTGATTCCCTTCAATGGGCCTCAGTTTCCTCATCTGTACAGGAGGGTGATAACAGTCTGTCTTCTTGTCTTTTGATTTCTGTCTTTCCTGGAAAGAGTCCCCCTGGCTGTCAGGAGGGCTTTCCCCTTCAGATACATTGCCAGAGGAGCTGTCCAAAGTGCCTTTATTTTTCCGTTTTTCGTCACCTCGACCATCTTCGCCATCATCTGAATCACCGTCACTGTCTACAGCAGGGAGCTCAGGATCCAGAGGGGGCTCGTACAGGGCTGTGTTTCATGGCAGATACCACAACTCATCTGGTGAGTACCTTTTATAATATTCCTCGAACTGTCGAACTGTTGGGGGATGAGACCCATTGGGTAAGAACTAACCATTGTTCGCTCTGTTGGCAAAACTTTGTAATTCCCTTGAGGCACCTGGATAACGTGTCTGCAAGTCAAAATAAGCTCTTCTTTCTTCCATGCGGTCCCAGTTTTTTATTATTATTATTATTATACTTTAGGTTTTAGGGTACATGTGCACAATGTGCAGGTTTGTTACATATGTATCCATGTGCCATGTTGGTTTGCTGCACCCATTAACTTGTCATTTAGCATTAGTTTCCCAGTTTAAGTTGCTGTTAAATTCAGCTGCTTTTTTGGCAGCTTTCTTAATATCCTCAGGCACTTCACTGGCTTCAACTTTCTGAGTATTCTGTTGTTGCATTTGGGAATACTCTTTATAATGGTCTGTAATTCGCTGACATTCATTTTCTTGTAGAATAACAGAATAATCAGCATGTTTGGCTGGATATTCTTTTATCATTAAATCAGTCACTTCATCACTGCGCAATGCTGTTAAACCTAGCGTGCACTGAGTTTCAGTAATGACATTTAGCTCTCTCAGGTAGGGTTTCTCCTTGTGAGACAAGTCTTGTCACTCTAAATCTGGATATTTCCTTTTAAAGGAGGTCACACCCAAATATTCACTGACTTGTTATTGAAGCATATAGTATTCTCCTATTTCATCAGGTGGCCATTTGTACTCTATCAGATTTTCTGCTGGATAGTAGCTAAAGCCAAGATCTTGACTTGAAGTTTCACAACTACTACAACTACCTCCTGAGCCCATTTGCCTCCTTTTGGATGGCTGGGTCCCATCATTTGAATTATCTTCATTATCATCCTTCGGGGACTGTGCTCCGGAGGTGGCTGGGTCGCTGTCGCAGGCATGTGGCGGGGACAGCGCAGCCCTAGGCCCTGCTGCCATCGCCTCCGCCTCCTCCTGGTGGCCACCGGGACCGCCCCACACCACCCCCTCCTCCCAGGGTTGTGACCTGCCCGCCTGCCAAGGTAGAATTCCAAGGTAGAATCGTTGGAACTTACTGAACAACAGTGGAAAAGACAACTACACAGCCTAATTGAGGGGAGAAGGGTACTGTATACTTATTGGTAACTGGACGCGGATAAAAGGACAAGGTCTGTCATCTCTTTAGGGATCTGTTTTATATGCCCCAGCCCTGTCCCCATCTTATTGGTTTTTTTTTTGAATGTACTTCAAATAGGAACAACAAAAAACTAGGGTTGTAGAATTATAAAATTGCTTCGACCTTAGAACCTTAAGTAGGAGGCCCTCAAATGGACTTAAGTTAGTCCTTAGGGAGTCAATGTGTGTGTTGCTGCTTATTTGGAGCCCCGAGAGTGCCAATGTTTTCCCCACACCTCTTAGATGCCTTCCTCTTCTCAAACCCCAGAAGAGGTGGGCACCTGAGCAGGGAATCTCAGATGACTTAGTTTGCCAGTGCCTACTCTGTTGAAGAACTGGGTTTTCATGCTCGAGAAGAAACTCGTGGAAGGGCGTGTTTCCCATCGCAGGTTCACATACTGATTGTTTTTGTTGAATTTCCTTGTGCGACTTATGCCAAGTAATTATGAAGATTTTTTGTTTTGTTTTGTTTTCTTGCTGAATATTTCATGAAGGCTGCGAAGGTAGAACAGGCATGTCCTGGGTGTGAAACCTTGCCGCTGACCTCTTGTTCAGTTTAATGAGAGATAGTCTTCAAACAGCAGGTGGTGGTTCACATTAAAATCAGGAGGAAGGTGCCACTGTACGCAGAAGATTCTTCTCAAATGTCATAGGTTTCTTCTGTACTTGCTTAATTAGTGGTTGAAATGATAGTAACTGTACTTTCTGTTATTTCCATTTCAAATCATGAATACAATGATTTTTTAAATCAAATTACATCATTGTTGAAGTCCAAGTGAACAAGATGTATGACAAGTGACTACTCGTGTCAGAGTGGCAGGGCCACTGAGGATGTGACAGTCATTCATCCACTCTGAAACAACTATTCAGGACCCCTGACATAGAAAGGAATGTCTGGCCTTTACATGCTTTGATAAACAGGATCTATTCCTGTTAAAGCAGAGGCTTCGCTCATCTCCAAAGCTCCTAGAGGAACCTCAGACCTGGGCCACTGTGGTTTCAGGGCCTGGAGGTGACACCTCCCAATCACACAGACATTGCAGGCTCAGAAGGAGGAGCCCCTTTGAAAGAGGTGAGCAGAGTCAGGCATTTGTGCAAATGATGAGGTCCCCAGACAACTCGCAGGCTCCCAGGGAACCTAACTGGGGAAGAAAAGATGAGGATAAGCAGAGCCCACCATGGGTGAGGAGAGAGGAAAGCCAGTGTCTCCACCACCCAGGTCCTCAGTGTCCTTCCTGTGTGTGCCCGGCCCTGTCCTGTGTGTGGAGGGCGAGGAGAGGGAGAGAAGGAAGGGCTGGCAGTTTTATAAGAACTGGGGCTCCTCCTATGAGCAGATGAAATAGTTGAATGAGATTGGTTTTGGATTTTCCAGCTTCCCTAGAGGCTGGAATCAGATTCCCAATATAAGCTCTTGGTTGCTGTGGTGAAAATTTGTGTGTGTTCATCCCCTGAGAAGGTTCCCTAACCCTTACTGGGTCTTCTGTGTGAAGAGTGCAGCTCTAAGCACCCAGGGTACTGTTTCCTAGTGAATCTCTTTTTTTTTTTTTTTTTTTTTGAGACAGAGTCTCACTCTGTCATCCAGGCTGGAGTCCAGTGGCATGATCTCTGCTCACTGCAAGCTCCGCCTCCTGGGTTCACACCATTCTCCTGCCTCAGCCTCCTGAGTAGCTGGGACTACAGGCACCCGCCACCACGCCTGGCTAATTTTTTGTATTTTCAGTACAGACGGGGTTTCACCGTCTTAGCCAGGATGGTCTTGATCTCCTGACCTCGTGATCCACCCACCTCGGCCTTCCAAAGTGCTGGGATTACAGACGTGAGCCACCGTGCCCGGCCTCCCAGTGAGTCTTAATTAAATGGTTGGAGAATTTTTATTTCCTCCATTTAGCCTAACCAGAACGTCGGTTCTAGAGGTAGAACAGGTCACTCAGAGTCACCCGAGCAATCACTGCTGCATGAGCTGCTGACTTGAGGTCTAAGTGATGGAAAAGTTCACCTTTCTACCTAGTTGCCTCTGAAAATATATCCTAAAATTAAATAAACACATTGTTTATAGCTAATCTTTCTAGGTGGCTGCATAAATCAATGAACAGACACACATTTTCCATGTGCAGATGATGTGGAAAGTTCTAGGGTGTTCTGGTTAAATCTGGGGGTCAGACCAACTCAGAAGGCTGCCCTTGAGGAGATAGGAAAGGTCCCCTGTCCCTTAATGAAGTGGCCTTGGCCAGACTTCCAACCATGGTGAAGGAGGAAGGGGGCATCCATAGTTCCTTCTCCTCCACTCTCAGGAAACCCTAACCCAGGAAATAATTCTAAAGAGATCTAGGGAGGAGGAACTGAGAGGACAAGTTGACTCAGACAGGAAGACCCTAGGACTCTCCATGGGGGACGTTAATAACTGAGAAGCATCATTGCTGGCCAGGGGACTGGAAAACACATCATCTGACATCCCTGCATTCCCGCTCCAAATGTCTGAAATCCCAGGAACCCACAGCCTGTCCTCTCACCGGAGCTCTCAGGGCACTCCTGCTCTGTAGGAGATAGAAACTGTCCCTTCATTATCCCATTACATCATTTTTGCTGCACACAGAGTCTTCCACAGTGGGT
Source organism: Hylobates moloch (assembly GCF_009828535.3). NCBI lineage: Eukaryota > Metazoa > Chordata > Mammalia > Primates > Hylobatidae > Hylobates > Hylobates moloch. The sequence continues at coordinate 7,157,275 of NW_026652294.1, forward strand.
TCTAGTCATTTCTCCGTTTCCCTTCATCTCCTTTCTCCCTTTTCTGAGAGTCTGATTACATCTAACACCTCTTCTCTCTCTCTTTTTTTTTTTTTTTTGAGACGGAGCCTTGCTCTATCGCCCAGGCTGCTGGAGTGCAATGGCGCCATCTCGGCTCACTGCAAACTCCGCCTCCCGGGTTCAAGCGATTCTCCTCCCTCAGCCTCCCGAGTAGCTGGGACTGCAGGCACCCGCCACAGCGCCTGGCTAATTTTTTGTATTTTTAGTAGAGACGAGGTTTCGCCATGTTAGCCAGGATGGTCTCGATCTCCTGACCTCGTGATCCACCCACCTTGGCCTCCCAAAGTGCTGGGATTACAGGTGTGAGCCACTGCGCCCAGCCCTAACACTTCTCTTTCCTGTGAGGCCAGTTCTCCCCAGGTCCAGCCTCAGGGCTGCGGTTCAGAGGTCACCCCCTTCCCCTTCCCCTTCCCCTACCTCTTCCCCTTTCCCTTCCCCTTCCCTTATTTTCTTTCTCCCTCCCTCCTGCCCTCCTTCTTTCCTTCCTTCCTTCCTCTCTCTCTTTCTCTGTCTCTCTTTCTTTTCTACTTTTGACAGGGTCCCGCATCCAGGCTGGAGTGCGGTGACACGATCACAGCTCATTGTAGCCTTGATCTACTGGACTCAAGGACCCTCCCACCTCAGCTTCGCAAGTAGTTGTGACCACAGGTACATGCCACCCACCTGTTTGTTTTTATTTTTATTTGTGCAAATGGGGTCTCATTTTGTCGCCCAGGCTGGTTTAAACTCCTGGCCTCATGCCATCTTCCCACCGTGGCCTCCCCGCTCTACATTTTCTTCTGAGCACTGGTCTCACGGCTTCCTACGAGTTTGGTGTGTTTTGTTTCCATTTTCATTTATCTCAAAGAATTTTCGAACATCACTTGTAATTTCTGCTTTGATTCATTGATTGTTTAGGAGTGTGTTTAATTTTTTATATAATCCTGAATTCAGATTTCCTTTGCTATTGATTTCTACTTTCATTCTACTGCAGAGAAGATATTTTGATTTTAGTGCTTTTAAATTAATGAGATTTGTTTCATGGTCTAATACAAGGTATATTCCAGAGAACATTCCCTGTGTGCTGGAGAAGAATCTGTATTCTGTGTCTATTGTAGATGTTGTCAGGTCTAGCTGATTTATTAGTTTTTCAAGTCCTCTACTTCTTTACTGATCTTCTGTCTCATTGTTCTAGCCAGTATTGACCGTATAGTATTGTAACTATTATTGTGAAGCTGTCTGTTTCTCTCTTCAGTTCCATCAGTCATTACTTCCTATACTTGGGGGCTCTGTAGTTAGATGCACATGTACTAATTGTTAAATCTTTTTTTTTTTTTTTTTTTTTTTTGAGACAGAATCTAGCTCTCTCGCCCAGGCGGGAGTGCAGTGGTGCAATCTCTCCTCATTGCAAGCTCTGCCTCCCAGGTTCATGCCATTCTCCTGCCTCAGCCTCCTGAGTAGCTGGGACTACAGGTGCCCGCCACCATGCCCAGCTAATTTTTTGTAATTTTAGTAGAGACAGGGTTTCACCGTTTTAGCCAGGATGGTCTTGATCTCCTGACCTCGTGATCCACCCGTCTTGGCCTTCCAAAGTTCTGGGATTACAGGCATGAGCCACAGCGCCCAGCCTGTTAAATCTTCTTGATGAAGTAACTTATTTATTAATATATGATGTCCTTCTTTGGCTCTTGTAATAACTTGCATTGACTGACCCGACCCATCTCTCTTTTTCTTCCTTCCTTCCTTCCTTCCTTCCTTCCTTCCTTCCTTCCTCCCTCCCTCCCTCCCTCCTTCCATCCCTTCCTCCCTCCCTCCCTCCTTCCTTCCCTCCCTCCCTCATTTAAACTGTTGGCAGGACACAGTGGCTTACATCTACAATTCCAGAATTTGGGAGGCCAAGGCAAGTGAAGTGCTTGAACCCAGAAGTTTGAGAACAGCCTGGGCAACATGGCAAAACCCAGTCTCTACAACACAACACAACAAAACAAAACCTAAAATTAGCCGGGCACCTATAGGCTGAGCTATGCAGCTACTCAGGAAGTTAAGGTCAGTGCATCTATTGAGCCCTGGGGGTCAAAGCTGCAGTGAGCTATGATCACACCACTGCACTCCAGCCTGGGTGACAGAAAGAGACCATGTTTCAAAAAAAAAAATTAAAAAAAAGATAAAAAAGAAAAAGAAAAGTACATAAATAAACAAACTGTTTATTAGGAACCATGTATGCGCCAGGCACTAAGCTAGGGGATGAAATGGGATTAAGAGTTTGGAGACTTGGGAAAAGGCTGCACCTCTTGCTTCTCCTTAGTCAAAGAGGAAGGGAAGGTAAGATCCCTTGAAGCCAGGTCCTCCAGAGCTCCAAGACCCAAGGTGGAGCTCAGGGTGTGGGAAGGCAGTCAGGGGGCAGCATCAGGCCTGGTGAGGGGCTGGGGCTAGGAGCGGGTGGGATGTAGGGAGAGGGCTGTTCCACCCTCACCTGTGAGCTGCATGAACACCCAATGCAGCCCTGAAATAAGCTCCCCCTCTCCCTGGCCACATCTGTCTTGTTTTTCTCCTGTCCCACATCCCAGGTGGCAGCCTTGGCTTCTCTTTGCTTTATTTTTTTCCCTTATCACCCTGAGTTCTGGTTTAGGTCAATGTTAGGATTAACCTTAGCCTGGGGATTCCCAGGGTCAGCCAGCTGCAGGCAGGGCCACCAGAGCTGGGAAGGTGAATCCCCCACCCCCATCCCTTGGCCTGGCCCCCACCCTACTCTCACCTCAGACCTCGCTGCCCCTCCAGGCCTCCCTGGCCAACTCCTTCACCCAGGAATCTACTGGTTTCCTGAATGGCTGGTCCTCAGGTCCCTGATCCAGCTTCTCCTTGACCAGAGCGAAGGCTGGGCCCAGGGAGGGAAAGGCACTTGCCCAGGATCACACAGTGTGTCACCCACAGGCCTGTGCAAGAACCTAGGAGATAACATCAATGGGTGAGGGTAGGTGAAGGTCCCCATGGGCCTGGCACTCCCCAGGCATTCTCATTTAATCCCCAAAACCAACCTGTGGGGAGAGACTGTTATCACATCCCTGTACAGATGAGGAAAATGAGGCCCACTGAAGGGAATCAAATTGCCCAAGGTCAAGGGCTGCTGAGGGCTGAGCTTGGGCGGGACCCCTTTTCTGTCTGACCCTGGGGTTGGGGCTCCCACAGCAGAGGCTCCACTTGGAAGAACATGCTGTGGGCTCCTGCAGAACTTTGCCAGCTGCCCTCCTTCCTTCTAGCCGTTCAGGGGAGGGGTGGCCAACGGGCTGTGTAGCCCTGACTCGGCCTTACTCTGCTCTGAGGCCTCTTTTCTGCATCCCTGAAATGGGGTCAGAGCTGGGGAATGGTAAAGGGAGGTCACCCCACCTGAGCGTATCTGGTGCCTGGCAGAGGGCAGTGCTCCATACAGGCGCCCTCCATACAAGTGTGTTCCGTACAGGTGTGCTCTGTACAGGTGTGCTCCGATGTGAGCAGATTCTACTTTTCCTTTTTTTTTTCACTACAACCTTCCCAGAGAGTGTGAAGCGATGTCTCACTGTTGTTTTGATACATACTTCCTCATGCCTAATGATGTTGAGTATCTTTTTTTGTACTTACTGGGCCATTTGTATATGTGTTTGGAGAAATATCTACTCAAGTCCTTTACCCCCCGCCCCCCTGCCTTTTTTTTTTTTGAGACAGAGTCTCACTCTGTCGCCATGCTGGAGTGCAGTGACTCGATGTTGGCTCACTGCAACCTCCGCCTCCTGGATTCAAGTGATTCCTCTGCCTCAGCCTCCTGAGTAGCTGGGACTACAGGCGTGCACCACCACGCTTGGCTAATTTTTTTTTTGTATTTTAGTAGAGATGGGGTTTCACCATGTTGGCCAAGATGGTCTCCATCTCCTGATCTCATCATCTACCTGCTTCGGCCTTCCAAAGTGCTGGGATTACAGGCGTGAGCTACCACGCCTGGCCCTTTGCCCATTTTTTAACTGGGTTGTTTACTTGTTTTTATTGTTGAGTTCTGGGGTGTTTTACATACTGTGGATGTAAATTCCCTTGTCAAATATATAATTTGCAAAGGTTCTGTTCCATTGTGTAAGTTGGGTCTCTGCTTTCTTGACATTGTCCATTGATGCATAATACTTGGCAAAAAATGTTCATTACATGTTACAATATGTTATATATGTTAACAGTTATAAAATATAGCTAATAATTCAAACATATTAATAATCACTTTAAATGTGCATGGTCTATATACACTAATTAAAAGACATAGACTAGAAGAGTGGATAAAAATAATATGCAAATATGTGTTCTCTACCAGAAACCCACTTCAAATATAAAGACTCAGAGCAAAAGAAGAGAGTTTTTTTTTTGTTTGTTTTTTGTTTTGAGATGGAGTCTCGCTCTGTCGCCCAGGCTGGAGTGCAGTGGTGCAATCTCAGCTCACTGCAAGCTCTGCCTCCTGGGTTCATGCCATTCTCCTGTCTCAGCCTCCCAAGTAGCTGGGACTACAGGTGCCTGCCACCAGGCCTGGCTAATTTTTTTATATTTTTTAGTAGAGACAGGGTTTCCCCATGTTAGCCAGGATGCTCTCAATCTCCTGACCTTGTGATCTGCCCACCTTGGCCTCCCAAAGTGCTGGGAATACAGGCATGAGCCACCATGCCTGGCCAAGAACAGAGATTTAAAAAGACAGACCACTGGGCGTGGTGGCTCATGCCTGTAATCCCAGCACTTTGGGAGGCTGAGCCGGGTGGATCACCTGAGGTCGGGAGTTCGAGACCAGCCTGACCAACAAGGAGAAACCTCGTCTCTACCAAAAATATAAAATTAGATAGGCCTGGTGGCACATGCCTATAATCCCAGCTACTCGGGAGGCTGAGGCAGGAGAATTACTTGAACCCAGGAGGAGGAGGTTGTGGTGAGCCGAGGTTGCACCATCGCACTCCAGCCTGGCAGCAGAGCAAGACTCCTCAAAAAAAAAAAAAAAAAAGGCAACACAGTGGGCCATAAAATAATACCACAACTTATTTAAATGAATAAAGTTTCTAAAATATGCTTTCATACCATTACAAAATTAAACTAGAATTCAGTAATAGGAAGATAAATGGAAAACCTCCAAATATTTGGACATTAAATCATGTACTCTGCAAAACACGTGGATCAAAGAAGATGCCTCAATGAAGTTGTAAAAACACATATATATTTTTTGAGATGGAGTTTCACTCTTGTCACCCAGGCTGGAGTGCAGTGGTGCAATCTCAGCTCACTGCAATGTCCACCTCCCGGGTTCAAAGAGATTCTCCCACTTCACCCTCCCGAGTAGCTGGGTCTACAGGTGCACACCACCATACCCGGCTGATTTTTGTATTTTTAGTAGAGACAGTTTCACCATGTTGGCCAGGCTGGTCTCAAACTCCTGACCTCAAGTGATCCACCTGCCTCAGCCTCCCAAAGTGCTGGATTACAGGCATGAGCCACCGTGCCCAGCAATTTTTTTGTATTTTTTAGTAGAGACGGGGTTTCACCGCGTTAGCCAGGATGGTCTCAATCTCCTGACCTTGTGATCTGCCCACCTCGGCCTCCCAAAGTGCTGGATTACAGGCGTGAGCCACCACACACAGCCGAAAAAATATTTCAAACAAAATGAAATAAAAATGTACCTTGTCAAGATCTGTGGGATGCAGTCAAAGCAGGGCTCGGGGGGAAATTTATAACTGAATGCCATGTGATAGGAAATAAGAAAGACATAAAGTCAATAACCTAAGCTTTCACATTAGAAAACCAGAGAAAACAGAGCAGTGTAATAGAAAGCAGACAGAAGAATAGCAAAAGCAATAATTATTGCAGAAATCAATGGAGTGAAAAATCAAAAATCAACAGAGAAAGTTATCAAAACCAACAGCTGTTTCTATGAATAGATAAAAAAAAATCAATAAACCTCCAGGCAGGCTAACCATGAAGAAAGGAAGTCATAATGTACTAATAACTAAAAGAGAGGTCATCATTTGTGATTCTATGGGCATTGAGAAGACCATGAGGGAATACTTTGAGAAAATCTATGCCCACAAATTGGATAAGCTTAGGAACCTATTCCTTCAAAGGCAGAAACTATAAAACTCACCAAGGAGAAATTGATAAACTGAACAGACCTGTATCAATTTTAGACATTGAATCAATCAATCATTAGTAACTTTTCCAAAAAAAAAAAAAAAGCACCAGGCTTAGATGGTTTTACTGGTAAATCCTACCAAATTCTTTGTTTTTTTTTTTTTTTTTTTTTTTGGAGATGGAGTCTTGCTATATTGCTCAGGCTGGAGTGCAGTGGCACAATGTTGGCTCACTGCAGCCTCCACCTCCTGGGTTCAAGTTATTCTCCTGCCTCTGCCTCCTGAGTAGCTGGGACTACAGGCATATGCCACCACACCTGGCTAATTTTTGTTTTGTTTTGTTTTGTTTTTTTTGAGACGGAGTCTCACTCTGTCGCCCAGGCTGGAGTGCAGTGGCGCGATCTCGGCTCACTGCAAGCTCCACCTCCTGGGTTCACGCCATTCTCCTGCTTCAGCCTCCCTAGCAGCTGAGACTACAGGTGCCCACCACCATGTCTGGCTAATTTTTTTTTTTTTTTTGTATTTTTAGTAGAGACGGGGTTTCACTGTGTTAGCCAGGATGGTCTCTATCTCCTGACCTTGTGATCCGCCTGCCTTGGCCTCCCAAAGTGCTGGGATTACCGGCGTGAGCCACCATACCCAGCCTAATTTTTCTATTTTTGGTAGAGACAGGGTTTCACCATGTTGGCCAGTCTGGTCTTGAACTCCTGACCTCACGTGATCCGCCTGCCTCAGCCTCCCAAAGTGCTGGGATTAAAGGCATGAGCCACCGTGCCCAGCAACCCTACCAAATTCTTATGTAGTCTTATCATATAAGTAAGTGATTACAATCCTAAGTATTTACCCAGATTAATTAAACAATTATGTATGGGCTGGGCCTCCCTACTCGGGAGGCTGAGGCAGGAGAATTGCTTGAACCTGTGAGACAGAGGTTGCAGTGAGCTGAGATCGCACCATTGCACTCCAGCCTGGACGACAGAGCAAGACTCTGTCTCAGAAAAAAAAAAAAATTATGTCTGTACTAAAAAGTCCACAGGCATGTTTATGGTAACTTTATCCATACTGCCCACATTGAAAGCAACCTTGGTGTCTTTCAGTAGGCGAATGTACCAACAAACTTTGTTACATTGATCAATGGAATATTATCCAGTGATAAAAAACCATTGAGATACATTTGGATTTGATTTATTAATCTCAGTTACCTACTATTCTGACATTTTAGGAAGGAGGTAATTGTTTTTAATGATGGATAAACTTGTGTGGTGTTTTGGATCTTATGATGCTGAGCACGTTCTGCACCGCGCTAACGTCTAATATAATTTTATATTTACAAACATACCTGCTACCCGGAGATTAATTTAGTCCATATGGACTATTGACCCCTCTTGAGACTGCAACATATGCACTCGTAAATCAGTGTGTTTAGACTTTTCAAGTATCTAACTCATTTATAAATATGTACCATGTTTATAAACCTCCTGATTTCCAGCAACATATGATAGAAAACACCTAGTATTAAAAACACTTCACAGCTTCTACTCAGTGTCACCCATTGCTGTCGTGGGAGACAACACAGCAATATCTCCTATGTTGCAAGCTTTCAAGATAGCCTGAACTTAAAAAGTTGCTCCATTAGTTGTATCTGATGGATCTAAATTTGCCTCCTAGTTCACTTTGTGTCAAGAGCCAAAACTGTGAACCTAACTTTCTCTTATTTGTGGGCAATAACTGATAATAAAGATTTAGTTTCATGCTCACTTCTTAAAAGTCATAAAAACAATCAAATAGGATCCTGAAAAAAAAACCATTGAGATAAAAAGGCAGAAATCAATATGAAAATGTCATAAATGTATATTATAAGTGAAATAAGTCAATCTGAAAAAGCTGCATACTCTACGATTCCAATTACCTAAGATTTCTGGGAAAGAAAAACCAGAGGGACAGTAAAAAGATCAGTGGTTGGCTGGGCTCGGTGGCTCAAGCCTGTAATCCCAGCACTTTGGGAGGCCGAGGCGGGCGGATCACAAGGTCAGGAGATCGAGACCATCCTGGCTAACACGGTGAAACCCCGTCTCTACTAAAAATACAAAAAATTAGCCGGGCATGTTGGCGGGCACCTGTAGTTCCAACTACTCGGGAGGCTGAGGCAGGAGAATGGCGTGAATCTGGGAGGCGGAGCTTGCAGTGAGCCGAGATCGCGTCACTGCACTCCAGCCTGGGGGACAGAGAAAGACCCCGTCTCAAAAAAAAAAAAAAAAAAAAAAAAAAAAAAAGGTCAGTGGTTGCTGAGGGATCTGGAAAAAGGGGAGAGAAGTTCATAGGTGAAGCTCATGTAATGTTTAGGGCATAAAACTATCTTGTAATGGTAATGAATGGCATTATTAGTTTGTCAAAACCCTTAGACTACCAAAACACAGACTGAACCTTAATGCAAACTCTGGCCTTCAGATACTAACAGTGTATCAATAATGGTTCACTCATTGTAACACATGGACCACACCCATGTAAAAAGTGGTTAAGAAAAAAGCAAACTGTGGGGGGAGGGTCTGAGAATTTTCTGTACTCTCTTCAATTTTTACATTCATCTAAAACTGTCCTACATAAACTCTCTTAATTTTTAAAACTCTGGCAACACTGTTTCAGGAAGAGATCCATCTCAGCTAATGTTTAATGATCAGCTAAATGTTAAAAGTTTCAATTGAGATGTTTTCTATTTAAAGTGAATGAAACATTTAGTTGTAAATATGCCATTACTTCTGTAGTTCTAGTAGTGGCAACTGACTTAATAATTTAAACGTGCACACATGAAATAAAAGAGAAATATGACACATCATTTTTAAAGTTTTGTCTAGGCTGGGCATGATGGCTCATGCCTGTAGGCCCAGCATTTTGGGAGGCCGAGGCGGGTGGATCACCTACTGTTAAGAGTTCGAGACACCCTGGCCAACGTGGCAAAACCCCGTCTCTACTAAAAATATAAAAATTAGCCAGGCATGGTGGCAGACGTCTGTAATCCCAGCTACTCAGGAGGCTGAGGCAGGAGAATCGCTTGAACCCAGGAGGCAGAGGTTGCAGTGAGCCGAGATCGAGCCACTACACTCCAGCCTGGGCTACAAGAGTGAAACTCCATCTCAAAATAAATAAATAAATCAAGTTTTGTCTTAAACACGAAATGCTTAACCAACTGGAATCACTCTGCTTGAATGCACTTAATAACAGAATGGCCACAGTACCTTCAACTGATATGCACACTCTCACTCTTTGCCTAGTCAGAACTTTTCGGACCCTCTGCCTCCAGGGAGAAATAGACTGCAGTAATTCCTGATGAGTGCTGTTGGGCCAGAAGTTCTCGGATGCTCAGCTTGGAGTCGGCAGAAGCTCCGCCAATTCCTCAGGAATTACTTTTATGTTCGGGATGCAAGATCCTGGGAAATTACAAAAAAGATAGCTGTTGAAATCTTATGGGCAAAAGACCATAGATAAATTAGTAATACTTTACTCACAGATCAAGCTTTTTTTTTTGTTTTTTGAGATGGAGTATTGCTATGTCGCCCAGGCTGGAGTGCAGTGGTGCAGTCTGGGCTGATTGCAATCTCCGCCTCCTGGGTTCAAGCGATTCTCCCGCCTCAGCCTCCCAAGTAGCTGGGATTACAGACATGAGCCACCACGCCTGGCTAATAGTTTTGTATTTTTAGTAGAGACAGGGTTTCACCATGTTGGCCAGACTGGTCTCAAACTCCTGACCTCAGGTGATCTAGCTGCCTCAGCCTCCCAAAGTGCTGGAATTACAGGCATGAGCCACCACACCCAGCTCACAGATCAAACTTTTGATCCAATTTTTTACCACCTGCTTAGCACAGCCACCTGAATCAGAGTTAGTCCTTACAGAGAGATATTTTTTCTTTTTGAGATGGGGTCTTGCTCTATTACCTAGGCGGCCATGCAGTGGCATGCTCATGACTCACTGCAGCCTCGAACTCCAGGGCTCCAGTGATCCTCCCACCTCAGCCTCCCAGTTAGGTGGAACCACAGGCACACACCACCATACGGGGCTAATTTCTAAAAGTTTTTTTGTAGAGGTGGGGGGGGTCTCCCTAAGTTGCCCAAGCTGGTCTTGAACTCCTGCCCTCAAACTACCCTCTTGCTTTGGCCTCCCAAACTGTTGGGATTACAGGCGTGACCCACTGTGCCTGGTCCTCCTGGAAAGACCTTGCAATGTGGGTAGCACTTAAAATGGAACAGACTGATGTTGTAGGCAAATGCCTTTCTTTAGATGAGGCAATGTGGAAAGGAAGCAGAGCAGACTGACCAAGAGCACGGAGCCTGGTGCCTAATGGCCTGGGTTCAAATCACACTGAGAAGCTGTACTTACCTAGGAATGTTATGTAAATCTCTCTGCGCTTCAGTCCCTATTCTGAGATACACAAATGTTAGGCCGAGCACGGTGGCTCACACCTATAATCCCAGCACTTCGGGAGGCTGAGGCAGATGGATCACCTGAGGTCAGGAATTCGAGACCAGCCTCATCAACATGGTGAAAACCCGTCTCTACCAAAATACAAAAATTAGCTGGGTGTGGTGGCAGGCACCTGTAATCTCAGCTATGTGGGAGGCTGAGGCAGGAGAATCGTTTGAACGCAGAAGGCAGTGGTTGCAATGAGCCGAGATCCCTCCGTGGCACTCCAGCCTGGGCAATAAGAGCAAAACTCTGTCTCAAACAAACAAATAAACAAAAAACAAATGTTAATATGGTCCCTCTTATGATATAAGGCTAACATTGAATTCAGGTAAAGCCTTAAGAAGACTGGTGCCGGCCAGGCGCGGTGGCTGGCTCACACCTGGAATCCCAGCACTTTGGGAGGCCGAGGCGGGCAGATCATGAGGTCAGGAGATTGAGACCATCCTGGCTAAAATGGTGAAATCCTGTCTGTACTAAAAATACAAAAAATCAGTCAGGCGTGGTGGCAGGCACCTGTAATCCCAGCTACTTGGGAGGCTGATGCAGGAGAATCGCTTGAACCCGGGAGGCGGAGGTTGCAGTGAACTGAGATCACGCCACTGCACTCCAGCCTGGGTGACAGAGCGAGACTCCCTCTCAAAACAAAAAAAAAAAAAAGAGAGAACTGCATTAATACAGATGGTTCCATATTTTCTCCAGGGATCATACAACTGAGGAGGTGGGGGGGGGGGGGGGTGTGGGACAAAATGGGGATTATGGTATTGTTCAAAATGGAGGATTTTATTGTGGTCTCCAGTTGGATAGAAGTTGTGTGTACATGTGTTTGTATTACCCATACACACAGAGACACTGTTCTGAGTTCCTCATGTATATTAATCTGTGTTTATCCTCTCAGCAACTCTGATGAGAAGGTACTTTTCTGCAGATGGAGAAGCCAAAACACGCAGAGGATTCACTGCCTGCCCTAGGTCACCAGCTTATAAGTGGCTGGAGCAGGATGTGACCCCAGGTGGTCTGGCTCCAGAGTCCATGCACTGAGCTAGAACAAAGAAGATAGAGAAGAGGGCACATTCAGCTTGCTTGGCTTTCCTGTTCATGCTCACTCTGTCTCTCCGGAAGAGGGTCACCTTTTCCTATCCTCCTGTCCTAGGACTTGAAACTCCATGTTTTTGGCCTTTGTATTCTGGTACTTGCACCAGCAAACACAAAGGATTCTCAAATCTTGGACCTCAGACTGGGAGCTGCACTGTCAGTTTCCATTGTTTTGAGGCTTTTGGACATAAACAAATCCACATGGCTGGTTCCCCTGGGAGCCACACTACTGCTTTCTCTCATTCTCCAGCTTGCAGATGACCTGCTATGGGACTTTGCCTTGCAATTAGGTGAGCCACTTCTCCCTATAAATTCCCATTTACAGCACACACACACGTATATACACACACAAGAAGACTTACTTATCCTGAATACATATGCACCCAACAGTGGAGCAAACAGATTCGGAGGTACTTGAAGGCTGAGATGGGAGGATCACTTGGGTCCGGGAGGTTGAGGCTGCAGTGAACCGTGATTGCACCACTGCACTTCATCCTGGGGGACAGAGTGAGACCCTGTTCAAAAAAAAAAAAAAAAAAAAAAGGGAGCTTCACAGGGGGAGGTCCACATGAGGCTTATGCTGACCATGAGGTGGATCATCCTGCACTGTGCACTGTGACTGGCAGGGGGCGCTGAAACCACCTTTTCTGCCCCACATGGTGCGCATGCGTGTTCTCACCGCAGACGCTGCGTGGCGTGCGTGGCGTGCGTTTCGTGGAGTCCCGGATGAGAAGAAGGAAAGCGACTCCGGTTCTTTCAGGACCCGCTTTAGGGGGCACCGCGGCGGCTTGGGGACAACTTGGAGCCCCGTCCTGGGGAGAAAACAGCTCCTGTCTGTGGCCCTGACTGCTTAGGCGGGAGCTGCGTGCAGCTCAGCTTCTCCGGGGCATTTTTTTCTACACGGTGAGTACGGAAGCTTGTTTTCTGGAACTTTCCCTGTATGCTCATCTTCTCACTAGTTTTCCTCTTTCTCTTATAGTATTTTAGTATTTGTTTTACCATTAGTTTTGTTCCCTGAGGGCTTTTGAGGATGGCAAGTGTAGCAGACTGTGGTATTTTTAGGGTTTGAGGACTTTTTCTGAGGGAACTTGTCCTATATAGATGGGGAGAGAGGAAAGCCCCAGGAGGAAGGGGAAGCCGGGCCCAGGTGGGAGTGGGGGCCAGGCCTGGGTATTTGGCCGACTCCTGCCCAGGCCTCAGACGGAGGAAAAAAGATGCCAGCTGCCACCAGGATTTGATGAATTTTTAAATTTGACTTCCCGCCATCGGGACACATCGGGACTCTTTCACCCCCCTCCAACACCCACCCCCAGAGAAGCCTATGTCCCCTCCTGTCCATCCGGTCGCGACCACCTGACCGGGGGGAGGGACACCCTGGTGCGAGCCTGACGGGGACTTGCCCCTGATGACGGCGATGCTGAGGACCTGGTTCTCTCCATGCTGCTCAGTGTTATGTCGCCTGTGCAGAAATGTCTACTCAGGGTCCCTGCCCAATTTGGGGTTATCTTATTGTTGTTATTGCTGCTTAGCGCTGTTAACGTATTGCATATTTTTTATAACAACCCCTTAGGAGATATATGCTCCCCCCAAACTTTCTCTGCATTTGTAGGATTCCTTTTCATTTGGTTCATTGCTTCCTTTCTGTACAGAAGCTTTCCAGTTGGATGTAGCCCCACGTGGTTGTTTTTGCTTTTGTTACTTGTGATTCGCTTTCCCAATTTGAAAAATAAATATATTCATAAGCCATTCCATTCTCCACGATATTTTGTCCCTCTGCTTTCTTTTTTTTTCCTTTTTTTCTTTTCCTGTTTCCAACCTGTGAGCCTAGATGCAAGTTGCCCCAAAACTAAGTGCTCCACCATCCCCTCTTTTTATCTTACAGACATTTAATGATGATCTGTAATTTCAGGTCTTACGTTTGGGTCTTGAGTCCATTTCGAGTTGATTTTTGTGTATTGTATACCAGAAGGGTCCTGTTTCATTCTTTTTCATAAAAACATCAGTTTTTTCAAACCATTTAATGAAGAAAATCTGCTATCCCCGTTGAGGCTTTGCGAACTCTGATACTGTTTTCATTTGCTTTGGCGGTATACCCAGTAGTGGGGTTGCTAGATCATATGGTAGTTGCATTTTCAATTTTTTTGAGGAATTTACAACTTTTTTTTTTTTTTTTTTGGAGAGGGAGTCTCGCTCTGTTGCCCAGGCTGAAGTGCAGTGGCGTGATCTTGGCTCACTGCAATGTCTGCCTCCCGGGTTCAAGTGATTTTCCTGCTTCAGCCTCCCGAGTAGCTGGAACTACAGGCGCATGCCACCATGCCCGGCTAATTTTTTGTGTTTTTAGTAGAGACGGGGTTTCTCTGTGTTAATCAGGACGGGCTCGATCTCCTGACCTCGTGATCTGCCCCCCTTGGCCTCCCAAAGTGCTGGGATTACAGGCATGAGCCACCGCGCCTGGCCTACAACTTTTTTCCATAGTGTATATCCTAATTTAACTTTACACCAACAATGCATAAGATTTTCCCTTTATCCAAATCCACATCAGCATTCTTTTTAATTTTTAAGATATTTTCAGTAACATGTATTCCAGTAGGTGTGGGATGGTATCTGAATGTGGTTTTGGAGTACATTCTTTTCTGATGAATAGTAATGTTGAGGACCTTTTCTCTTACGTGTTTGTGCATTTTATGTCATTTTTGCAGCGATGTCTATTCAGGTTTTCTGCCCGATTTTAGTTTGGATATGTATTTTTTATGCTATTTGGAATTTTTTTTCTGTGTATATGTTTGATAACAACCAGTTATCACTTCTATGATTCCCTCCTATTTTCTCACAATCTTTTTCTTTTTTGAGACAGCTCACTCTCACAGACCATGCTGGAGCACAGTGGCACATCACAGGACCATGTGTATTGGGATATTGGCTACCTACAGCTTTGCAACGCAATTTGGTATCAGGAATTGTGAGTCCTCCAACTTAGTTTGTATTTCTCAGGGTTCCTTAGAAGTTCAGGGCTGTTTGTGGTTCCATGATAATATTATCATTGTGTATTTAAACTTTTTTTTTTTTTTTTTTTGACGGAGTCTTGCTCTGTCACCAGGCTGGAGTGCAGTGGCATGATCTCGGCTCACTGCAACCTCCACCTGCTGGGTTCAAGCGATTCTCCTGCCTCAGCCTCCCGAGTAGCTGGAACTACAGGTGCATGCCACAACACCCAGCTGAATTTTTTTTTTTTTTTTTTGTATTTTAGTAGAGATGGGGCTTCATCATGTTGTCCAGGATGGTCTCGATCTCTTGACCCTGTGATCTGCCTGCCTTGGCCTCCCAAAGTGCTGGGATTACAGGTGTGAGCCACTGCACCCGCGCCCCCCCGCCTTTTTTTTGAGATGGAGTCTCAGGCTAGAGTACAGTAGCATGATCTTGGCTTACTGCAACCTCCGCCTCCCGGGTTCAAGTGATTCTCCTGCCTCAGCCTCCCAAGTAGCTAGGACTACAGGCTCACCACCATGCCCAGTTAATTTTTGTATTTTTAGTAGAGACGGGGTTTCACCATGTTGGCCAGGATGGTCTTGATCTCCTGACCTCCTGACCTCGTGATCCACCTGCCTCAGCCCCCCAAAATGCTAGGATTAAGGCGTGAGCCACCGCACCCGGCCTATACTTCTTAAATGTTTTGTCTATGATAAGGCATATAAACAGAGGGTATACTGGGACTTTTTTTCTCATTTGGGACTCTTTTGTTTTTGTTTCTGTTTTTGTTTTGAGACACTGAGTCCCGCTCTGTCGCCCAGACTGGAGTGCAGCGGCATGATCTTGGCTACTGCAACCTTTGGCTCCCAGGTTCAAGTGATTTTTGTGCCTCAGCCACCCAAGTAGCTAGAATTACAAGTGTGTGCCACCATGCCCAGCTAATTTTTGTATTTTTTAGTAGAGACGAGGTTTTGCCACGTTGGCCAGGCTGGTCTCGAACTTCTGGCCTCAAGCGATCCACCCACCTCAGCCTCCCAAGGTGCTGGGATTACACACAGCCACCTTGCCCAGCCTCATCTGGGACATTTTGATACATGTATATTTTTGGTGATGATCAAATCAGGGTACTTAGTCTAACCATTCCCTCCTACAGGTATTATTTTTCTGTGGTGAGAACACTCAAGCCAGGCGCAGTGGCTCACGCTTGTAATCCCAGCACTTTGGGAGGCCGAGGCTGGCGGATCACGAGTTCAGGAGATCAAGACCACGGTGAAACCCCGTCTCTACTAAAAAATTAGCCGGGCGTGGTGGCGGTCGCCTGTAGTCCCAGCTACTCGGAGAGGCTGAGGCAGGAGAATGGCGTGACCCCGGGAGGCGGAGCTTACAGTGAGCCGAGATTGCGCCACTGCACTCCAGCCTGGGCGACAGAGTAAGACTCCGTCTGAAAAAAAAAAAAAAAAGAACACTCAAAATTGTTCCCTTCTAGCTTTTTTGAAAAATACAATATTGTAACCAGAGTCACCCAGCTGTGGAACAGGAATGTATTCCTCCCGACTGACTGTAACTTTGTTTCTATAACCAGTCCCTCCTATCTCCCCTCCTTCCCTCAGCCTCAGGAAACCACTCCTGTACTTTCTGCTTCTTGAAGGTTAAGTTTTTGGATTCAGCATAAGTGAGGTCATGCAGTGTTTGTCTTTCTGTGCTTGGCTTATTTAACAGAATGTTCTCTAGGTTCATTGGTGTTGCCCTATATGAAAATTGCATTATTTTTTATGACCGGAGAGTATATCATTGTATATATGTGCTACATTTTTTTTATCCCTTCATCGGTGGGTGAACAGGTAGGCCGATTCCATCATCCTAGCTATTGTGACTAGTGATGCAATAGACATGGAAAGGCAGATGTCTCTTCAAAATACTGATTTGCTTTGACTGTATAGCTAGTAGTGGGATGAATAGATCATATGGTATTGGACTTTGAGTTTTTTGAGGAATCTGCGACCGCTTTCCATAGTGTATTAGTAATTGACCCTCCCATGAACACTTCTTTTTTCCTGGAGATTCACACCAGCATTTGTGCTTGTATTTTTATTTGTCATATTCATTTCAAATAAGAGATGCTTTCTGTGTATGGTTTTGATTTCCATTTTTTGCAGGAGTAGTAATGTTAACCACGTTTTTGTAATGATAAAGTCAGTGTTATGTCTTCTTTGCCAAAAAGTCTCTTCAGGCTCTTTGCCCAATTTTGGTTCGGTTACTAGTTTCTCTTTTGTTTATTTTTTTTGCTGGTTACTAGTGTTAGTAGCTTGTGCCTTTTGGAAAACAAGGTCTTATCAGCTGTATGTTTCCGTAAACTTTCTTCTCATCTTTGCGATGCTGTTTTTGCTTTTGTTTTTTCTCTGCCCCCTCTCCCCCGCCCATGGAGTCTTGCTCTGTCACTCAGCCTGGAGTGCAGTGGCATAATCTCAGCTCACTGCAACTTCCGCCTCCCAGGTTCAAGCAATTCTCCGGCCTCAGCCTCCTGAGTAGCTGGGATTACAGGCACGCACCACCGTGCCTGGCTAATTTTTGTATTATTGCTAGAGACAGGGTTTCACCATGTTGGCCAGGCTGGTCTCAAACTCCTGACCTCGTGAGCCACCATGCCCGGTCTAAGATGCCTTCTCTTTGCATTCATTGTTCTGTCCTGTGCAGCGGCTCTAATGTTGTACTTAGTCTCTCATGTTTATATTTGCATTTGTTAGCAGTGATTTCAGTGTCCCATCCAAAAAAAGAGATTATTAAGCCATTTTATTGTCTATGCGTATTTTCCCCCTAATTTTTCCTTTTCTTTTTGCAACCTGTGTGCATAGGGTCAAGTTTCCCCCAAATATACGCTTATCCCATGTTTTTTCCTTGGAGTGTTTTGCTTTCAAGATTGAATTTAACTGTTCGATGTATTTTTTGTAGATTTTTGTGTATTGGGCAGCATAGGGGTGCTATTTCAATCTTTTGCACATGACTACCCAGTTTTCTCAACTGGTGTGCCTTGGTGTGCTTTTGAAAAATGTGTGTCCTAAATATAATTTTGGGTTGATTACTTGGCTCCCTCATTTTGTCCATTCGGTTGTCTTTCTATATTTACGCCAGTCAGTGATTGCCTGGATGACTGTAGGTTTTGTTTTATCATCTATCTATCTATCTGTAATAGATCCTAATCCTATTATTATTATTATTATTTTTTGAGACAGGTTATCGCTCTGTCACCCAGGCTGGAGTTCAGCAGTGCTATCTTGGCTCATTGCAGCCTTGAACCTCCTGGGCTCAAGTGATCCTCCCTCCTCAACCTCCCAAGTAGCTGGGACTACAGGTGTGCACCCCCATGTCCCACTAATTTTTTTGTACTTTCTGTAGAGGTAGGGTTTTGCCATGCTGCCCAGGCTTCTCTCGAACTCCCAGGCTCAAGTGATCTGCCTGCCTTAGCCTCCCAAAGTGCTGTGACTACAGGCGGGAGCCAGTGTGCCCAAGGCAGCCCTGTTTTTTTTTTTTTTTTTTTTTTAAATCAACTTTTATTTTGATTAAATTGCAGGTTAGTTACGTGAACCTTTGATGACACTGAGGCTTGTGGCCACTGACCCCATCACCCAGGCAGTGAGCAAAGTGCCTGTCAGGTGGTTCTTCTGCCCACACCCCCTTTCTGCCTCCTTTTTTCGTCTGATAGTCCCCAGTGTCTGTTGTTTCCATCTTTATGTTCGACTGTATTCACTGTTTAGCTCCCACTCATAAGTGAAAACATGCAGTATTTGGTTTTCTGTTCTTGCCTTGGTTTGCTAAACATAATAATCCCCAGGTCTATCCATGCTGCTTAGGACATGATTGTGTGTTTTACTTATGGCTGCGTAGTATTTTGTGGTGTGTATACGCCACATTAAAAAAAAATCATATCCACTGTTGCTCGTCACCTAGGATGCTTCCATGGCTTTGTTCTTGTGAATGGCACGACCATGAATGCACGAGAGCATGTGTCTTTTTGATAGAAGGATTTATTATTTATTGTCTTTTGGGTAGATACCAAGTAGTGGAATTGCTGGATCTGATGGTAGTTCTGTTTTAAGTTCTTTGAGAATCTCTACACTGCTTTCCACAGTGTGGACCTGTTTTCACGTTGACCAAGAGTGTAGCAGCATTCCCTTTCCTTTGCTTCTTGCCAGCATGTTGTGTTGCCTTTGGAAAAATGGCCATTCTGACCAGCGTGAGATGCTATCTCATTGTGTTTGTGAGTTGCATTTTGCTGATGATTAGTGAGGTTGTACATTTTTTCATGTCAGTTGGTCACTTGAACGTCTTCTTTTTCTTCATTTTTATTTTTTATTCTTTGAGACAGTGTCTCACTCTGTTGCCCAGACTGGAGTGCAGTGGCGTGATCTTGGCTCACTGCAACCTCCGCCTCCCAGGTTCAAGCGATTCTTCTGCCTCAGCCTCCTGAGTAGCTGGGATTACAGGTGCCTGCCACTATGCCTAGCTAATTTTTGTGTATTTTAGTAGAGATGGGGTTTCACCATGTTGGCCAGGCTGGTCTCGAAGTCCTGACCTCGTGATTTGCCCGCCTCGGCCTCTCAAAGTGCTGGGATTAAAGGCATGAGCCACCATGCCTGACCAATTTTTTGTATTTTTAGTAGAGATAGAGTTTCACTGGCTTCGAACTCCTGACTTCAGGTGATCTGCCCACCTCAGCTTCCCAGAGTGCTGGGACTATAGGCATAAGCCACAGTGTCCAGCTCGTTGACAGCTGTTTTCTAAGGACCCATTGCCTGAAGTAGAATTGCTGGATCAAGACTACTCTTCCAAAAGAGGATAATAAACACAGTCTCCTCTTTTGTTAATGACTTAGATCATTCCTCTGAAATGTTCGCCTCTGCACTGGTTAGCCCCAGAATGCTAATCATTTTGAGATTTGTGTCTTCTTTCTCCTGTTTTCTGCTTTCCTCTATTAGCCATGCCCGACCTGAAAGCCATCCCTTCCTCTTTAATGTACTGTTTTTCTTCTAATGTGGATCTACAAAAACAGAGTCTGGGCAGAGTCTAACAACAGGAACAAGAGAAGAAACAGATCCAAAGAGAGGGGCTTTGGGCACAGTGATGTTCTGGAGTCAGTTCTCAGTGGTGAAGGCTGACTGTGCATCTCTCTTCCTAACTTCACTTGCAGCCGTGTCATATTGATAGCTTGAAATCTGCCACAGTGGGAGCATTTACACCATGGAAATTGGTGAACGCTGCAAATCAAGAGTGTTAATTTCTGTTTTGTTTTTTGAGAGTTGGCTATTAACTTACCAGCATGCTATTGGCTTTAGTGCATGGCGTCTATATGTTGGTATTTGTTGCTGGGCCGTTATTTAGACTGCCTTATTTCTTAACTGTGTTCTAGGTGGGTAATGGCAGCAGAGCACTGAGTTCTAGATAACTGAGGGGATTGTGCACTTGGATTTGCTGTGCTAAGGTTTGTGTGGGGCTATTAGATCTTGCTGGGCTGGGCAAGAGTGAACTCTAGGGGTCAACGTCAGTAGCCAGGATTCTGCCTTAGGAAGCTTGGAGTGGAACTGACCTGCCCCCTTTCTCTCTGTCTCCATGGCAGCTGGGTGGGCTATGAACAGGCCAACTGCAAGGGCGAGCAGTTTGTGTTTGAGAAGGGTGAGTACGCCCACTGGGACTGGTGGACCAGCAGCCAGAGGACAGACTCAGCAGCCTGAGGCCCATCAAAGTGGTGAGCCCCCTGCCATCATCCTACTTTCTCTCTCTGCCACCTTGGAGCAGGAGGTCCTGGGACCAGGAAGGAGCCTGCCCCTCTAGCATTGTGCCCCTTCTGATTGGTGAGGAACCTCCTCACTGGGTGACCTTGCAAAAGTCATTTTACTTCCCTGAGCCTCAGTTTCTTCATCTGTAAAGTGGGCATATTGGTATCTACTGTCCTGAGATTCCGATGTGCTTATTATTAGCTTGAGGGTTGTCACACTGCGCAAATTAAGGGGGCTCCATTCACAAGACTATGAAATGCTCCAGAGGACACTATTCACATTCTATTTTATGTGATTGGTGCCCAACCCAGGGTTGGGCAACTCCTGTCACAGAGTCATTGCTCAATAACCAATAGCCACCAGAAATACTACAAGGAATTCTGAGTTTGGGGCTGGAGGAGAAGGTGGTTTAGCTCTTCTTCAAGACTCGTGCCAGTGTGAGTTTTCAGTGCTTCTGAGATCCTGATTCTTACTAGTGTGTGAATGTGTGAGCTGTCGGGGAGGGGACAGGGCCCATCACTGCTCAGTTACACTCCCAAACCCTCCAAGCCCAGTCTGGCTCCTCCCAGGACCTACTGGAAGGTTGGAGAACACTGGACTTTGCACCCCACAGACCAAGGTTCCCATGTTGGCTGTGCTGCTCCCAGCTCTCTGACTCTGAGCATGTCATTTGACCTCTCTGTGCCTCACTTTTCTCATCTGCCAAATGGCATAAAAGGATTTTATGTCTAAGGGATAAGGGTTTTAT
The DNA here is from genome assembly GCF_009828535.3 of Hylobates moloch. Taxonomy (NCBI): domain Eukaryota; kingdom Metazoa; phylum Chordata; class Mammalia; order Primates; family Hylobatidae; genus Hylobates; species Hylobates moloch. The sequence continues at coordinate 7,178,467 of NW_026652294.1, forward strand.
GTTTAAAGGATTAGATGAGATAACTAAGGAAAATGTCATAGAAACAGGAGGATGGGAAGAGATGTAGAAATGAAGAAAAATCAAAATATCTCAGGTGCCTATTAGAGGCACAGTTAGCCTGTGCATGTGTGTGTGTGCACGTGTGGGTGGGTGGGTAGATCGTAGCTGCCATTTCTAAAAGAGAAACTTGAGGCATAGGAGGAAAAGTGACATTTCAGAATAAAATATTCCCCAAAGTGTAGCATCTCAGAGTGTCTGCTACATGAAAATGGCCCAGTAGAAACTTAACAAATGGCTGTGATCCAACAGTAGTTGTCATAGACACGTGGTAGGTGCTTTGGGCAGAGAGTGATGTGTGGGACATGCTGATCCCAACTCTGGGGCATGAGCATGGGGTGGGAAGGCCAACCCTGGGCCCCCTCACCCATACTCACTTCCCCCCATCCTCTGCCAATAGGACAGCCAAGAGCACAAGATCATCCTCTATGAAAATCCCAACTTCACCGGGAAGAAGATGGGAATCATAGATGACGATGTACCCAGCTTCCACGCCCATGGCTACCAGGAGAAGGTGTCATCTGTGCAGGTGCAGAGTGGCACGTAAGTGCATTGCCAGCCCTGGCTCACCCTGCCCCAGGAACTGAGACTCTGGGGTCCTAAGTCCTGCTCTGCCCTGTACACCCTGGTGATCAGTGTGCTCTGCTGACCCCTGGCTTCCCACTGGAAAGTAAATGGGAATTCTCTGCCCACAGGTGGCTTACACCCTCTGAATTTCTTTCTAGAGCTGCCTTTGGGGAAATGGTATGCTTTTGGAGTGGAGAAACCTTGGCCTTAACCTCAGCGCCAGTGAGCAAGACCTGTATGTCAGAGGGGCAAGTTGAGGCAGAGGGAGGATTAGGTTGAGGCAGGAGGGAAGGAATGAGTTGAGTAGTCTGAAAGCTATGAGAAGCAGGAGGACCAGCCCATGCTGCGTTTGACTGCGTGTGTCCCTAAGTTTGGGAACAGGAGGTGTCATTTTCTACTGAATTGAAGTTCCTGGGCACATCGACCCTGGCCATCAGCAATGAGGGATTTCTCATGGTAAAAAATTTGGATTCCATGGGGGTCCACAGATGAGCTTTGGGCAGTGGTGTGCTGGAAACAGCTTATACCAGCTTGTAAGAACTGACTTTTTTTTTTTTTTTTTTTTGAGACGGAGGCTGGCACTGTTGCCCTGGCTGGAGTGCAATGGAATGATCTCGGCTCACTGCAACCTCTGCGCCTCCCAGGTTCAAGTGATTCTCCTGCCTTATCCTCCAAAGTAGCTGGGATTACAGGTGCCCACCACCAAGCTCAGCTAATTTTTTGCATTTTTAGTAGAGACAGGGTTTCACTATATTGGCCAGGTTAGTCTTAAACTCCTGACCTCATGATCTGCCCTCCTCGGCCTCCCAAAGTGCTGGGATTACAGGCATGAGCCACCACGCCTGGACTGGAACTGACTCTTAAATTTTCAGAATTTGTGTGAACTGGTTGACTAATCATTGGTAGCTTGAAACCAGCCACAGGGTGCATTTACAGCAGAAATCAGCAAGTGCTAGTAATTAAGGCTCTTTCCCCACAACAGAACCATTTTAGCCAAACATACTGGCTTCTTGGGGTTTGTCAGACTCCTAAAATAGTGTGCAAAGTTCTGTGCTTCTATTCCCCTTCATTCCCTCATTCATTCATTCATTCATTCAGTCTGTCAGTGCTGCCATATGCCAGGCATTGTGTTAGGTGCCCAGGGTGAAGGAGATTAAAGAGATCTGGCTTCTGCCCTGTGTAGCCAACAGTCTAGAAGGGGCAACTGTTAATACTTTAAGAATCCACATGAATCTAAGCTACTTCCTTGGAGAAAAGATTCTTGAGCTGAGATCTCAAGGAACAGTAGGAATTGCAGGGGTAAAGAGGCCAAGGAAGAGCATCCCAGACAACGAGAGCAGCATGTGCAAAGGCCCTGTGGTGTGTGTGTGGGGGCAGCCTGATAGATCTGAGAAACTCTACAAAGGCCACGGTGGCTGGAATGCAGAGATGTGGGAGCATAAGAATGCGAAGTAGAGCTGGAGGTGTCCACAGAGACTGGCCAGGCAGGTCCTTGCAGGCCAGGCCTGCGTGACATTTTCTGGAGAGAAGACCAGCACTTTCATTAAGTAGCCCCTGGAACCTCTTTCATCAGAAGGCCCCTGGAACCTCCCCCAACTCTTCTTTGACCTTGTAGCTGGGCTTGGAGGTGGGATAGGAGTGGAGGGAGATGGTTCAAAGGCCTGGCTTATTCTAAGCTTCAGTGAGCTTAAGATATCACCCCCTTGCTCTGACCCCAGTACAGTACAGTACAGGCCTTCAGTCAAAATTTGCTTCAGGAGGCAGTGAGCTCCCCGTCAAGAGAAGGAAGAAAGCAGAGGCTCAGTGCTGGAAGGGTGGGGTGGAAAGGGTGTCCTGCTTACCCTTGGAAGTGGCAATGGTTGGGAGGCTTCACCCTTCCTAGTGGCTTATGGATGCTCTATCTCTCTTCTCTTGCCTCTATCTCTGCTTCTCTTCCTGTCCCCCTGGTTCACCCTCCCCTCACCTTTGGCCCTGCAGGTGGGTTGGCTACCAGTACCCCGGCTACCGCGGGCTGCAGTACCTGCTGGAGAAGGGAGACTATAAGGACAGCAGCGACTTTGGGGCCCCTCACCCCCAGGTGCAGTCCGTGCGCCGTATCCGCGACATGCAGTGGCACCAACGTGGCGCCTTCCACCCCTCCAACTAGTGCCCTCCCCACCATGCCTCCTTCCCAGGACCCAGGTCTGCTGCCCAGGAACCCTCCAGACCTCCCAGAGAGTGAATAAAGTGTGACTTGCAACTTGTCTGCTGTGGGTCTTTGATCTCCCCTGGCAGCTGGGGTGTGTGTGTGTGTGTGAGAGATAGAGAGAGAGAGAGAAAGTGACAGCGAGAGAGAAATGAGAATCAGCAAGTATCTGGGCTAGGAGTAGGGCAACAGAACGCTTATTGAGTATTACGGTTCTGCAGCTGCTTAGCTGTGTGACCTTGGACACAGTGCCCAACCTCTCTGAGCCTTTGTTTCTTCACCTGACTTGTAATTCCCTTGCCTCTGAGCGGCTGGCTTGGTTGAGCTCCTGAGCTCCCTGTTACATGCTGGTTGCTGGGCACAGTCACTCTCAGGGGCATGTGATGGGTGCCCCAGCCCTTAAAAACGTATCCACTGCCTGTCGATCTCACATTATCACATTATCCCCTTGAGTCTGGGAGTCTTTTTGGATCTGCAAGAGAAGACAAGAACCCTGAAACCCCCACTCCAGCCCGGAGAGAGGTCAGAATGCCATGTTTGTGAGTGTGTTCATTCATTCATCATATGGCTGGGGGGCAACTATTAGTAATTGAAGAATCTATACAACCTCTAAGCTACTTCAATGAGGAAGAGACTATTGAGCTGTGAGGATCTTGGCTATAGCCAGGCTCAAGGTGATGCAATGATCTAGGAATGAAGGCTGGGTTTACGCTGCTGTTCTGGGCACTGGCCAGGGATAGAGGCTCAGGCAAATCCTTTTGCCTTCAGAGCTTTGATGTTTCTACTCAGGAAGATGGGAGAGAAATAGTATCTTCCTAATGCGATTGCGATGGGGCTGAAATGAGATGCTGCAGGCCTTCTGTCTTTAGACTCAGGTTTTGTTGGTTAATTTGTAGTGCAAATATCTGCTTCCTGGGTGTAGCCTCTGGCCACTTTGTTTTTGGTATCGCTTGATGACATTTTAAATTTTAATGTGGTCAAACAGCAATATTTTCCTTTAGGGTTTATGCCTTTCAAATCTCCTTGAAGAAATTCTTTCTTTCTTTTTTTTTTCCCAAGACAGAGTCTTGCTCTGTTGCCCAGGCTGGAGTGCAGTGGTATAATCTTGGCTCACTGCAACCTCTGCCTCCCGGGTTCAAGCAGTTCTCCTGCTTCAGCCTCCCGAGTAACTGGGATTACAGGCATGCACCACCATGCCTGGCTAATTTTTGTATTTTCAGTAGACATGGGGTTTCACCACGTTGGCCAGGCTGGTCTTGAACCCCTGAACTTGTGATCTGCCTGCTTCGGCCTCCCAAAGTGCTGGGATTACAGGCATGAGCCACTGTGCCTGGCCAACCTTGAAGAAATTCTTTCTAATCCCTGGTTACAAAGAAATTCCGCAATATATATTTCTTTCCCTAAACTTTAAAAACTTTTGCTCTTCACATTTGCGTTCTTAATCCTTCTGGAGCTGATTCTTGTATGTAGTGTATGGTAGAGATTCAGTTTCTTTTTCTTTTTTTCCACTTTGGACGTCCAGTGTCCTAAAATCATTCATGAAGGGGTCCATTTCCTGCACTGTGGCACAATGTCACCTTGCTGATCTATCCCCTTCCCCGCAGGTGGGGTGATTTTATAGCCCCTCCACCCCCAGGCCTCCTGTGGCCTGGAATGGGGCCTGCACAGCAGGAGGTGGGCATTACAGCCTGAGCTCCGCCTCCTGTCAGACCAGCGGCAGCATTAGATTCTCATAGGGGTGCAAACCCTATTGTGAACTGCACATGGAAAGGATCTAGGTTGCATGCTCCAATGAGAATCTAATGTCCCCTGCCCACAGCCCGCGAAAAATTGTCTTCCACAAAATCAATCCCTGCTGCCAAAACATTTGGGGACCACTGCCCTATAACATGATTCTTCTTCAGGAATGTTTTAGATATTCTTGCCCTTTTAGGACTCCATTTAGAAGCATCCCCTCACATTTGGAAAAGTGGAAAACCTTGTTGAATGAGCTAAAGTGGTTAAAATGATTATCATAAAGGTAGAAACCAGTAAGTGCTCCATATACACCATGGAATAGTATGCAGCCATAAAAAAGAATGAGTTCATGTCCTTTGCAGGGACATGGATGAAGCTGGAAACCATCATTCTCAGCAAACTAACACAGAAACAGAAAACCAAACACCACATGTTCTCACTCATAAGTGGGAGTTGAACAGTGAGAACACATGGACACAGGGAGGGGAACATCACACACCGAGGCCTGTCAGGGGGTGGGGGACAAGGGGAGAGAGAGCATGAGGACAAATACCAAATGCATGCAGGGCTTAAAACCTAGATGACGAGTTGATGAGTACAGCAAACTACCATGGCACATGTGTACCTATGTAACAAACCTGCATGCTCTGCACATGTATCCCAGAAATTAAAATATTACACAAAAAAGAGGCCAGGCAAGGTGGCTCATGCCTGTAATCCCAGCACTTTGAGAGGCAGAGGCAGGCAGATCATGAGGTCAGGAGATCGAGGCCCTCCTGGCTAACAAGGTGAAACCTCATCTCTACTAAAAACACAAAAAATTAGCCGGGTGTGGTGGCAGGTGCCTGTAATCCCAGCTACTCGGGAGGCCGAGGCAGAAGAATTGCTTGAACCTGGGAGGCGGAGGTTGCAGTGAGTTGAGATCGTGCCACTGCACTCCAGCCTGGGCGAAAGAGTGAGACTCCATCTCAAAAATAAAGAATAAATACATAAATAAATAATAAGTTAAAAAAAAGAAACCAGTAAATGCTGAATAAATGTTACTATCATCTATTTCTTCATTCATTCTTCAACCAATACCTACTGAGAGCCTAGTTGGATACTTGGCTTAGTACCTGGGTGATGAAATAATCTCCAACAAACCACCATGGCATGAGTTTATAACAAACCTGCACATGTATCCCCAAACCTAAAATAAAAGTTAAAAAAACAGAATCCGCACAAGTCTAAGCTACTTTCTTGAGGAAAAGACTCGAGCTGAGATCTCAAGGAGGAGTAGAAGTTGCAGGAGTAAAGAGGCCAAAGAAGAGTGTCCCAGATGAGAGCGGCACGTGCAAAGGCCCTGTGGTGGGAGGAGCCTGGTAGCTCTGAGAAACTCCACAAAGGCACGGTGGTGGCTGGAATGCAGAGATGGGGGGCACACAGAAAACCTTGTTAAAGTGGTTAAAATGATTATCATAAAGGTGGAAACTAGTAAGTGCTAAAGAAATGTTACTCTCATCCATTTCTTCATTGATTCTTCAACCAATACTTATTGAGTGCCTATTTCACTCCTGGAACTGGGCAGAGTAGGGATACAAAGTAAGTAAAACAGATTCCCTGCCCCTAGAAGCTGTCACTCTGGGGGGATTGTAATAGTTTGAGAGTAGAGCAATGGTGATTATTATGGGTTGAATGAGAACCCCCCCAAATTCATATGCTGAAATCCTAATCCTCAGTACCTTAGAGAATATGACCTTATTTGGAAACTGGGTCATTGCAAGTGCAGTTTTTCTTAAGCGATAGGGTCTCACTCTGTTGTCCACGCTGGAGTGTGGTGGCACAGTCATAGCTCACTGCAGCCTCCGACTCCTGGGCTTTCAAGTGATCCTGTTGCAAAAATCAGAATTTGACAGATTCTAGTAATGTTGAAGATGCAGAAATCTGGAGACCCAGCTATTTCTTCACTGGGTGTTTACCCTGGAAAATCTCTCCCACATCTGTACCAGGAGATAGGTTCAGGATGCTCAGAGCAGCACTGTCTGTGCTAGCAAAAAACTGGAAATAACCTACATGTCCATGAGAAGGGGAATGAGTAAATAATCAGCATGCAATAGTATTATCATGCAACAGACAAAAGGGATACACAAGACCTTACATATTCAACATGGGCGTATCTCAGAAACATTCCCAGAGGTAAAAAAAAAAAAAAATTTTAAAAATTTAAAAAAAAGGCCGGGCATGGTGGCTCATGCCTGTAATCCCAGCACTTTGGGAGGCTGAGATGGGCGGATCACGAGGTCAGGAGATCGATACCATCCTGCCTAACACGGTGAAACCCTGTCTCTTACTAAAAATACAAAAAATTAGCCAGGCGTGGTGGTGGGCACCTGTAGTCCCAGCCTACTCGGGAGGCTGAGGCAGGAGAATGGCATGAACCCGGGAGGCAGAGCTTGCAGTGAGCTGAGATTGCACCACTGCACTCCAGCCTGGGTGACAGAGTGAGACTCCATCTCAAAAAAAAACCAGGCAAGTTACAGAACAATATTTGGTATTTATAAGAATGTTTTTAAAATGCACATTATCTGTAGTGAGGGATCAGTTTTTTGTGTTTCACCTTTTTTGATCCCTTATGGACTGAAAAGTTAGTAGAATACAACAAAAATCAATTACTGGAAATGCAAAATGAAAAAATACAGCAATCATCCCCAACTTTAAATTTTTAAATTAACAATTAAAACAGACTGTCAAATTATTAAAAGTCTTCTTCTTCTTTTTTTTTTTTTAAGAGACGGTGGCAGGGGGAGTCTCACTATGTTGCCCAGGCTGGTCTTGAACCCCTGGCCTCAAGAGATTTTCCTGCCTCATCCACCCAAAGTGCTGGGATTATGGGGGTGAGTCCACCACGCCCAGCCAAAAGTTTCTGAAGTCTTACTCTCAATTTCTATGTTTGTCTCATCGCAGATTGGTAACAAACAATTACCACCGACCAGACTTTGAGTAGGTGTTGGCAAACTTTTTCTGCAAAGAACTAGGTAGTAAATATTTCACATTTTGGGGGGCAATATGGTCTCTGGCAACTACTCAGCCCTGCTGGCATCACATAGAAGTAGCAGTAGGTAAATGAATGGGTGTGGCTGTACCTCTGTAAAACTTTATGAACGCTGAAATTTGAATTTCATTTTTATGTATTATGCAAATATTTTTATTACTTTTTATATTTTAAAAATATATTGGTTCATATTTGGGGGTAGATGTGATATTTTGATACACATAATATATAATGATTAAGTCAGGGTAATCAGGATACCCATCCCCTCAAACATTTATCTTTTATCTTTTCTTTGTGTTGGGGACATTACCCAACACAATTTTCCTCTTCTGGATATTCTGAAATCTGTAAGACATTATTGTTAACTCTAATTTCCCTGCTGTACTACTGAATACAAGAACTTTTTTTTTTTTTTTTTTTTGAGGCAGGGTCTTGCTGTGTCGCCCAGGCTGGAGTGCAGTAGCGTAATCTTGGCTCACTGCAACCTCCACCTCCTGGGCCCAAGCAATCCTCCCACCTCAGCCTCCTGAGTAGCTGGGATTACAGGCACGTGCCACCACGCCTGGCTAATTTTTGTGTTTTTTGTAGAGTCAGGGTTTCACCATGTTACCCAGGCTGGTCTCAAACTGCTGAGCTCAAGCAATCCATCTACCTCTGCCTCCCAAAGGGCTGAGATTACAGGCATGAGCCACCATGCCCGGCCTGAATACAAGAACTTATTTCTTGTACCTAACTGTATTTCTGTACCATTATCCAACTTCTCTTTCGTCCTTCCCTCCCCACCTTCCCTTCCCAGCCTCTGGTAATCACCAATCTACTCTCTACCTCTGTGAGATCCACTTTTTAAACTCCCACATATGAGTGAGAACACTTGAGTTTCTTCCTTTGATTTTTTCCCTAACCATTTAAAAATGTAAAAACTATCTGTAGCTTGTGGGTTGTATAAAATGAAGTATTGGCCAGGTTTGTCCTGCAAGCCATGGCTTGCTGACCTTTCCTTTAGCTTATCTGGCAATAGACACAAATAAACATAATGTTTGTTTTTTCAGAAAGATTTAACATAGCTGCTGTCCAGTTTTCTAAACAAAATGCTAATGATTTTGATATATGAGTTACATAATTTTTTTAAAGTATGCACATAGAAAAAAGACTGGAAAACAAGCCAGATTATTAAAAATGGTGAGTTTGTGCTCTGGGCCATTTAGGCAATTGTTACTGTTTGCTTTGTGCTTTTCTGTTTTTTTTTTTTTTCAATTTCCAGGAAATTTCTCTTTTCATCATCATGAGTCCTGGAAGGGCGCTGTGTTCTGTCCCTCTCACTCCTGACTGGCAATGACTCTAAAAAATCCCCCACCCGTGAGGAGGCCTTGGAAAGTAGAAGTGGAGATGCGGTCACTGCTGTTGGGAGAAGCTGAAAACACAGTCATCAGCCCTAGGAGAGGGGTTTTCTGCACTTCCTTGGCCATTGCTGGCCTCTGGGGTGTTTCAAGTTTTTCTGGAAAACAGGATCATTCTGTGGAGTGAGTCTCAGGACCTTGACACGGGAGGAACAAAACTTTTCTTGTTTTTTTTTGGTGCACCCTGGGCTGAAATAAGAAAACCACTAGGGGTGAGTCTGCAAAGCAGCAACAACCCAGGTGAGCAGAGTGGTGGGAAGGATTTAAAAAAAACAGGTGGAGAAGAGCACTTTCTCTCTCTCAGATAAGATCTCATCCAGTGGGGAGAAGCATGCGTGCTCAGGATGGGATGCCTGCCTCAGAATCCCCTGGGATGTGGATTTCCACCCCACCCATCTTCTGCTACAGCAATGGAATTGGTTTCTATCAAGGTGGGACTGAGGTGCTGGGCAGGTTGACTATCACCTCCCAAGTGATGAAGCAGCTGGCTGGGGATGTGGATGGGAAGGAGCTCAGAGGCTGCCCCAAGCTCCTCCCAGCACAAAACTGAAAACCAGACCCTTCTGACCCTAAGAAGCTGTCGAGGGCTTCCCGGCTCCTCCTGTGAGAAAAGAGACTCAATGAAGCAGGGCTCAGATTAGTGAATCCCCAAAGGCATTCCCAGCTGCCCTGAAGCTGCGGTTCTCAGCGTGTGAGCCACAAACCAGCATCACTGGCATCACCTGGGATCTTGTTAGAAATGCAAGTTCTGATCAGGAGCCGTGGCTCAGGCCTATAATCCCAACACTTTGGGAAACTGAGGTGGGAGGATCGCTTGAGGCCAGGAATTCGAGACCAGCCTGGACAACATGGTAAGACCCTATCTCTATAAAAAATAAAAAGTTAGCTAGGCGTGGTAGTGAACACCTGTAGTTGTAGCTACTCAGGAGGCTGAGGTGGGAGGATCACTTGAGCCTAGGAGTTCAAGGCTGCAGTGAGCTATGATCACACCATTGCACTCCAGCCTGGGCAAAAGAGTGAGAATATGTCTCAATAAATAAATAAAAAGAAATGCAAGTTCTCAGTCCTACCCTAGACCTACTGAATCACAATTTGGGAGGGAGGGGTGTCCCAACTGTAAACCCAAGTTTGAGAACCATTGCTCTGCCGAGATAGGGTCTTGCTATGTTGTCCAGGCTGATCTTGAACTCCTGGGCTCAAGTGATCCTCCTGCCTCAGCCTCCCAAAGTGCTGGGATTATAGGTGTCAGCCATTGCATCTGGCTACCATTGCCTTTGGGTTTTGTATTTCTTTAAATTGTTCACCTTTCTGCATCTTTCTTTCATGAAAATAGGTGGGTGATATGTTCATTTTCCAAGACCAGTTTATAGTTAATGCTGTTTCTTCATAAAGTTATTATTCTTTTTTTTCACTAAAGAAGGCAACATTGAGTGGATTGGGCATAAATTTTCTTTCTCTCCATTAATCCAGGAATTAGGAAACATCAACCAGGTGGCTCATGCTGCCATTTCCCGAGATAGTTTCTGTCCTAAAGATTGGTCCACATATTGGTCAAATCCTCCTTTTCTTCCAGGCATACTTTATATTCATCATTATTATATATTCAGGAGGCAAACTATATTCTTCTTTTTAGAGATAGGGTCTCACTCTTGCCCAGGTTGGAGAGCAGTGGTGCCATCACAGCTCACTGAGCCCTGATCTCCTGAGCTCAAGTGATCCTCCTGGCTGAGCCTCCCATGTAGCTGGGACTACAGGTGTGCACCATCATGTCCGGATCATTTTTTATTTTTATTTTTTGTAGAGGTGGGGTCTCACTGTGTTGCCCAGGCTGGTCTCAAACTCCTGGGCTCAGCTCAAGCAATCTTCCCATCTCGGTCTCCCAAAGCACTGGGATTATAGGTATGAGCCACGGCCCCCAGCCTTCAATTTTTCTTTAATGTTGGTTTCCCTGTTAGAATGAAAGCTCAGTGAAGCACATCTTGTTCACCATTGCATTACCACCACCGCGTACCATGACAGGCTCACAGGAGGCATTTATTAAGTGATTGCTGGCTGATT
>NW_026652294.1:7189508-7198939 GCF_009828535.3 Hylobates moloch
ATAGAAATCTAGCAGGACAGGCTTGGCTCCAATCCCACATCTCAGGGCCAGAGAGCAGAAGAGATTCTGAGTGGAGTGAGATGACCATCTCTGGTCTCTTACTTAGGCCCAGTCCACGGGCTCATGTCTGGGGCCCCGGAGGAGCGAGGGCGGCAAAGAACAGACAATGGGCTCCGTGCAGACCTCTGCAACACACTGGGGCCTGAGCCCACTGCTGCAGGACCCATCAACTACAAGGAGGAGGGAGAAGGTATATGACGCCCTCCCGCAACTCTCCCATGATCTCCATGGAGACCCAAAGATAGACACTGCAGCACCCAGCAAAGACATGATACTTGGTAAGGACAGTGGTACCTGCCTGTTCTACAGGGAACATACTAATCGTGTTTGTAAACCTGTCTGAGACAGCCCCTGAGATGGGCTTGAATACCCGGCTGTGGAGGAAATTGTAAGAGCTGAGGTCCTATGGAGCCAAGAGGCAGTCAAGCTGGTATTTATTTATGTATTTACAACTATTAATGGGGCACCTTTTATGCCCACAGACTGCTGAGGCCCGGATTAAGCTAGCACAAGAGTTTGGTAAGAGAAGAGGACAACTAACCCTGTGCTTTGAAAATCCAATTCACATTTCTTGAGTATGACTATGTCCTAGGCAGTGCGGATATGAAGGAGAATAACATAACACCATCTATTGGAGACACCAATGAGAAAACCAGAATTGTAGTTCAATGCAATAAAGGCTATGCTAGTAATACTTGTGATAATCCCTGAACCAACTGGTGTGGCCAATCATAGACATGAGATCTCAGCTAGTCCAGTTAGAGTGAATCTCAGAGCTCTTTACTAGAAAAAAAGCTTGTTCTTTTTTCTTCTAGGTGTTGGAGTGTGGATATGAGTCATGGAACTCTGGGGCTATGTTGCTGCCAGGTAAGAATCTGTTCTAGGAAGGACAAAATCAATGGACATAGAAAGGCAGACTGGAGGAGAAGGGAAAGGGAGCTGAGCCCTGCTGATAGAGTAAACCTCTGGATTAAACTATGCCTGAAGCCCACATTCCTGTTTGACTTTTCATTTATATAAGCTGTGTTACTCAGGGTTCTCCAAAGAAACAGAAACAAGCAGAAATACATATATTTCTATATAGAGAGATATATAGAAAGAGATTTATTATGAGCGATTGGCTCATGTGACTGTGGAGACTGAGATGTCCCATGCTCTGCTGTCTGCAAGCTGGATGCCCAGGAAAGCTGGTGGTGTAGTTTCTATCCGAAGTTGAAGGCCCCAAAACCAGGGGTGCCAGTGGTGTAAGTCCCACTTTGAATCCAAAGGCTTGAGAGCCAGAATCACTGATGTTCGAGGGCAGAAGAAGACAGATGTCCCAGCTCAAGCAGAGAGAAAATTCTCCCTTTCTCTGCCTTTTTGGTCTATTCAGGCCCTCAATGGATTGGATGGTGCCCACCTACATAATTGAAGGTGGATCTTCTTTACTCAGTCGACTGATTCAAATGCTAATCTCTTCCAGCAACACCCTCATAGACACACCAGAAATAATGTTTTACCAGCTATCTGTGTATCCCTTAGCCCAGTGAAACTGACACATACAATTAATTATCACATAAGCCAATACTCTTTATTGTTTAAGGCCATTTGAAGTGGGTTTGTCACAACTTGCAATTGACAGCATCTTACAACACAGTAAAGACAGAGTGGAAGATTCAGGTCCTTAAAGGCTATAAAATGCCTTGGGTACTCATTTAACCAATTGCATCTCTTTCCTCAAAGTCATGGGGGACTTCTTGAAGCAAAGGGTGGGGTAAATGATCAGGTTCTTGTATTTTAAATATCTTGCTGGCTCCAAAGTGGAAGCTGGATTGAAGTAGGGCAATAGTGAACAAGAGGAGCAATATGGGGCTCAGGGGAAGTTTAACAATTGCCTAAGTAATGAGTGTAATATGGTGTCCTGTATGAAACTATGGACCAGAAAAAGAACATTAGGTAACAACTAAAGAAATCTGAAAAAAGTACAGACTGTAGTTAATAACGGTTTTAGTCCATTTTATGTTGCTATAACACAATAACATAGATTGGGTAATTTGTAAAGAAAAGAAATTTATTTGGCTCATGATTCTGCAAGCTGGAAAGTCCAAGAGCATGGCACCAGTATCTGGCAAGGACCTTTGTGCTGTGTCATACCATGGCAAAAGGTGGAAGAGTAAGTGAGCATGTGAGGAAAAGGAAATCAGGCTGAACTCATCCTTTTATCAGGAGCCCACTCCTGCAATAGCTAACCTATCTCCCCCATGACAGCATTAATCCATTCATGAAGACAAAGTCCTCATGATCAAATCACCTCTTAAGTGGTCCCACCTCTTAATACCATCACAATGGCAATTAAATTTCAACCTAAGTTTTGGAGGGGACATCCAAACCATAGCAGTAATGATGTATTAATATTAGTTCATTAATTGTGAATAGTGTATCATCTGAATGTAAGATGTTAACAATAGGGGAAACTGGGTGGGTGGTTTGTTGGAGCACTCTGCACTCCCTTTGCAATTTTTCAGTAAATCTAAGACTATTCTAAAACAAAAAAGTTATTTTAAATTACCTTTAAAAAGCAGGTAAAAATGTTTTGGTTTCAATGTCTTTATGCTTTCACGTCTATTCCTTTATTGATCTGCAAGTATTTATTGAGCACCTACTCTATGCCAGGCTCTGGGCTGAGTCCAGGGAATGAGCTAGTATCTTGCTTAGGCTCAGGAAAACATTAATGGTTTTATCTTCTATCTTGTTCACATGACTATGAGGTCCACAGGTTAATGGCCCAGAACTCTGGCTGGAGTCCCTTTCCCAGCCTTGCCAGTGACTGTTAACTATGACTTCACCTCTCTTGGCCTCTATTTCCTTCTATGTCATTTACAAAGACTTGTGCCTGCTTCGCCTACATCAGTCATAAATCATGAGGCTGAAATGGGCACCAGAACATAAAATCAGGCCATGGCTTGAATGGACTTTAATGTCTATCCAGGCCAACCACTGTTTGATACACAGGGAAACTGAGGCCCAGAGAGGGCATGTGACTGGCACAAGGTCACACAGCTAAAACCAGAAATCAGACCTTCTCGTGCTTTCCACTATAGAAGGCTGGAAGGGTCCTGGAAAGTTTAAAAGCTTATGTAGATAAATGCAAAGACAAATTTCTGTTTTTAAGAGTTCCAAAATTGCTAAATTCAGAGACTTTGGGTTTGTTTCTTTGGCAAATTCAGGAAGGTTTTGGCCATCAACTGAAATTTGAAACTAAAAGGCAATAAAGCAGAATATGGGTTCTCAGTCTGCTTACCTCTCTTTCTGCATACCTTTTTTTTTTTTTTTTGAGATGGAGTCTTGCACTGTTGCCAGGCAGGAGTGCAGTGGCATGATCTCAGCTCACTGCAACCTCTGCCTCCTAGCTTCAAGCGATTCTCCTGCCTCAGCCTCCTGAGTAGCTGGGACTACCGGCATGCACCACCACGCCCAGATAATTTTTGTATTTTTAGTAGAGACGGGGTTTCACCATGTTGACCAGGATTGTCTGTATATCCTGACCGTGTGATCCATCCGCATCAGCCTCCCAAAGTGCTGGGATTACAGGCATGAGCCACCGCGCCCGCCCTGCATATCTTTTTATTTATTCATTCATTTATATTTAACTTCATTTTTTAAGCCTAGTTTCACCCTACTCTATATGATTTGGCCAAGTTAGTAATTTCTCCTTGTAGGGAGAGAACAATGCTGTCAGTAGCATCTCTCCCTCCCCGTCTCACCATGCTCCCGTTTCTGGGAATCCTAATAGTCTTCAATAGTAGGGCTGCGGGAAGAGGGATGACAACAGGTAGCCAAAGGACTGGAACTGCCTGGCTCAGGGATCTCCAAGGCTGGCCTGTGGCCAGTTGGCAGCACAGGTTAGTGACTATGTCCAGAGAGCTTAGAGCAAACTCTGTGATACAAATTCTAGCATTTCCTGGCAAGTTATTCATTCACCCTGTGCTTCTGTTTCCTCATCTGTAAAATGGGGACCACCCTTACCTCATGGGAGCACTGAGAGAATTAAATGAGATAATACATGAAATGTGCTTAGCACAGGTTGTGACGTATCATAAGAGTTTAAAACTACTGGTTCAGATCCCTAAACTTATCCAAGACACGTGTTTTACGCTCATGAAAACTGAGGCCCAGAGAGGTGGCAAGACCTCCTGGGAGGCAGTGACCTGCTGCCAGTGGAGTCCTTGAATATTCACAGATCATGACGGGCCCTAAGAAGGTTCTTGTGGTGGTTTCACTGGGGTGGAAGGATCCTGCTCTCCAATCCTCACCTTCCCGTCCCATTTCCATTAGTCTTCACTTCTGGCCCCTTAACATTTCATCCATCCCTACTACATCTGCATCCCTGGTGCCTTCCTGTCATTTCCCTTGTTTCTTTCCCACCACACCAGAGAGAATAATTAAAGGCCCTTGGCTAGGAGTGATGAAGCTTGGGGAAGGAGGAGGGTGGAGAATCAGAGGCACAAGACTCTTTGACCATTATGCAGTGAGTGGTATAAAAGAGAAAGTGGAATCCACTTCTGCATATAAACCCAAAAGAGTTGAAAACAGGGTCTCAAAGAGGTATTTGTACACCCATATTGATAGCAGCATTATTCACAATAGCTAAATGGGGAAACAACCCAAGGGTCTATCCAGCGATGCATGGATAAACAAAATGTCATCAATCTATACAGTGGAATACTCTTCAGCCTTAAAACAGAAGGCAATTATGACACATGCTACAACATGGATGAACCTTGAATATATTATGCTAAATGAAATCAGCCAGTCACAAAAAGACAAATACTGTGTGATTCTATTTCAATGAAGTGCCCAGAATAGGCAAATTCATAGACAGGAAATAGAATGGTAGTTGCCAAGGGCTACGGGGAAAGGGGAGATGGGAGTTATTGTTTAATTGGTACAGAGTTTCAGTTTTGCAAGATGAAGACTTCTGGAGATGGATGGTGGTTATGGTTATACAATAACACGAGTAAACGAATGCCACTGAATTGTACATTAAAAATGGTTGAGGTGGTACATTTTACATTATGTGTTTTTTTTTTTACAATTAAAAAGGAAAAAGGAAGGTGGAAGATCTCTAAAATGAGAAGGTAACAGTTTGATTAGCTGATTAGTGGCATGAATGTACAACTTCCATTTGGAACGTGGCTCAGATCTCCTGTATTCCTATCCCAGCTCTATCAGTTTCTTGCTGAGTGACCTTGAGCCAGTTGCTTGACCCCTCTGAGACTCTTTCCTCACCTATAAAATACAGATAATCATAGTACGTATGTCACAGGGTTGTTGTGAAAATGAAATGACATTAGCACAGAGCCTGGTATATTTACTTTTCATTTAGCAAATATTGGTTAAGCTCCTACTATGTGCCAGTAAGTGCTGAAGATGCAACAGTGAACAAAACAGACAAAAGTCTCTGCCCTTATGGAGTTCATATGTCCATGTGCATTAGCTTGCATTTCCCAGAAAGCAGAACATGAGGCAAAGGCTTATGTATTGCTCTTTTACAAGTGGGGGTGCAGTCCCAGGGAAATATGAGTGAAGGAAAAGAGGAATGAGACAGGCAAGAAAGGAAAGACAACACAAGCATGTGATCCTGTCTGGTCATCTCTCAGTATCAAGAGCTACTGGTTGCCCCTCTCATGGGACCATCTTTGGTGGGGCTACATGAATTACTGTGTTTAAAGATCATTCAACTGGGAGCAGGAAGGGGAAGGAACAGATGCATCAACTCCCAGTCTAGATTTGTCAAAGGTTTGCTGCAAAGGGCAATCATTAAAAACTTAAGTTGCTTATGAATGGTGGCTGAGTCAGCTCTGCTGCTCTTAAGTCTCAGCATCAACTTGAAGGTGAGCAAGGGCTGCAGAGCTTTCCCTGCATAGAGGTGGTCAGAGCCCATGCACAGTCAATCACCCCCATGGCAACTGGAATAGAACCAGTGGCCAAGGGTCCCAAAAATAGCAGAGGCCAGAAGTCCACAGTGGTGCCCAAGAGGTGTCAGATACAATGTATGTAATGCATGTGCCTGTACCTACCCACATCTAGGTACATATTATAATTAAAACTCAGATGCCTCCAGCATCTACAGCTAAGAACACTTTCAGGCAAATACAGTTCTGCTGATCATCCCTAGAAGGACAATCATGTTATAGGACCAACAGGTTTGTATGTCCACTGTGCAGTAACAGACCAATTACACTGAGACAGCAAGGTTTGCAACAGAGAGATCCATGATCATAGGGCACTGAGTGAAGAGATGGGAGGAGACTCTCAAATCTGTTTGCCCAAGGAGTTCTGGGCTGGGTTTTTTAAGGGGATCATGGAGGGTGAGGGACTAGAGAATTGGGACTGTTGATTGATCAGGGAAAGGGGGCTGAAATTATTAGGATGTGAAAACTGCATTCTTTGGCAGTCAGATTGTCATTGGGTCCTTCAGATTGGCTAGTGTTATAGTTTTATTAGTATGCAGGACCAGAAGGACTATCTCAAAAGGAAAACTTAATGTTTTGTAATGTTCAGGTTGTTATCTATAGAGCAGTTAAGGGGAGGTATAATCTTGTAACAGAGTCTACATGATTGTAGGACAATAGGTACCACACAAATATGAGGAAGCAGGTCAGAGAGCAGGCTGACTTAATGATTAATGCTGAATGTGCTACAGTCTTGTTTCATTTTCATTTCTCCTCCTCCCTTTTTTCCTGATTTTATAAAGTTCATAGGGGTGGTTTCAAACACATGAGAAATTAAAACCTTTATTATCAGAGTCAGAGCCTGACTATATTGATTGAATGAAGCTTTCCTTTATAAAATGCAAAGTATGTAAACAATTCCAACACAGTAGCATATTCATGAGTTTTTAAATTCATGAGTTTTAGAGAAGAGAAAATATTTTACTTAAAACCGGCACATGATGATCTCTGACAATATTATGTAGCCTGAACCTGAAGTTTTTTGGCTGATGGGTTGTTTCAGCCTGTGGCAGATTTTAGCTGGCTTTGGTTCATCTTGTATCACACCCCCACACTCACATGCTCACACACTGTCTTAGTCAGCTCAGGCTGCCATCACAAAATACCATAGACTGGGTGGCTCAAATAACAGAAATTTATTTCTCACAGATCTGGAGACTTGGAAGTCCAAGGTCAAGGTGCCGGCAGATTCAGTTCCCCAGTGAAGGCTCTTTTCCTGTCTTGCAGGTGCCCACCTTCTTACCGTGTCCTATGGCAGAGAGAGAGAGAGAGAGGGATAGGCAAAGAGAGACAGAGAGAGAGAGAGAGGGAAAGAGAGAGAGAGAGAGTGCACATTGCCCTGGTCTCTTCATCTTCTTAGAAGAACACCGATCCCATCATGGGAACCTGGCCCCCATGACTTCATCTAAACCTAATTACTTCCCAAAGGTTCCCATTTCCAAAAACATCACATTGGAATTCAGCTTTAACATGAATTTTAGGGAGACAGAAACATTCGGTCCATCATACATACCCTGTGATGTACCCCCATAAAATAAATACACTGAGTGGCTTTTGGGTTTGTCTTCAGGTGGAAGGGTCTGATCCTCTGAGCTTCCAGATAGGGTTCTTGAATGATCCACACCACATCTGCTTCAGTGTTGTCCAAGATGCTGGCACAAAAGTACAGACTCTCAGGCCCCACCCTGGACATTTCATGTTAGGGTCTCTGGGGCTGGGGCCAGGAATCTGCATTTTGAACCAGTCCTTCTTTCCTCCACTTGCCTGCCCAGAAGATTCTAGCAGCTCCCAAAGCTTGAGAACCACTGCTCTGTACCTCTGCATCCTCTGGAGACTTTCCAAAACTCATGTATCTTCTTAAATCAGTTGTTTTTATAATGACTATGACACATGAAGCCATGTGATATAACAAAGGCTGAGCTGGATACAGAAAGGGCCTTCTGATTACAGCAGGCTTTGGAACGTGGATTTAATGACCTACTACTTTGATAAGTAGAGAAAAGGGGAATAAAATCCCAGTGGGTCAGGATTTTTAAAATTAAATTTCTGTTTGAAAGGATAGGGAGAAAAGGGTATTGCTTCCCTAAAAACTAAAGCCCCCCCCTTTTTTTAATGGAGTCTTGCTCTGTTGCCCAGGCTGGAGTGCAGTTGCATGATCTTGGCTCCCTGCAACCTCCGCCTCCCAGGTTCAAGAGAATCTCCTTCTTCAGCCTGCTGAGTAGCTGGGATTACAGGCGCCCACCACCACACCTGACTAATTTTTGTATTTTTAGTAGAGTTGGGTTTCACCATGTTGGTCAGGCTGGTCTTGAACTCCTGACCTCATGATCTGCCCACCTCGGCCTCCCAAAGTGCTGGGATTATAGGTGTGAGTCACCGCACTTGGCCAAAGCCCTTTCTTGATCATATAGATGACTCTAGTGTCTTCGTGCTTGGTGACTGCTTTCCATACCCTGCTACAGATGATGCTGCCTGTTTGTGAAACAGGACAGATACAACTCTTCTGGAAGGAACTCTTTCATATCTAAATATCAAAACTGTTAATCATTGTTATTAGTAATTCATTATTAATATGTTAATAGCTCAAGTACTATAATTAACTATTCAGCTATTTAGCCCCAGTTTTCCTTTTTTAAACTTATTTTTCCAATAGCACTGTTGTTTGAATGTTAACTTCAGATTTTAGCCTCCTTTTGACTTAGGTGATTGTGAATCTATAAATTCTTTTTTTTTTTTTTTTTTTTTTTTGAGATGGAGTCTTGCTCTGTCGCCCAGGCTGGAGTGCAGTGGCGTGATCTCGGCTCACTGCAAGCTCCACCTCCCGGGTTCACGCCATTCTCCTGCCTCAGCCTCCCGAGTTGCTGGGACTACAGGCGCTCACCACCATGCCCGGCTAATTTTTTGTATTTTTTAGTAGAGACGGGGTTTCACCGTGTTAGCCAGGATGGTCTCGATCTCCTGACCTCGTGATCCACCTGCCTCAGCCTCCCAAAGTGCTGGGATTATAGGCGTGAGCCACCGCGCCCGGCTGACATTGTGTTTTCATTCAGGTTGTGCAGTGGGGCTTTGAAAATGTGGGAAATTGACAGATAGGCCCTTGTTAGGGGAAACAAAAACGGTTTCTAGTTTCAAGGTTGAATATGTTTCTTTTTGTAAAATTACCCTATTATTTCTAACAGTCTGAATGACAGTTTTATTTCTCTTCATTAGTAGATAAAACCTAACATTTTCTAGACAATAAAAAGCAGTCTGAAAGATATGGATAACACATTTAAAAACACTAACATCTGCCCTGGGTATTGCCCTATGCACCGAAACCTAAACTCATAACATGTTATTGAGGGGAGCAAGTATTCTTTACCTTGCAAAATGATTCAC
>NW_026652294.1:7199039-7231627 GCF_009828535.3 Hylobates moloch
GTGCCCACCTTCTTACCGTGTCCTATGGCAGAGAGAGAGAGAGAGAGAGAGCGTGAGATAGAGAGGGATAGGAAGAGGGGGTGGGGGGAAGAGAGAAAGAGAGAGAGAGTGTGTCCTAAGGAAGAACACTGATCCCATCATGGGAACCTGGCCCCCATGACTTCATCTAAACCTAATTACTTCCCAAAGGTTCCCATTTCCAAAAACATCACATTGGGGGTTACAGCTTTAACATGAATTTTAGGGAGACAGAAACATTCAGTCCATAATGCATACCCTGTGATGTACCCCCATAAAATAAATACACTGAGTGGCTGTTGGGTTTGTCTTCAGGTGGAAGGGTCTGATCCTCTGAGCTTCCAGATAGGGTTCTTGAATGATCCACACTACATCTGCTTCAGTGTTGTCCAAGAAGCTGGCACAAAAGTACAGACTCTCAGGCCCCACCCTGGACATTTCAAGTTAGGGTCTCTGGGGCTGGGGCCAGGAATCTGCATTTTGAACCAGTCCTTCTTTACCCCACTTGCCTGCCCAGAAGATTCTAGCAGCTCCCAAAGCTTGAGAACCACTGCTCTGTACCTCTGCATCCTCTGGAGATTTTCCAAAACTCATGTATCTTCTTAAATCAGTTGTTTTTATAATGACTATGACACATAAAGCCATGTGATATAACAAAGGCTGAGCTGGATGCAGAAAGGGCCTTCTGATTACAGCAGGCTTTGGAATGTGGATTTAATGAGCTACTACTTTGGTGAGTAGAGAAAGGGGGAATAAAATCCCAGTGGGTCAAGATTTTTAAAATTGAATTTCTGTTTGAAAAGATAGGGAGAGAAGGGCATTGCTTCCCTAAAAACTAAAGTCTTTTCTTTTTTCTTTTTTATTTTTTTTTTTTTGATGGAGTCTTGCTCTGTCACCCAGGCTGGAGTGCAGTGGTGCAATCTTAGCTCACTGCAACCTCCGCCTCCCAGGTTCAAGCAATTCTCCTGCCTCAGCCTCCTGAGTAGCTGGGATTACAGGTGCCCACCACCACGCCTGGCTAATTTTTGTATTTTTAATAGAGTTGGGTTTCACCATGTTGGTCAGGCTGGTCTTGAACTCCTGACCTCATGATCCGCCCACCTCGGCCTCCCAAAGTGCTGGGATTACAGGCGTAAGTCACCGCGCTCGGCCAAAGCCCTTTCTTGATCATATAAATGACTCTAGTGTCTTCGTGCTTGGTGACTGCTTTCCATACCCTGCTACAGATGATGCTGCCTGTTTGTGAAACAAGACAGATACAACTCTTCTGGAAGGCACTCTTTCATATCTAAATATCAAAACTGTTAATCATTGTTATTAGTAATTCATTATTAATATGTTAATAGCTCAAGTACTACAATTAACTATTCAGCTATTTAGCCCCAGTTTTCCTTTTTTAAATTTATTTTTCCAATAGCACTGTTGTTTGAATGCCAACTTTAGATTTTAGCCTCCTTTCGACTTAGGTGATTGTGAATCTGTAAATTCTTAACAAGAAGCAAATGTGTAGAATCTGTAGTGCTTAGATTTTGTTATTGGAGCTATAGAAAATGTTACATTTGTGGTGTCAGACTATTTAGCTGGTAAGGACAAAGCAAAAGCCAAGGCCAATTACTTGTCATCATCATCATCATCATCATCATCATCATCATCATCATCATCACATTTCTGGAGCATTTACTATTTACCAGGCACTGAGCCAACATTGTATATTCATCATAGCATTTGGTTCTCATAGCAGCTCTATGAGGTTTGTGCCCACATTATCCCCATTTTGCAGATAAAAAAGCCAAGCCCCAGAAAGGTTAAGTAAATTATTCAAGGTCCACAGCCAGTGTGTGGCAGAACCAGTTTCCAAAATCAGGCAGCCCAATTCCGGAGTCCCAATTCCTAACCATTGTGCTATTCAGCCTAATGAAAGGAGCGAAAGATTCAAGGTAGACAACTGTATATTGTCAAGGGCATGTTCAACACCAAGGTTGTTTGTTTCTAAATAATGTTCAAGTCCATGAACAGCTTTTTGCTAATATTTGGAGCAACTGATAAAATATATCAAGCAAAGAAAAGTGTGGACACATCCATGCACACTGGAGAAGTAGCAGAGTGGTTTAATTTTGTGTTGGAGAATCAAAGGCCAGAACGAAAGGCACTTTTTACATCCCAAAGGAAAATTCCCATTCAGAAAGACATTGATGGCTTTTTTTAGCGGCATCCATTCATCTGCTCTGCAAAGGCATGGGGTCATGTGATTTTGAGAGTATTGACTCTACTCCCAATGCATGGCAGTCATGTATAATAATTTAGGGGACAGTGACTCCATTCACAGTTCCAGAGGTAAACGCCCCTCCAATTGATGAAACCAATCAGAAAATCCTACTCTTGCACAGGATTGTTTCAGAGATGGGCACAAATCTCATCCTAAGCCAATCAGAGCACAGCACTTCCCTCGGCCATGGTGATTGACTCAGAGATGGGCATGTGACCGTTTTGCTCAGTTAGAGTGAAACCTAGGATTTTGTCTGATAGTCAAGGTAAAGACACTTTTCTTCAGGAAGATGTGGTGTATGGAACTGTTCCAGAAATTTTGTCACCATGATAAAAGTGAATCTGAAAAGTAAACCATCACGTTCAGGAAGGCAAAATCAAGAGAACTGCAGAGCAATGGAGTCAGCACCCTGATCAAGCCATTCCTGAAACTAGTGTTGACCCATTTTTATTTACATGTATCAATAAATTCCTTTCACTGTTCACATTATTTTAAGCTGGGGTTCTGTTTCTTTCAACTAAAAGCGTTCTAGTTGGTACATCAAGCATTATGCTTGCCGTTTAAATACAGGTGGGTTCTAATGGGGAGATCTGCTCTCATTGTGAGAGCACCTAAAAATGGACTCAGCACTTGGGATCAATCTTTAAAAACAAACAACTGAAGTCTAACTACACACTATGTTAATGAGAAATGGGTGTTTTACTCAAAGTGTTATGGAAACACTGGGAAGAGAATTTACATGACGTATGAAAAAGCAAAACTTAATAAGATTCCTCATCGCCCATCCCCATAGGACTTCTGTGATGACACCTGTTTCGCCTTTCCTTTTCCTTTTCCTTTTCTCCCTGAAGCTTCTAACATCTCCTTAGTAACTGCACTCTCATCCTCCCTTAATGTTCTGCGTGCTGCAACATGCAAACAACTAAAACAACAGCAATGATAAAAAAAAAAAAAAGTCATCCTCTGTCCCTCTAGCCTGTTCCCAGTCCCAACCCAAGGATCTTCCCAGAGAGAAGTTCAGCTGCTGAGTAATGTTTCTGTATGGTCATCTACTGTGTTCTAGAAATACACAAGGAATGCTCGGGCTCTTGTGCGATCCTCTCATCTTTGCAGCCACTCCCACAAGAAAGAGGACAAATCATTACCTCATTAAGTGAAACTTGAACTTTACCCAGCTCCAACTCCCTCCCTTGGGGAATTTGGAAGAGAGAAATCACAGAGCTGATTAAATGTGACAGACTTACTTTCTGAGTGATGTTAAGAATAACACATCTTTCTATAACCATCTAAAACTATCTTGGGATTCAAATCCTTGCAAGTCAGACAACCTCCTCCAGTTCAGACATCACTCATCCTTATCCATTAAATTATTCAGGAATAAAGAAGGCTCTATGGTTTCTCACTGTGTGCCAGGAATTGTGCTGGGTGCTAAGAGCCCAAAGCTGAGTGAGAAACAGGCACTCACATCCTGTAGTAAGAAGTGGGTATGTAGTTTTCTTTTCTTGTGATGTCTTTATCTGGCTTTGGTATCAGAGTAATGCTGACCTCATACAATGAGTTAGGAAGTGTTCCCTCCTCTTCTATTTTTTTTTTTTTTTTTTTAACTAGAGTTTGGGAAGGATTGGTGTTCATTCTTCTTTAAATATTTGGTAGAATTTACCAGTCATCTAGTCCTGGGATTTCCTTTTTGAGAGCTTTTTGATTATGCTTTAATCTCTTACCTTGTTATAAGCCTATTCAGATTTTCTATTTCTTTTTGAGTCAGTTTGGTAGTTTGTGTGTTTCTAGGAATCTGTCCATTTCATATAGATGAATTTATTGGTGTACAACACTTCTTAGTAAGAAGTGGGTATACAAACTCGTCTCTGCTGTAGAAGATAAAATAAAGCCTGACAACAGCGTAACAGAAGCCTGGAGAAGGGAAGGCTTAGTTGCATTTGGAGTTGGGGAGATGAGATAGATTCACAGGAGAGGTAATTGAAACTCATTGGGTGCCATAGAATGAGTAAAAGTTGGGTAGGTGAAGATGTAGGAATGGATAAGCATGTAGGACATTCCATGTAGGGAAACAATATGAGTAAAGGCAGAGAGGAATAAAAATTTCTAGCATGTTCTGAGGCCATGAGGTGGGAAGAACATAAAAGAGTTTCTAGAAAAAAAAAAGAGAGAAAAAAAGAGAGGGTAAGATTATGAGAGTATGAAAGGTGTTTATTCCCTGCTAAGGATTTTGTATTTTGTTCCTTGATTGATGGGAGGCCATTGACAATTTTTTTATTTTTTATTTTTATTTTTATTTATTTATTTATTTTTGAGATGGAGTCTTGCTCTGTCACCAGGCTGGAGTACAGTGGCGCAGTCTCAGCTCACTGCAACCTCTGCCTTGTAGGTTCAAGCGATTCTCCTGCCTCAGCCTCCCGAGTAGCTGGGACTACAGGTGCGTGCCACCACACCCAGCTAATTTTTGTATTTATTAGAGACAGAGTTTCACCATGTTGGCCAGGATGGTCTTGATCTCTTGACCTCGTGATCCCCCCGCCTCAGCCTCCCAAAGTGTTGGGATTACAGGCATGAGCCATCGTGCCTGGCCCCCCATTCACAATTTTTAAGTGGTACTTTATCAGGCTTGTGATTTTCTAGGAAGACAGTTTGGTTGCTGTATTGTGAGTGGTTGGAGGGGAGGGACTGGTGGCAGGGAAACTAGGCTGTTGCTACCATCCATCATGAAAGATGCTGGTGGAGGGATGAGGCCAAGTAGAAAGGAGAGGGAGGATAGATGTCTGAGACCCTGAGTGCTGGAATCAGCAGGACATAGAGGCAACTAGCAGTGATGGAAGAGAGAGGGAGAGCACGCAACGATGAGGTTGAGGCTTCTAGCCGGGGCTGTGCCAGTCCTGCAAGGCAATGAGCAAGTTCAACCTGTGATGCTTCAGTACATTCTATTTGTGTATCTATGGAAGAAAGTTATAGACATGGCTGCGTTTTTGTTGTCATATTAATCATAAAAGCTTCCAGGGGAAAAAATCCAAAGGGAATAAAAATTTTCTGGAAAGCATTCTTGTCTGAAGGAAGCTGCATGCAAATGGAAAACCTTGACATATAATTGATTTCAGTAACCATAATGACATTGTGTTTTCATTCGGGTTGTGCAGTGGGGCTTTGAAACTGTGGGAAATTGACAGACAAGCCCTTGTTAGGGGAAACAAAAATGGTTTCTAGTTTCAAGGTTGAATATGTTTCTTTTCATAAAAATACCTCATCATTTCTAACAGTCTGAATGACAGTCTTATTTCTCTTCATTAGTAGGTAAAACCTAACATTTTCTAGACAATAAAAAGCAGTCTGAGAGATATGGATGACACATTTAAAAATACTAACATCTGAAAATATGTCATTTTATAGATTTGACTCGGGAACCATGTAAATTTCTTTTATAATGATAAAAAGTCAAAAAGAAAATGAAAATTAATTCTTTAAAACTGAAAGGAAAATGAAACACATGAACCTAACTGTGTTGGCTTTGTGACTTAACCACATACATGTGACTTTAAACACAGCAATTTGACTGTACAAAATAACAATAAAAACAAAAAAAGAAAGAAACTATTCTCATTAATCATACTATTAGCAAAAATATTGGTATTGTTATTTTAACACATAGTGGGTAAAATAGATTGGTAAATTAGTGTTGTTAGCAACTAAGATTTTCAGCATAAGAGAAAACATAAAAATACAAGATCACCTAGGTAAATGAAGCCTTGTAATCCGAATTTGCAGGTTTTGCCATTAAAAGTAATGGCGATTAGTTTTGCACCAACCTACTACCTAGAAACAATGACCAACCCAGCTATAACACAGATGATGGTCTCTAAGAACAATTTCAAAGTGAAAGGAATTACAGCTCCTGGGGGAAATAGCTGATTCCAAGAGTGGGGCAGGAAATGTACAAGATGATCTTAGGACATCTTGTTTATCAGAAGAAAGGAGGCTATCAAAGATTACTATGGTTTTGTCAAAAGGGTTCAGAAACCAACCCACTTTGCTCTCACTGGCTAAAGATGAAATTCTATGAACATCTGAAAGAAGAATAACTACAATGCAGTGAAACACATTAACTATTCTAAAGTTCATGAGTTAACAATGATCCTAAAAACAAAACAAATCAAACCAAAATTCACTGGCCTCCTTTGGAAGGAATTTTAAAGAACCAACTTATTATTCTGAAAATTGGCAAATAAAAGAATTGAGTATTTATCTTGCCTTTCCTGTAGGTACTGTATCTTAGTTGATGAAAAAAAGCTTTCTCATGGAAGTAGCCCAACTAATAGGAAGGAGTGATAGACTTAAAATAGAGCCATTTTGCAAGTGCCTAAGGAAATAATGGCTCTAGGCAATGGTGATCATAGGCTGCTAAAATCCCCCGAAGAGAGACTGCCAGACGTTACGAGCCTGCTGATTGAATAATACAACTAACTACGAAATATTCTTGCTGAAAACTCAAACCTGAATCAGATCAAATCTTTAAATCTAATGACCAATTTACGGGACATACAAGAGAAGGAACAACATATTAAAAGATGCCACAAAGATACAACCAACGGAACCCAGATTGTGAGGTACTCTACAGAGCAAATGATTCAGTTTTTAAAAATATGTCAATTGCAAGGAAATTTTTAAAAAATAGGCAGAGGCAGAAGCCATAGATAAAGGAGACTAAAGAGACATACCAGCCAAAGGCAAATGTGTGGAGGGATGAATCCTTCCCTAGTACTCCCTGTCTTAAAGAATGCCGCCACTAGTAATGCGGGTGTCAGAGCCAGAAATCTGGGATTTGCTTTTATTCCTTTCTTTTCCTTAGTCCCTCCCACTTGCATGCAATAAATGAGACCCAGCCCTACTTGTTTTACTTCCTAAGTGCCTGTAAAAATATCACTTATTTATTTTGATTTTTAATTGTAGTAAAATACACTTGACATAAAATTTACCACCTTTTTTTTAATTTTTATTTATTTTTTTTTTTTTGAGGCCGAGTCTTGCTCTGTTGCCCAGGCTAGAGTGCAGTGGCATGATCTCAGCTCACTGCAACCTCCGCCTCCCAGGTTCAAGAAATTCTCCTGCTTCAGCCTCCTGAGTAGCTGGGATTATAGGCACCTGCCACCACAACCAGCCAATTTTTGTATTTTTAGTAGAGATGGGGTTTCGCCATTTTGGCCAGGCTGGTCTCGAACTCCTGGTCTCAGGTGATCTGTCCGCCTCGGCCTCCCAAAGTGCTGGGATTATAGGCATGAGCCACAGCACCCAGCCAATTTACCATCTTAATATTTTAGTGTACAATTCAGTGATGTTAAATGTACATTCATATTGTTGTGCAACTGTCATGACCATCTATCTTCAGAACCCTTTTCATTTTGTAAAACTGAGACTATAAAACAGTAACTCCTCATTCGCCCCAACCCCCAGCCGTTTGGCAACCACCATTCTACTTTCTGTCTCTATGATTTTGACAACTCTAAGTATTTCACATAAACGAATCATATAGTATTTGCCTCTTTGTGACTGGTTTATTTCACTTAGCATAGTATCCTCAAGGTTTATCCATGTTGTAGCATGCGCCAGAATTTCCTTCCCTTTTAAGGCTGACTAGTATTCTTTTGTATGGATATACCACATTTGCTTATCCTTTCATTGGTGGATGGACATTTGGGTTGCTTCCACAGTTTTTAGCTCTTGTGAATGATGTTGCTGTGGACATTAGTGTACAAACAGCTCTTCAAGACCTTGCTTCCTATTCTTTTGGGTATATACTCTAAAGAGGAATTGCTAGATGATATGATAATTCTATTTTGGTTTTCAGGAACCGCCATACTGTGTTCTACAGAGACTGTACCATTTTACATTCCCACCAACAGGGCATAGGTGTTCCCATTTCTCCACATCCTCACCAACACTTGTCATTTTCTGTTTTTTTGATTGTAGCCATCCTAATGGGTGTGAAGTGGTATCTCACTGTGGTTTTGATTGCCATTCCCCTAATGATTAGTGATTCTAAGCATCTTTTCTTGTGCTTATTGGCATTTGTATATCCCTTCAGAGACATGTCTATTCAAGTTGTTTGGATTGAATTGGGTTGTTTGGCCTTTGTTGTTGTTGTTGAGTTGTAGGAGTTCTCCATATATTCTGGATATGAATCCCTTATGAGGTATATGACTTGCAAATATTTTCTCCCATTCTATAGGTTTCCTTTTCACTGTGTTGAGAATGTCCTTCAATGCACCAAAGTTTTTAATTTTCATGAAGTTCAGTTTGTCTATTTCTTTCTTTTGTTGCCTGTGCCAAGTGCCTTTTGAATCTCTCCCTTCTCTCTACCCACCACCACCTTAACCCAGTCCAGGCCAATATTTTCCTGGACTCCTGTAATTGCCTTCTTACTGCTCCTTCATAGCCCTCACTGAAAACTTTTCTGTGGATCCCCCTTACCCTCAGAACAAAACTCAATCTCCTTACCATGTGAATCTTTGCACATCTCTGCCTCTCCAAGGCATAGTGCACCTGGCATGTAATAAGTGCTCAATAAACAGTCACTGTTAAATTAGATGGTAACTTGGGGATCTCTGAGACATCTTCTTATCTAAAGGTACCTCTCTCACCAAGCTTCCAGTGTCTCTAAACCCCACATTAGATATGCATTTCCGAACCCATCCCTTAGTTCTAGTTGTCCACTTTAAAAATAGTTGTAATCATGGACATACAGCATACACTAGACACTGGAGGCTGCAAAAGGTGAGAGGGTAGGAGGGGGCATGAGGGTTGAAAAATTACCTGTTGGGTACAATGTTCACCATTCTGGTGATGCGTAGACTAAAAGCCCAGATTTCACCACTGTGGGATATATGTATGTAAGAAACCGGTATTTGTTCTCTCTAAATATATAAAAATAAAAATAAGGCCATGCATGATGGCACACCTAGCACTTTGGGAAGCTGAAGCCAGGAATTTGAGACCAGCCTGGGCAACACAGGGATATCCACCTCTACAAAAAATATTTTAAAAAATTAGCTAGGTGTGGTGGCATGCACCTGTAGTCCCAGATACTTGGGGGACTGAGGCAAGAAGATTGCTTGAGTCTGGGAGGTTGAGGCTGCAGTGACCTATGATCACACCACTGCACCCCATCTGGAACAACAGAGCGAGACCCTGTCTCTAAAATAAATAAAATAAAAGAGTTGCAATATTGAAACAAAGATTGTAGAAACCAAAGGCATTCATCTGAGCCTGAAGGCTGTTACTTACCTACCAGCTCTGTGATGCAATTAGTATCTCTGGACCTTTGTTTCCTTATATGTAAATTGAAGGCAATAAAGCAAATTTTACAAAGATATTGCATGATCTAGGGATCATATCTGTGAACTGTCTGCTCTGTTTAACACATCACAGACACTCTAGAAGTACCTACAGTTTGCATGATTAATAACTACAAAGAAAAAATAATAAGTGAAATAAACAAAAAATGGGGGCATTCAAAGAAAAGACTGATTGAAACTCTTGAGTGGCACAAGACATAAATATTGTGGGTAAGATCAACTCTTCTTCCACTGTGATTGTCTCTTTGGAGGGGCACTGCTTGCTTTTCCTAGAAAGATATCTTCATCTTCTACTGAGTCACCATAAAACAATAAAGAAGAAACATGGGTAGTGTCCACATATTTTGGTAGCAATCAACTTGTAGTCAGCTGTTGCTGGGATAAGGCTGCACAGTAAGCCCAAAATCTCAGCGGCTTGTGACAAACAACATTCATTTCTCTCCCATGGGTCTGGATATCAGCCACAGTTAACTGGGCTCAGATTCAGGACAGCTCCGTGTGTCTTTCACGTTAGGACCAGGATGAAGAAACAGTGACTACTGGGAGCATACTCATCATGGTGACAGCAAGTATGCAAGAGGCCAAGCCACGGCACGTAAATATACTTAAAGCCTCTATTTGCATCATTTCTGCTTGTGGGCCATTGGCCAAAGTAAATCACAGGGCAGCAGCTCAAGTCAGTGGGGTAGCATCGTACACTCTCTAAAGAGAAGCCATGGCCAAGGTGGGAGAGAAAGAAGAGTCGTGAACAAACAATACCATCGACCACTCCACTGTAACTCTCATGTTCACTGATTTATCTCAAAGGTTTTTTTGTTTGTTTGTTTGTTTGTTTGTTTGTTTGTTTTTGAGATGGAATCTCACTCTGTTTCCTAGGCTGGAGAGCAACGGCCCAATCTTGGCTCACTGCAACCTCTGCCTCCTGGTTCAAGCGATTCTCCTACCTCAGCCTCCTGAGTAGCCGGGATTACAGGCACGCGCCACAACACCCAGCTAATTTTTGTATTTTTCATAGAGATGGGTTTTCACCAGGTTGGTCACGCTAGTCTCGAACTCCTGACCTCAGATGATCCACCTGCCTTGGCCTCCCAAAGTTCTAGGATAACAGGCACAAACCACTGCACCGGCCTCAGTGGTTATTAAAACTATACCCAAAGGAGGCCGGGCGCGGTGGCTCACACCTGTAATCCCAGCACTTTGGGAGGCCGAGGTGGGCGGATCACGAGGTCAGGAAATCAAGACCATCCTGGCTAACACGGTGAAACCCCCCTCTACTAAAAATACAAAAAATTTGCCGGGCATGGTGGTGGGCACCTGTAGTCCCAGCTACTTGGGAGGCTAAGGCACGAGAATCGCTTGAGCCTCGGAGGCAGAAGTTGGAGTGAGCTGAGATGGTGTCACTCCCTCCAGCCTGGGCAACAGAGCAAGACTCTGTCAAAAAAAAAAAAAAAAGAATAAAATCATGTCCTTTGCAGCAATATGGATGCAGCTAGAGGCTATCATCCTTAGCAAACTAACACAGGAACAAAAAACCATATACTGCATGTTCTCACTTATATATGGGAGCTAAACTTTGGGTACACGCAGACATAGAGATGGGAAAAATAAACACTGGGGATTCAAAAAGCGGGGAGGGAGGTAGGGAGATAAGGGTTGAAAAATTACCTATTGGCTACTATGTTCACTACTTGGGCAACGGAATCAGTAGAGACCTAAACTTCATCATCACACAATCTACCCATGTAACAAACCTGCACATGTACCCTTTGAATCTAAAATTTAAAAAAAGAAACTGTTTTGTCTTTTCAGCATGCACAACCTATTGGGGGAATTATTGCCTTATTTATTATTGGTTGGGAAGGTAAGATTTCCCTGATTTTCCTACTAAGAAATAAATAACAATTATGATGGCCATAATCTATGGAGTGTTTGTGATATGTCACACTGCTTCTATATGTGACCTCCTTTATATCTCTCCACAATTGGAGGAAGGCACCTTGATAGTCATATTTTATAGACAAGGAAGACAAAATGCTGGGAAGTTAAGTGACTTCTCCAGGACCACACAACCAACAAATGTAATGCAAACTTGGAATGAAATCTGGCTGTCCCTGACTTCAAAGTCTATGCTTAAATTTCCTCTTTCATCCTCAAGGATGGCCCTGGTTCTCACATTTTTTAGTGATAAACTTTCTATTTGAGAATTGATTTTGATTTCAGACAAGCTATGAAGATTGTGCAGAGCATTCTAACATACCACCCAGTTTCCTCTATTATTAACACTAATTTATCTTACACTAATATGGTAAATTTGCCAGAAGTGAACCTGTACTGATACATTAACTACAATTGTTACTTTATTTGGATTCCCTTAACTTTTACTTAATATCCTTTATTTATTTATTTAAACATTTTTTTTGGTAGAGACCAGGTCTTGCTATGTTGACCAGCCTGGCCTCAAGTGATCTTCCCACCTCGGCCTTCCAAAGTGTTGGGATTACAGGTGTGGGGCACCCCTCCTGGCCAATCTCCTTCTTCTGTTCCAGGATCCCTTCCAGGATAACATATTCCACTTACTCATCGTGCCTCCCCAGGCTCCTCTTGGCTGTGACAATTAATCAGACTTTGTTTTTGATGACCTTGACAGTTTGGAGGAGTACTGGTTAGGTTTTCTTTATAGAACGCTCCTCAACCGGGATTGGTCCGGTGTTTTGCTCATGGTTAAACCAGTCAGGTGGGTTTTTAGGAAGGAGACCACAAAGATAAATTGCCATAACTCATCGTATCATATTAAGGTTACCTACGACACCATGATTTAACCTTGATCACCTGGCTGAGGTAGAGTCTGTCAGTTTTCTCCATGGTAAAGTTATGCTTCTCTTCCTTCACCCACCCCTGCCTTGTACCCCCTGTAGAGGGAAGTCACTATGCACAGCCCACACTTAGGGAGTGGGATGTTAGACTCCTCCTCCTTGAGGGCAGAATGTATATGTACATTTTTTGCAATTTTTCTGCACAGGAGATTTGCCTATTTTATTCTGTATTTATTTCATGAATATCAGTATAAACTCATGAATTTTTTTAATACTTTGGTTTGTAATCCAGTGCAACTTTATTTATTTTCTTGCTCAAATTGTTCCAGCTTTGGCCATTGGGAGCTCTTTCAGTGGCCCATGTGTTTCTTTGACACACCCCATCATTGTGTGTGTGTGTGTGGTTTTGTTTGAACAATTTCTAGCACTACAAGATCCTCCAGGCTCATCTTGTAGATTTCCTACCCCAGTCCTAGAATCAACCATTTCTCCAAAATTTTTTTCGTAATTGGAGAATGGCATTAAAAACAAAGATCTGGGTGTTAGGTGCTGGTTCTACTACTTTGGGTTGTGGAAGTTTCCCTCTTTTTTTTTTTTTTTTTTGAGACGGAGTCTCACTCTATCGCCCAGGCTGGAGTGCAGTGGCGCAATCTCGGCTCACTGCAAGCTCCGCCTCCCGGGTTCACGCCATTCTCCAGCCTCAGCCTCTCCGAGTAGCTGGGACTACAGGCGCCCGCCACCACGCCCGGCTAATTTTTTGTATTTTTAGTAGAGATGGGGTTTCACCGTGGTCTCGATCTCCTGACCTCGTGATCCGCCCGCCTCGGCCTCCAAAAGTGCTGGGATTACAAGCGTGAGCTACCGCGCCTGGCCACCTCTTTTACACTGGGAAGTCAGAGCTTTTCTCCAATTATTTTTGACTTTTCAGAATGGGGAACTTTGGTCTGTAGTTCCCCTCTGCTCTTGGTGTCTGAACCTCTTCCAGCTCCATTTATGCCCATATTGGCTCCTCTGTAAGCAAAACAACCCGGTGACTTGTAGGCATAAATGCTTCATAGTTATGAGTGGTGGGGGTGAAGGCGGTGGTGGTGGTGAGTGGTGGGTGGTGTTTTCTGTCTTGATTCCAGCACCTTCTTTGCTGATGCACAGTGCTTTGTTGAGTCCCTTGTCCTCGGAAGCCCTGGATTCACGTCATGAAGAATGAAGTTAACCATGGCTCTGGAATTCCGTCTCTGGGTCATGTGTCATCTCAGAGCATATTCAGCAGAGTCTGGAATATTTCCTTAAACATGCGCCTGACACTTCTGTAATATCTTCCTACTCCTTTTTTTATTGTCTCCAGTAAAAAAGTAACCTGGGAAAACACAGTATCCTTTGCGAACTTGAGCAACTCTACCATATTGGCTCATTGCTGCACAATAAACAACAAATTTCAATGTCATACAGCAAGAACTCATTTAGCCTGTGGTTTTTGGGTGGGTTGTGGCTGATCTAGGAGGGCTTGGCTGGTTGGCTCTGTTGATCTCAGCTGGGTTTGCTCACACATCTGAGGGTTGGCAATGAGGGCTGGGCAATCTAGGGAGAATTGGCTGGAGTGGCTCTGCCCATGTATCTATCATCCTTCTCCTGGTTCCAGCATATTAGCCCAGCATGTTCTTCCAGTGGCAACAGCAGAAGCACCAAAGGGCAAGTGAGAACTGCAAGGCCACTTGAGACGTAGGTCCAGAACTAGCAATAGTGAGTTCTGCCTCATTCTGTTGGCCAAAGTGATTCACACTGCCTAACTCAGCATCAAGAAGTGGGGGAAATAGACTCTGTCCTTTTAGTGGAGAGGGAACAGGCAGTCAATATTTCTGAACAATAGTCTTCCACATCCCACTCTGTACTTCCCTTTCTGGGTTACTTATCAAAATTAAAAATGGTGTTTCTGGAATCTCTAAATTTTCTACAATAACCATGTGAAAGAACTGCAGAGATTCCAGAAGCTGTGATTGATGACACACTGTTAGGAAGGTGCTGGTGTTCACAACTATCCATGTTCCCACCTCTACCTGGGCTCCCACTATTCTATACTTCCCAGCTCTGCTGTATGTAGGTGGCACCATGTGACTAGTTCCAGCCAATGGAAAGAGACCAAAAGTGTCATGTGTTACCTCTGGGTCAAGACAATTAAGGGTAGCTGTGCCTTTTCTGTGTGCTCTCTTTCCTCATCTGCTCATTGGATGTAACAAATCTCATGAAGATCCCCAAGGACCTTGGGTATAGGAGAGAGCTATTTGATGGAAAGAGCCTGGGTCCCTGAATGACTGTGTGGAGCACTGTGGTTTCCAACCCATGCTATCTTGGACTTCTTTGACAAACCGTTGTTGTGTCAAGTCACTGAGATTTAGGGATAGTTTGTTATAGCAGTTTGCATATCATGACTAATATAACCCACCTTCCTAGTGGTCACTAGTGACACCTGTTGACTTCTTTGAGTTAGCTCTGTTAACTGTAACTTTTATAAGAATTATGTATCTGAGTGTTCGTTTTTGACAAGTGACCTGAAGGTTTACTTCAGACATCCACCTACCATTCCTAACTTTGACAATATGACTGATTTTGCTTTAGGGAAATCATCCTCTCTCTAATCTTAGCTGATGTGATTCTAAGGAAGGTGACCCCACTTTCTGGAATCTAGGAGTAGAGTATGTAACCCAAGCTGAGCCATGAGGTCCTTGTGTTTCTCTAGCCACGGTGATTGGTTCACGGGTGCAGGGGTGGGCATGTGACCTAAGCTGGTCCAAATTTAATCTTAAGATGTCGGCTGGGTAAGTTGAAACCCCGAGTGCTTTTATTAGACATTACTAGGGAAGATGATAGATAGTCATGGTAGGTAGGTGCAGACAGCTATCCTGAAATTATAAAAACAGCCAGCCTAAGGAGGAGCTTATACTAAGGATG
The DNA here is from genome assembly GCF_009828535.3 of Hylobates moloch. Lineage (NCBI taxonomy): Eukaryota > Metazoa > Chordata > Mammalia > Primates > Hylobatidae > Hylobates > Hylobates moloch. Next base: position 7,214,438 of record NW_026652294.1, read on the forward strand.
GCAGAAACTTACACTAGAAACGACAGAACAGAGCAATGGAAAGAGCAGGTCCTGGACATCATATCGGACAGCTGGATCAGGCCTTACCTGAAGCTGACACTGTTGAATTCTTGTTCAAAGGTCAATAAGTAGCCTATATAGTTTAAGTGAATTAGCTGAGTCTTCATTGCTCATATGCGAACTATTTTCAGTGGATTCAGCCTTTATCACTTTTCTAATCAAGTAAGACAATGTTATTCAGAGAATGCAGAACAATATCAAAATAAATGGTCTTCAGGGATAACTTCTAGTTCTAAAATTTAGAGTTTACGAGGCCTGGTGTGAATTCCTAGCACTTAAAGTGTTTACAGTGATCTACACATAGGAATATCTGTTTATCTTGACAGTCAAGGAGAGTCTACTTGTTTGGAGACTTTGGGCAAAAAGATGATGAATATTCCATAAAAGAAATACAGGCCTTCCCACACATGGGCAAACCCCCTCCATTGTTCCCATTGCTCTTTACAGGTTTTATAACTGACCACTCTCCACCTATCTGACCTTATCAGCTACAATCTCACCCACCCCACAACTCACCGAATGTTAAATCCTCTGAGCTCATTTCTGCCCCAGGACCTTTGCACCTGCTATTCTCTTTGCCTAGAATGCACTTGTGCTGACTTCTCCTCCTGGAATCTACCTTAGGTTCTCCTCAGAGAGGCCTTCCCTGATCACCTGCTAAAGAAAATCTTCCTTCTTTGACACTCTTTAGAAATTACTGTTTAGTTCCTTCACAACACTTTTACAGACTCACAGTATCTGGTTCATTTATTCCCTTGTCATCTGGTTCATTTATCCCCTGTTAGAATGAGAGTTCTTCAAGGGCAGGACCTCTGCCCGTGCTGGTGTTCCCGGTGCCTCCAGCACCTGACACATGGCTGGCACAGAGCAAAAAATAATCAGAGCCTTAGGAGTGAAACAAAGGCAGTAGTGGTTTTTTTTTTTTTTTTTTTTTTTTTTCAGAAGAGTAGGGAATATAAGGTACTTGTAGTGTCACGGTGAGGGAGGGAATTTCTGGGAGTGTGAGCAATGTGAAATGTGACAGGGAACAGGCAGCAGGCTGCTACTTGGAAATTGTTACCCAGGTTTATTCATAGGGTACTTCCATTTTCTTTCTTTCTTTCTTTCTTTCTTTCTTTCTTTCTTTCTTTCTTTCTTTCTTTTTCTTTCTTTCTTTCTTTCTTTCTTCTTTCTTTCTTTCTTTCTTCTTTCTCTCTCTCTCTCTTTCTTCTTCCTTTCTTTTTTTTTCTCTGTTTCTCTTTCTTTTTTTTTTGGAGACAGAGTCCTGCTCTGTTGCCCAGGCTGGAGTGCAATGGTGCATTCATAGCTCACTGTAGCCTCAACGTCCCAGACTCAAGTGATGCCCCTGCCTCAGCCTCCTGAGTAGTTGATTTTTTTCTTTTTTTAAATTTTTGTAGCGATGAGGTCTCACTGTGTTGTCCAGGCTGGTCTTGAACTCCTGGACTCAATGATTCTTCCGCCCTGACCTCCCAAAGTGCTGGGATTACAGGGGTGAATCGTGGCACCTGGCCTCATAGAGTATTTTTAAAAGGAATTATGTGTGTGTGTGTGTGTGTGTGTGAGAGAGAGAGAGAGAGAGAGATCGACCAATAGAAAGGAAGAGATGATTACTCATCCAAAAAAATAATAGAATGAACATTAGAAGCTTCCTCAGATGCTTCACTTAATTTCTGCCAAACCCCTGGTATTTCAGGGTCTGTGCCCTCCCAGAGCCTTTATTACCCACGTGAGCCTCTCCTCAAAGTTGCAATCTGAGAGCATCCACTTGGGGGAACAAAAGGACACTGTGGGCTACTGTAGTTCAGCTTCATCATTACGTTTCACTTCCTTTTTATGAGATGGGAATAAAGATAGTTCCCTTAATTTCAGAAGATATGAAAATAATTTTTCTTTGGGCTGTTGGGTAAATGCTGTTAACTCAGATCCATAGGCCTCTTCAGGTTTTTGGGGGAACTTTCTCAATCAAATGTTGTTATTGAATGAAAACCTCAAAGCAGAAATTCAAAAGAATGAAGCTCAAGGCAGCTGTATCTTGTTTTCGTTTTGCTTTAACTGGGAGTCAGAATATGCGATCAAAATCTATCTTTCCCTTCCTTATCCTTCATTTTTTTCCCAGCAGATAAGAAAAAAATAGTGGTGCTTCTTTTAGGACTTAATTTTCAGAAGGATAATATCATACAGAGTTGGAGCCTCAGAAAACTGCTCTGGAAATTGATAAGCACACAGCCTGTTCTTGATGAGCTGAAAGAAGCATGAGTGTTGAAACGGAGCTGAAAAGGCAGTGGAAGGATGGCAAGGGAGACTGTGATATTTTTTCTTCCATTTTTCCTTTTGAACATTGTAACATTTTCTTATTGTAGATGAACAAATTTCTACAAACCTGGTACCTGGTACCACCACGCTGCCGTTGTTACTGTTTAAGGTGTCCCCTGTGTCTGTTTTCTCTCGGTGTTACTTGTTCGTATTTTCTGGTTTATTTGGTTGATTTAATCCGTGTTGTCACGATTTGAGGGGTTTTTTGTTTGTTTGTTTTTGTTGTTTTGTTTCGAGACAGGGTCTTGCTCTGTCACACAGGCTGGGGCACAGTGGTGCCAGCTCAGTTCATTGCAACCTCTGCCTCCTGGGCTCAGGCCATCCTCACACCTCAGCCTCCTAAATAGCTGGGACTACAGGTGCACATCACCACATCTGGCTATTTTTTTGTATTTTTTGTATTTTTTATAGAGACAGGGTTTCATCAAGTTGGCCAGGCTGGTCTCAAACTCCTGGGCTTAAGCGATCTGCCTGCTTTGGCTTCCCCAAAGTGTTGGGATTACAGGCGTGAGCCACCACACCCAGCAGAGGGGTTCTTAAATTCTGGTTTTTATGCTGGATACTGGATGGGAAAAGAGGAGACAGCCACATTTTATTGAGGAGCCATGGTCCAGAAACAGTAAATATTTACTCGACAAGTGATTTATTCCCTTTCATGCCATGATTAAAGTTTAACTTTCATTGAACAATTGCTCCATTTATATAGATGAAAATAAATAATTGGGAACATATGTGACAGCCCTTTCACTGGTCTCCCCACGATCTCTCTGGCCCTCCAGTAACCCATTATGTTCACAGCAGTCTTTCTGAAAAAACAAAACAAACAAACAAAAAAAACAAATCATGCCCCAGTGCCTGCTTAACACATTCAATGGCTCCCTTTTGTTCTCAGAATTCAGCCCACACTTCATATCCAAACTTTGAGAACTTACAGAGTCTAGCTCTTCATTGATACCTCCAGTTGAATCTCATTTCTGTTATCTTTGAAGAGAGGATAGCGGTTTGGGTGCGGGGGCAGAAACTAGGTGTGTCAGTGAGAGGTTAGTCTGGGAAGCAGAGCCACACGGTGGTATGTTTGGAATAAGAACTGTGTTACAGGAATCAGATGATACACGCTTGTAGGAGAAGCTGGGGAAGAAGGTCCATTGAGGGCATTGAGGATCACTAACAAGGGCTGGTGCAAGTGAATGAGTCAGGAGCTTGCAGGGAAGTCCGAAGCTTGATGTATTGAGCTGGTGCACAGGCACCAGGAAAGGGGCTGATTTAGAAGTCTATGGAATGTATTAGTTCTCCACGGTGACTGCCTCTGTGAATCTGCAGCTAAGGGTCTGAGAGTGGGCTTGCCATCACTGCTGGTCAGCAGGGTCAGGGGAGAGCTAGATACAGAGCAGGGAAGATGGAGGACAAACTGGAAGCTGCTGGCCCCTCTGTGTCTGGCCACCCCTCACTGCTTCTAACCAATGATGACCTTCAGAGTGTAACGGCTGCTGCTTCCTGTGAGCCTCCCTGGTCTTGCACGACCTCATTTTGGGGCAACTCTAACCTAGGAACATACAGAAAAAGGAGGTCTGGGAAATATGGTTCCCAGCATAACCAAGTTGCCAACAGAATAATCCGGTAGATGTAGTCTCTGTACTCAAAGAACAGGAAAAAAGAGCAGAGAGGCCGAAAGAGGGTACTGGGGCAGTTTTGCTGTGTGACGAGTGATGTCATCCCTCCCTCCTTCATATCTCCACCTCATCTTCAATAAAATCCACAGCACTTGGCCATACTGTTTAAGTTGGATTTACTTCTTCCACTTTCCTACTTGCTTCCTCCCTCTCTTCATCCCTTCTTCTTCCCTCTGTCCCTTCCTCCTCCCGTCCTCCCTCCCTCTCTTCCTTCCCTCCCTTCTCCCTTCTAGGTGTCCTAGGTCTGGTCTGAACTTGGCACAGGGAAGAACAAGGCCTGCAAAGGTGGTCCAAGCACATACAGTTTCCATTTTACTGAAAGGAGACATGGGTTTCCAATGTTGAGAAATCATAATCTAGCCCAACCCTCTTGTTTATGTTAACTTCGTCTCCTTTCTATGAATGAGGCAATGCAGAAGTACAAAAATAAAAATAAAAAAAAAAAAGCAGGGTAGGGGGGAAGGAAAGATTCTGTCTCCCTCCCAGGGAGAAGGTGATGAAAAGGGAGAAGCTAGTGCCTCTGCACCAGCTGAACACAACAAGCTTCCAGACTTCCCTGCAAGGACCCTCCCAGCCCTACTTACTCTTTGTTTCACAGTCAAAAAGCAGAAGTCCAAAGAGGTGAAGCACTTTGCGCCAAATCACACAGCACTCATTTTGGCCTAGAAATGGGCCTATTAGGAGTGACTCATCTCTCAAAAGGCCACACTCTCAAAGCCTGTTCTCTAAAGTGCTTACATCTACCCGGGAGGTCAGAGAGTGTCTTCACCTAAAACAATTTGCATTGATCACTGTGGTCGCAATTTCCATTTCTACATTAAAGTGGGGAAAGTGAGGCTAATTCTTAAGCTGTTGTTGGCAGAGCTTCTTATGGGGTGGTTATATCTTGGTTGGGGCCACCACAGATCAGGGGCTGACCTCTGTTTTAGAAACTCAATTCTATAGTTCACTTGGGTGAAGTCAGTTTGTTAATTTACCTTTGCAGGGACTGGAATGCTCGTGGATACATTTTTGGGTTCAGGGACTCTGGAAGTCTTTGATCATGGCCCATGGTAAGAAGTACATTTTATTTAATACAAAGCAGTGGAATACACACACACACACACACACACACACACACACACACATCTGAAACAGATATTTCACTTAAAGATGCTTAAAACTAACTGTGTATGACTCACTCTGATGATTTTTATTCCATTCTATTTCACTTCATTATGTAAAAATGCTGCTAGCATCCATGTAAATGTATTCCATGACCTACCGATTGGCCTTGAGTCCCAGCATAAAAACACTAAGCTAGGGCCTCTCTTCCTGCAATTGAAGGATCTCAGAAGGAAGCAAAATTGAATTTAATCATCATAAAGTTGTTGTTATACCTCGAGTCAGAGTGGAGAGTGTGAGAGCAGTTTGAGGGTGAATTGAGTAACAGTGTGATAGGTCTGCGTGAGTTATACCTGCTATCTTGCAGGGCTCACTTTTCTAGCGACTGTCATGCTCAGTTTGCTAAGGAGTGTTCACTGCTCCCATTTACTGAGTCCTTATGGCGTGCTCAGCGATGGAGAGCAACAGGAAACATGAAAGAGGTCTGACAATATGGTAGGAATGAGTAGATAGATGTGAGTGAAGGAAAACACTCCTCTGCAGAGTCCTGCCCAGGGACAAGCATAATGAAAACCAAGTTGTTTTAAAACCAGCTGGTGTCTGTGATATGGAGGTATGTGGAAGGAAACACCTGTCATTCATGTCGTCGTGGTCACAGAGCATGATATAATTTATATGTCAGGAAGAAGACAGCAAGAGGTTTTTTGTTTTTTTTTTTTTTTTTTTTTTTTTTTTTTTTACTACTAAGGGCCATTCAGGTCCTAAACATGGAGGTTCAAGACACCAAACCTCCAGTGTTATCATTACAATAATATGGGAAGAAGCACTAGCTACTTGGGAGGCTGAGACAGGAGGATTGCTTGAATCCAGAAAGTTGAGGCTGCAGTGAGATATGATCATGCCTCTACATGCCAGCCTGGGCAACAGAGTAAGACCCTGTCTCTAAAAGAGGGAGTGGGAGGGAGGGAGACAGAGAGAGAACTAGATGTGCAGATCTCAAAGGGTCCTAGATGGGACACTGTGGGGACAATCTTGCATGGAAGGAAGAGAGAGAGCAGAGGAACGAGGGACTTTGTGTTGCATTGGAGAACTCTAGGCAGGATGCAAGCTGTGCATCTCCATCTGCCTCTGATCAAGTTTGTGTAGATTAGATAATAACTCGTATAGATGTAGATAATTAATAACTCACATAGTTGCATACCCCTGTTGCCTCGCTGGTCAGCATCATTGTGTGGAAGAAATCTTGGGCTGGGAAATGATAGATGGCCTCTCTCTTGATGCCTGAGGTAAGGACAATCAAGGCAGTCTGCTGCTCTATGGCCAAGAAGGTTAGGGATTGGAACAGAGGGTCAGCACCAAATACTTTGCTTTTATTTTCTTATGTTAAACCATATTTTATTGAGGTGTGTAACTCTATGAGTGCATGTGTCAATAACATGTATAAAACCATGTAACCACGACTGGCTCAAGATATAAAACATTTCTAGCCCCCAGGAAGCTCCCTCCTGGTCAATATCCAGGAGGTATCTACCCAAGGTCAATATCCACCCAAGGTAACCACTATTCTGATCGTTATCAGCGTTGACCAGTTCTGCTTGTTTTTCACTTTCACATTGTTGTGGTCTCAAACAACATGCATTCTTTTGTGTCTGACTTCCTTAACAGTACGTCTGTGTGAACCAAATTGCTGCATGCCATGGTGGCGTGTGCTTTATTATCACTGTGTAGTATTATGCTGTGTGAACATGTTACAATGTATCCATTAGATCATGGGTCTCCAATTCCTGGCCACAGACCGGTACCTGTTAGGAACCGGACTGCACAGCAGGAGGTGAGCTGCAGATGACCAAGCCAAGCTTCATCTGTATTTACAGCTACTCGCCGTTGCTCATATTACCACCTGAGCTCTGTCTCCTGTCAGATCAGTGGAGGAATTACATTCTCAACATGAACTGTGCATGTGAGGGATCTAGGTGGTGTGCACCTTATGAGGATCTAATGCCTGATGATCTGTCACTGTCTCCCATCACCCCCAGATGGGACCATCTAGCGGCAGGAAAGCAAGCTCAGGGCTCCCATTGATTCTACACTACTGTGAGTTGTAGAATTATTTCAGTATATATTACAATGTAATAATGATAGAGATAAAGCACACAATAAATGTAAGGTGCTTGAATCATCCCGAAACCATCTCCCCAGAGCCTGTCCATGAAAAATTTGTCTTCCATGAAACCAGTCCCTGGTGCCAAAAATGTTGACGACCACTGCCTTACATTGTTGATGAATATTTGGGTTGTTTCAGTTTGGGCTGAGAATAAAGCTACTGTGAACATTCATGTACAGGTTTTCTTGGTCTACATAAGCACTCATCTCTGTAGGGTGTATATCATGGAGTTAAAATTCCTTGGTCACGCAGTTAGCTTTTGTGGATACTGCTAAACAACTTTCCAAAATGGTCAAACCAATTTACACTCACACCAGGGCCACAGAAGAGCTCTGTTTGCATTCTCACCAGTGTTGGTTTTGTTTGTATTTTTCATTTTAGCCATTCTAAAATAAGCACAGTTATACACATGATGTCAGTAAATCCTCATGACAAACTCATTATTGTTCCTGCTTCCTAATTAAAGAACCACAGATTTTGGGGGGTCAAGCCAGTTGCCTAAGCTCTCTCAGCCAGTGTATAGTAACGTCGAGATTCAAACTGTGCATATAACACCCTGGGTTCCTGGTCCCTGCTGGATGTGCTGTGCCATGATCCATTTTCACACCATCACCAACCAAGTCAATGTTTAGGCTGAGGTACTTTGGGATACAATCCCCATGTATTGTATCCTCACATGTAATTATATTATTTTATTAAGTATCTCCTTGGAGTCCGTGGAGTCTGGGGGACCACCCTTCACCCTGGCTCATCCATTCAACACCCTGTACATTGTGTTGATAGAGCTAATTATTTGTTAAAAGCATACATTTTAGCCAAGTGATATCTCTGCCTATTTATCTATTAACTATATATCAATTATATATATGTGTGTATACATGTAGATATACATACACACATACATGCTAAGATTTGAATGTGTTCCCTCCAGACTTCAGGTGGTGAAACTTAATGGCCAATGTGATGCTGTTAAGAGGTAGCACCTTTTTTTTTTTTTTTTTTTGAGATGGAGTCTCGCTCTGTCTCCCAGGCTGGAGTGCGGTGGCTTGATCTCGGCTCACTGCAAGCTCCGCCTCCTGGGTTCACACCATTCTTCCACCTCAGCCTCCCAAGTAGCTGGGATTACAGGCGCCCACCACCACGCCTGGCTAATTTTTTGTATTTTTAGTAGAGACGGGGTTTCACTGTGTTAACCAGGATGGTCTTGATCTCCTGACCTCATGATCCACCCACCTTGGCCTCCCAAAGTGCTGGGATTACAGGCGTGAGCCACCCTGCCCAGCTGCGAGGTAGCGCCTTTAAGGGGTGATTAGGTCATGAGGGTTCCTCCCCTCATGAATAGGATTAAGGCTTTCACAAAAGAGGCTTCACACAGTCTGGCTTGCCCTTCTGCCTTCTACTATATGAGGACACAGAGTTCCTTTCCTCTGGAGGATGCAGTGCTCAAGGCACTGTGTTGGAAGCAAAGATCAGCCCTTGCCAGACAATGGAACCTGCTGGCACCTTGCTCTTGGACTTCCCAGCCTCCAGAACCACGAGAAAAGAAATGTCTATTGTTTGTAAATTACCCAGTCTTGGGTATTCTGTTATAGCAGCTCAGACTAAGACTCCAATGGATTAAGAATATATACATGAAATAGCAAGCTACTTGAACCAGTGGCTAACAGTTTTGTTCTCTTCAATGGAGGAAAGCTTTCTAGAGTTGTGGCAGACAGACTCTGGGCTCATGGGCAGCCCCATGATCCCATCTTTCGGTGTCCCTGGCCTTTTGTGGGCCCTTCCCTTTGAGCGTGTGTGGGATCTATGACTGGATTTTAATCAATACAATATGCAAAGGTGATGGGATGTAAAAGATTATAATACCCATCTTGAGATGCTTTGGGCCATGTTTGGGAGGCCCATGTGGCAAGGAAATTAGTGCTACTTCTAGGAGCTAAGGGAAGCCTCTGGCCAAGAGTCAGCAAAAATCTAACAGCCTAAATCCAATAGACCACAAGAAACTAAATTTTGGCAGCACTTACATCAACTTGGAAGTGGATCCTTCCCCAGTAAGCCTCACATGAAACCACAGCCCTGGCTGACATGTAATTGCAGCCTTGTAGGACCCTGAACAGAGGGCCTTGCTAATCTATACCCAGACCCCTGACCTACAGAAACTTTGAGATAATAAATGTGTATTTTTTTTAAAAAAATTATTTATTTTTAAATTTTATTTTAATTTCTGGGATATATGTGCAGGACATGTAGGTTTGTTACATAGGTGTATGCCATGGTGGTTTGCTGCATCTATCAACCCATCACCTAGGTATTAAGCTCCACATACATTAGCTATTTATCCTGGTGCTCTTCCTCCCCCACCCACCCCTGACAGGCCCCGGTGTGTATTCCTCTCCATGTATCCATGTGTTCTCATTGTTCAGCTCCCACTTATGAGTGAGAACATGTGATGTTCGGTTTTCTATTCCTGTGTTAGTTTGCTGAGGATAATGGCTTCCAGCTCCATCCATGTCCCTGCAACGACATGATCTCGTTCATTTTTATGGCTGCATAGTATTCTATGGTGTATTATGTACCATATTTTATTTATCCAGTCTATCATTGATGGGCATCTGGGTTGGTTCCATGTTTTCGCTATTGTGAATAGTGCTGCAGTAAACATATGCATGCATGTATCTTTATAATAGAATGCTTTATATTCCTTTGGGTATATACCCAGTAGTGAGATTCCTGGGTCAAATGGGATTTCTGGTTCTAGATCCTTGAGGAATTGCCACACTCTCTTCCACAATGGTTGAACTAATTTACATTCCCACCAACAGAGTAAAAGCATTCTTACTTCTCCACAGCCTTGCCAGCATCTGTTGTTCCTTGACTTTTTAATAATTGCATTCTAACTGGCATGAGATGGTATCTCATTGTGGTTTTGATTTGTATTTCTCTAATGATCAGTGATGTTGAGCTTTTTTCATGTTTTTTTGGCTGCAAAAATGTCTTCTTGTTGTTTTAAGCTGTTAAGTGTGTGGTCATATTGTTACACAGCAATGACTAATACAAAAGATTTGTCTCTGCATGGAGATAAAGAATGTAATCAAGAAATCTGATTTGGCTGGGCATGGTGGCTCATGCCTGCAATCCCAGCACTTTGGGAGGCCGAGGCAGGAGGCTTGCTTGAGACCAGGAGTTTGAAACCAGCTTGGGTAACATAGCAAAATCCCCATCTCTACAAAAAAAAAAAAAAAAAAAATTAGCTGGGCATGATGGTGTGTGCCTTTAGTCCTAGCTACTCAGAGGCTGAGGTGGGAGGATTGCTTGAGCCTGGGAGGTTGAGGCTGCAGTGAGTGGTAATCACACCACTGCACTCCAGCCTGGGCAACAGAGCCAGACCCTATGTTTTGTTTTTTAGTCTCAACCCTCTAATCATGCCTTGGTTTTGTGGGTAACCAGTCCCCATCTTGAAGTTGTCTAGGGACCCTAGCCACCAGTCATCTCACTAACATACAAAAGACACTTAACATTTTGGGGGTTCCAAGGATTTTAGGAGCTCTGTGCCAGGAAATGGATGAAGACCAAATATATATCTATATATACACAAATATTTAATGTATACATGAATATGAATATATACGAATATGTAATAAGAATATTTATTAATCTTTATAAGTCACAATATCACATCAGCCAACAGATCTCACCCAGTTTAAGTGCTGGTGACAGACAACCACACCATTTGTAGATGGGAGAAAACTCCCTGGAGAGCTGCTGAAATCCCGTAACTCATGACCAGCAGATGAAGGCTTTCTGAGCCAAACATCCCATGACATCTGGATTGTAATTCCAGTCTTGGGAAATCGCTTTTTCTCTTGCAATTTGCTAGATTCTAAGGGGGGATCAAAAGAGTCACAAAGACTCCCCAGTGGGCTGTTAGCTGCAGCAACATTTCTTGAGCAAGGATTCAGCCTGAGAAGCTTCCTGATCATGTGCTCAGTGTCCACATGGATGGGAGCTGGACTGATGGAGTAAGAAAGATCAGTGAGCACAGGGGAGAGGTCAGATGTTGTCAAATACACCGTCCCTGGGTGAGCCCCGGAGAGCCTTTGCCCCCAGCCAGTTAGCCCAACAAGTTACCATCTGTATGTGGCATCTATTTGCATAGCACACACTGTTCCCTGCACTTCTGAGGAAGAGGTGAAACAGACATTTCTTTTCAAGACCTCAAGGGTGGAAACACTTTTGCCTGCAGTTGCCCATGGTTCTTGTTTGTTTAGAAAAATTAAGGCCTGGATGGACAGAGCTATCATTTGTTTGCTTCCTCTCATTTCTATTTAAAGCAGTTTATAAGGAAAGTCCTCCAGAAAAATCCAGCCTCCTCCCCACGACCACACATGCCTTTTCTGGACTGTGTTAAAGGGAGGGAAAGGTTATCCAGAGAGCAGACAGAGTTCTCTTTCACAAGGTCAATTGGATCATGTCACACCCCTGCTGAAAGCCCATCTCTGGCTTCTCATTGCTCTCAGGACAAAGACCCAGCTCTTTGGTGTGGCCTCCAAGGCCCTGCAGGGTCTGGTCTCTGCCCAGTCTCAGGTATCATCACACATCCTACTCTTTGCTTCCCAGCTATGCTCCTTCTTTGCCACCCAGGGCCTTTGCCTGGCTGTATGGTCCACCTGGAGGCTGTCTCTGACCCCCTTCTGTTCCTCCCTCAGTTCTCAGCTTAAATGTCACCTCCTCAGAGAAGGCCTCCTGGACCTAATAAATTAACCAATTAACTGCCAATGCACCCCCCTGCAAATATGTTATTCCATGAAGGTGGAGGGTGTCTACCTGTCCACCACTGTCATCCCGGTACCTCACATACAGTAGGTTTCCAAGAAAAAGTTGCTAAATAATTGATTGATGGACTGAAGAAATCAATGGAGATCAGTGTAACTGTTTAATGTGAGAACTTCCTTGGCCCCGGAGGGCCTGGGAGGAAACCTTTCCTCATCTTTAGATAATTACCACTTTGGCTTTTGGGTTTATGGTGGCTGGATTATGATTCTTTTCAGGGGACTGATGTCTGGTCAGGTTTGGTGATGCTTATGAGAAAGGTTGTTAGCCTGGCAAGACAGACAGTGACATTTGCTGGTTATAGGGACAGGAAGGAGGGCTTCAGGGCTGGAGCAGTTCCAATCCCCAATTAAGTCTTCCATGCTCCAACACTGGCCCCAAGAATGTGACTCTCTGGAGGAGAGCATTCTAGACTCGACAGTGGCCAGGATTCCAGGACGTTTTGTGGTCTCCTGCCAAGTTTCATGCCCAGTTCTTTCCAGAAACAATTATAAGCAGTGGGGGCCCTGGGAGTGTGTGTAGGTGTCTTCGAGCCCAGGCACTGGGTCCATCAGGCCTGACTGCTCCAAAGAGGACTTCACGCATTCCAGCCCCACTGAGCCCTTATCGTGTGTCCTGTGATCTCATCTAGCCCTTACAATAATCTTTACAATAGTTAATTACCCTCACATTATAAAGGAGACAACTGGGAGTCAGAGTGAGATCACATAGTCTAAGATAATTTGAGTACTATTAGAAGCGAGATTCAAATTGAGGCCTTCCTTATTTTAATGTCCATCCTCTTTCCTTTCAACTGTATCACGATGCCTGAAATTATTCCAGCCAAACAAAGTCAGCCTGAATGATTCCTGGGGTTAAGGAAAAACCTGCTGCCCCTAACACATCACACACACACACACACACACACACACACACACACAACTAGCAATCCTGTTCTATGAAATTCCTTTAAGAAAGGCAAACTCTACTATTTTATAATCAAGCATATGGTTTAAAATTCAGACACTCCTGGCCGGGTGTGGTGATTCACACCTGTAATCCCAGCAGTTTGAGTGGCCAAGGCAGGGAGATCACTTGAGGCCAGGAGTTGGAGACCAGCCTGGCCAACATGGTGAAACTCTATTAAAAATACAAAAATTAGCTGGGCATGGTGGCACATGCCTATAATCCCAGCTACTCGGGAGGCTGAGGCAGGAGAAGTGCTTGAACCCAAGAGGTGGAGGTTGAGGTTGCAGGGTGCTGAGATTGCCGAGATCGCGCCACTGCACTCCAGCCTAGGTGACAGAGCAAGACTTACTTGGTCTCAAAAAAATAAAAAAATAAAAAAAAATAAATCAGACATTTCTGGGAAAATTGACCTACCAAAAAATTCACACTAAGGCATATATGATGGACAGGACATCTTTTGATGAGAGCAGCTTTTGATTAAGGAGGAGAGCATGGAGGAGAAGAGAGAGGCACTTGTTCTTGAAGGGCTAAAGGGGCAAGGGGAGGTGGGAGGAAGTGGAGAGGAAGAGAGAAAAAAGGAAACAGGAGAAAAGGGCTTAGAACATGATAGGAGCCCACCAAGAGAATTTTTGGCAGATTTGCATTATTGCCTACAAGTGTCTTAGTGGCTTCTCTTCCAGAGATGCCAGGGGTGATATCTGAGCAGAGATCTGAATGGTGAGAGGCCAAAAAAAGGCCTTGAAGGAGAGTGTTCCAGACAAAGGGAAAAGGAAGACAAAACCCTCAAGGCTGGAATTGCTTGGTCAGTGTGACCCGGGCATCGTGGGAGGACTTGGGAGTAGCAGGAGGTGAGGTGGAAAGAGAATTTGAATGGGGTTTTATTGTGCACTTTAACATGCCTTATTTGATGTTGTTTCACTCACAGCCCCATGACTTAGAGTACAAGGACATTCAGAGGACAGGGGTTGAGGGAGAAGTCCTGGGTTGAGACTGCCTGAATTCATATCCTATGAATTTAGTTGTTGCACTTACTTTGCAAGTGACTTAAGATTTTTCTTTTGGCTAAAATGAGCCCAACCAGCCGAGCGCAGTGGCTCACGCCTGTAATCCCAGCATTTTGGGAGGCTGAGGTGGGTGGATCGCTTGAGCTCAGGAGTTCAAGATCAGCCCGGGCAACATGGTAGCACCCACCCCCCCGAAAAAACAAAAAAATTAGCCAGGCATGGTGACATATCCCTGTGGTCTCAGCTACTTGGGAGGCTGAAGTGGGAAGACTGCTTAAACCCAGGAAGCTGAGGCTATGGTGAGCTGAGATCACACCACTGCACTCCAGCCTTGGTGACAGAGTGAGACCCTGTCTCAAACAAACAAAACAAAAACCCACAAAACAAAAAAATGAGGCCAACCCTCTCCATTATAGGTGTCTGAGGAAGATTATTAAAATAGTCCCACAAAGTGTTTAACATGATAGTTGGCACAAAGTTAGTAGTTAATAAGTGTTTTCTATTATTATTTTCATTTGCTACAGCCGAAGTACTTATTTGGAAGAGCATTTTAGTGTGGCTATAAGCCTCCTGAAATTGATTATGTGCCTTGGCAGATGAGTGATTTCTTTTTAGTGCCTGCCACATTGATAGTACTCAATAAATATTTGTTGCATGAATGAAAGTGTGAACTACTGTGTCACGAGTTAGGCAGACATAGAAGTAGAACATAAAAGTGTGGGTGGAGGAGTTTGCAGATCATTTGGCAGGCAATGGGGAGCTATTGAAGGTTTTTGAGCAGGGGCAGGAGAGTGTCAGATGGATTGAAGGAGGGAGGGTTTGGAAACAGGACAAGGAGTTGGCAACCTGTGGGCACCTTCCAGGTGAGAAGTCAGAGAGATCTGGTCCAGGGAGAAGGGAAGTGGGAGGGCCTTCGTTTTGTACTTGGCTGCTTCAGAGGCCTGCAAATCACCCTGGACCATGAGTGAAGTGCTGGCCTGCTTACTGCAGCTATCCTCATCTGGGTCTCTTGGACTGCTACCCTAGCTCTCTCTAGGGCATCCCTTAATTCAACTATCCTCACTGTCCAACTGGACCTGTATCCCCAGCCAGAAGAATCCTATAAAATGGTCCATCTGATTTTGTCACTCTCCTCTTGGAAACCTTTCACTGGCTTTCTGGTGCCCCGAGGAGAGCTTCAATTCCCCACTGTGGCTCCAGATGCTGCAGACTCAATTCCTGCTGAGCTCTCTGACCTGCCTCTCCCTCCTCTCCTCCTTTGTCTGGTGGCTGTCCATTTGGGCTCCGCTGATCTGACCTTTCTCTAATCTGGAACTCCCTCCCCTAAGTGAGGCCAGCCTGAACAACTTCAGGGTGGGAGATTGCCTGGGCATCTTGTTCCAGTGAAGATTTGGCTTAAGTCTGTGGTGGGGCCTAAGATGTCAATGTTTCTGCTGTGTTGGCACCACCTGGGGGCTTGCAAGGAGTGCAGATTCTCAGGCCCCGACTGGACCTCTGAATCCGAATCTGCATGTTGGCAATTTTAGCGCATAAATGTCTGGGGGTGCTGGTGGCAAGCACGTCTTAGGAGCATGTGACAGCTTCTCTGGTGGCTCCCTGGGGAGGGTAGGGGTGGTCCTCTGGGATCAGGGTTATGCCAGGCCTGGCCCAGGCACCCTGATTTCATAATTGAGTGTGACCTGTTTGAATCTCTATTCATGAGCTGCTCTATAGCAAGCAGTTTGGGAGTTATTTCTGTTGATCAAGAGAGAAGAAACAGACCTGGCCAGGACAGGAAGAGACAAGCTCTGAGAGGTGGGGGGTAGATTTGCTCAGTACCTGCTGCCACTGGCCCAGGTGGCATGCCCTCAAATGACCTGCCCTCAAATGACCTGCCCTCAAATGACCTGCCCTTGTAAGGGGGTGCTGTAGGAGATCTGTACAAATTTTCTCAGCAGGTTGGGGTTGGTCGTAGCCTTTCCTGGATTGGTTTTGATATAATTTCCCAGCTAAATGGCATGTGTCCTTTCGGATAGAATGCTGGAGGGAAGGCCACTAGGCTAAGGGCCAGAGGTGACTTTATGATGCAGAAAAGTTCTGGCCTTTTGTGACTCACGTATCCAGAAGTCATCTTCTTACTCCTTGAGAGGGAGACAAGATGGGCTTTCCAGTCCCATGGAGAGGTCAAGGCCTGCCTTGGCTGTCTGCGGATCTTCAGAGCCCACATTCCCATCATCACGGCAGGCTCCAAATTCCCTGCTTTTGCTTAGTTCTTGTTCTCTTGCTCTTACAGCTGTTCCTTTATCTTGGTCCTAGTATTGATCCCAGCCTTGATTCCCTGCTTCCCCTGCAACTTTCCATCAAAGTACCCATAAATACAAGCTGGGAAGTTGTAAGGGTCACTGGGAAAGCAGGCATTGCTGTACAGAACTTAAAATGGCACAGAAGACAGGAGAACAGATTTCCTGTTCCGGAATGTTTTCCAGACCACCCCACCTCCAGGCTTGGCAGCCACTGCATGGAGTGCCTAGCCTCGGCCCCTCTTGTTGCTCTCTCTCTTACTCCCTCTTTCAAGTTCCCCTCTAAGTCCCCTTTCTTAGGCAAAGGGAGTGAGCTCTCTCCATTCCTACGCCTAAAGTTCCCAGACTCACCTTTGCACAGCCCAAGCACATCAGGGCTCTTGGCTGCAGGAGAGGCCTTCCAGGCCATCAGCAGCACCAAGGACCCGTGGGGACCTGGCAGTTAGCGCTCCTCCTTTCATAGGAGGCATCCCTTGAGTGGCACTTGTGGTTTTAAGTCGTAATTTCCCCCCTCCCTTTAGGTTATTTTCCAATAGAAGGCTGAGTCAATCTACGATCTTTATGTCATTCATTCATTTACTCACTTATCCATCCAACACATATGTTGAGCAAAGCCAGTGTGCTGAGTGCAGATGCTGGGGCAACAAATACAGACAGACTTGTTTCCAGAAGCAAGCTAATGGATTGCTCACCTCACCTGCGGGCTATGGTGACAGTGGAAATGATTTATGCCCTGGGTATTGCCCTATGCACCGAAACCTAAACTCATAAGACGTTATTGAGGGGAGCAAGTATTCTTTACCTTGCAAAATGATTCACTG
>NW_026652294.1:7231727-7240932 GCF_009828535.3 Hylobates moloch
TCTGAAATTGACAGTGCTCCTCTACTCAAATCCATGAGCCCCCTCCTCATAAAATAAGATTCACCAGGAAAAAGACAGTCTGAAGGCTTTTCTGAAAATATGCTGAATTTGGAATCAGAAAACCTGGGTTTGAAGCTCAGCTGCACCATTTGTTATCAACGTGACCTTGAGCAATTAGCTTCTCCCTGAACCTGAATTTCCTTCTTCTAAAATAAGATGATGAGTATTTCGGAGCCATTTCCAAGAATCTCTAAATAAAGAAAAAAGCTTGCTCTCTGAGAATAAAAACTTTAAATCAATACATAACACAAACGGCCAAGAAATGCCAAAGGTTTCTGGTCTAGGCAGCTTTGGCAGTGGTTTCATGAACTACAGTCTCAAATCCAGTGGAGGTGTGCCCACCAATTACGATGGGAAACATGAAAATACGGAAAGATGACTTGTCCCAAAGCCACCGTAGTCAGGGATTTCAAGTACTGGACATCCAGCGTAAGCCACCCCTAGGAGGGGTGACTTGGTCCCAAGTAACCATCTGACTCATCCAACCATGGGTCTGTGCTCGCTACACCACTTTCTGATGGTCATTTTGCTTCCCACAAGGGCGACCCACAAGAGAGAGAGCTCCAGCCACACAGATGCTGGGCACGTAGGCTCCTGTGGGAGCCAGTGTTTAATGCAATGTAGCAAACTGGACATTCTAGCTATAGTGTAGCTTTTCAGATAAATCTGTGTAAGTGAGTTAGTGCACTTTTGGGAAGGGGAGGCTCTCACTCAGTAGGATTCTCAAAAGGGTCTTTAATCTTAAAATAAGAACCAGAGGCCTATAGGAAGAGAATAATTTAGTCAGGCAGACTTGGCTGATTATGTGAGTTTCACAATAAGAGGCGGATGCTTAATACAGTGATACAATAAATTCTAGTTTCTGAGTCTGGAAGGCTGAAAGCCACTCCCTGCACCACAGTCAAGATACTAGTATCTGAGGAGAAAACCAGCTGTCCTCAAATAGATAAAATATACCTCTCAATGTCTCCACATGGATGTATCTGGAGTAATTTTTTTCTTTTTAAAATTTCTACCTACTACCAAGCATAATTGTAAAAACTAAAAAGAGTTAATATATATAAAACTATAAAACACTATCTACAAATCTTAGTGGGGTTTTCTTAAACTCTAAATAAATGACTATCTACTGTGGGGTTTTCTTAAACTCTAAATAAATGACCATCTACTATAATAAACACGAAATAAATGACCATCTACTGTCACTGGGTTTAATGAGCTAACCTGTATAACTACAGATCTACATGAGAAGTCCAGCAAGTTGGCCTCTCGCTAAGATCATTTCAATACTGACCCAATTCAAACCCTAGTTCTAGAGCATACATTTCCTGAAAGTAAGGGAAAGAGGGTTGCGAAAGGATAGCACCACTGAGCACTTCAAACTTGCCCTGCTTTTTCTATCTGCTCCACCACCATCTATGCTACCCCAGCTAGTCATAACCATAGGCCATAACGCTTCACTTAGAACTCTCAACTCTCAGGAAGGCGTTTCCACCCAAAGAAGCTTTTCTTATAGAGTAGCCTGAATTTTTTAAAATAATTTGAAACATCAATCCAGCATCAAGCAGGTCACCTTACTTAAAGGACAGAAATGTGGAGAGTCAAGCTAGTTTTCTATGTGGAATTTAATAAGCCAGTCAACTAAATGATGAAACTCTAATAAATCCCTGTCCACAAAAACTCTCTGTTTTATTTATTGGAGGGATGAAGAGGAACAACAAAGTCACCAACATACATGTCCTCTCATTCATTGCTTAGAAACTGCTATTGTGCAATTTTTCTCTTCTATACTATTGGGATGTTTTGCATAAAAAACAAGCTTTTCTCCACTGCCACTGGAAACAAAACAGAAAGAAGCAGGTCCAAAATGGAACAAAAAAGATAGCACAGAAATTTTGCACGCTATTCTAGACTTACTGGTGATGACGATATTTATTGCATGATTCTCTTCCCAGTTACTGTGTCATAATATAAAAAAAGACAAAGAAAATTCACTTAAAAACGTAGGACCATGTTAAAGATGTGTATTAAAGTCCCTTGACCTTACTTAGCCATTAGGATTTGTTCCTTTTTAAATAGAGAATAGACCCCACCACCACCACCAAATACCTCATATTTTTTTAAAAAGATGTTTCCAAAATACCATCATGGCCTTAGACATTCACAAAGAAAAATTAAAGTCTGCAATATTTAACAGCTGTGTAAATGCCATTCCAGGCAACTTTTAGTTTTTGGTTTTATTTGTTTTTTTGTATTTTGAGACAAGACCTCACTCTGTCCGGCTGCAGTGCAGTGACATGATTTCAGCTGACTGCAACATCTGCTTCCTGGGCTCAAGAAACCCTCCCACCTCAGCTTCCTGAGTAGCTGGAGCTGGGACCATAGGTGCGCACCACTATGTCTGGCTAATTTTCTGTATTTTTGGTAGAGACAGGGTTTCACCATGTTGCCCAGGCTGGTCTTGAACTCCTGAGCTCAAGCGATCCTCCTGCCTTGTCCTCCCAAAGTGCTGGGATTACAGGCGTGAGCCACCACACCTGGCCTCATTTTTAATTTAAACTTTTATCAAAGGCAATAAAGATACAAAAAATTTACAAGAAATATACCTGAAAATATAATCAGACATATCAGTATCTAAACAAGATAATAAAGATCAATGGACTGGCTTAATGACACAATGCACAAATACTAACAGCATATTATTCAAGAAAGTTTTACTGCTGACATTGAAGAAACTTGCTGTCTTCCCCAGCCAATGGGATTTTATGGGTTTGTTGTTGTTGTTGTTGTTGTTGTTGTTGTTGTTGTTTCATTGGTTGGTTCTTTTTTTGTTTCTTTGTTTGAGACGGAGTTTCAGTCTTGCCACCCAGGCTGGAGTGCAATAGCACGATCTCAGCTCACTGCAACCTCCGCCTCCTGGGTTCAAACAATTCTCCTGCCTCAGCCTCCCGAGTAGCTGGGATTGTGGGCACCTGCCATCATGCCCAGCTAATTTTTGTATTTTTAATAGAGACGGGGTTTCACCATGTTTGTCAGGCTGATCTTGAACTCCTGACCTCAGGTGATCCACCTGCCTCAGCCTCCCAAAGTACTGGGATTACAGCGATTTTATGTTTTTGACAATATGAAACATACCCCCTAATATCCTATGACCTTTTTCTGCATATTTAAAGCTCACTTTCTTCCTGAAATAGTTTAGTCCATAATTATCTAAGAATTATACAGTGCCTAGTACCTACTTAGCAGTCAGCAATGGCAGCTGTTGTCGTAATACACATGTAACCCATACCTGGCTTCCAAACTCTGATTAATGAAAATATTCACCCCCTAAGCAAACTGGTATAATGAATTTTAAATCATTCAAAGAACCAAATCCTAAAATGGAACTTCAGAGGGACTCAGCCACATACTTGAAATAGAATTTATTACTAGCTTTGCCATTACTAAATTAATTATGATAATTTTACAGATCTCTTTTTGGTCTTCATAAATTTTGATATCCTTACTCAGCTCAGTAATGTTCAGACTAATGAGCATAGATTACACACAGCAGTGTGCATTATGAGGAGTAAGTAAAGGAACTGGGGACAGCTTCTTATAAAAGGCATCTTGAGCTAGAGGAGCTGCCTTCAAATATTTGATGATCTGTCACATTTGAGAGGAACTAAACTTGTTTCTCACAACTGCAAAGGGATAAGAGATCAGTGCACAGAAGGTAATACAAGAGAGCTTTCTGATACAACAGTTTCAAAAGATGCTTATCAAAGATGCCTGTGGCTAGATAATAGAGAGGGAAGTCACTCATCAAAAAGCATAACTAGAATGGATGTCCCCCAAGACCTTTTCAAACATGAGATACTATAATCCTATGTTATTCATATGCAATCTGTTAATGTCTAAGAAAGACTGGAATGAATCACCTTATGCACAATACAATGAAGCCAGCTGCTTTTAGATCATGATTTTTAGTTCATTTTTCTGAAACAAAGACCTCTAAAGAATGAGTCAACTCTGCTAATTGCCTGGTTACACCTATTTAAGTAGCACGCTTGCAACTCTTAGGCACTGATACCACCACCCCAGAGCCTATGGGCTGGAGAGATGGACAGATGAAAGACAGAAAGGAAAGAAGAAAGGGAGGAAGGCAAGCAAGCAAGAAAGTGTGAGTGTGATGAGATACCATCTCACGCCAGTTAGAAAGGCGATCATTAAAGAAGTCAGGAAACAACAGGTGCTGGAAAGGATGTGGAGAAATAAGAACACTTTTACACTGTTGGTGGGACTGTAAACTAGTTCAACCATTGTGGAAGACAGTGTGGCGATTCCTCAAAGATCTAGAACTAGAAATACCATTTGACCCAGCGATTCCATTACTGGGTATGTATCCAAAGCATTATAAATTATGCTGCTATAAAGACACATGCACACGTATGTTTATTTTGGCACTATTTACAATAGCAAAGACTTGGAACCAACCCAAATGTCCATCAATGATAGACTGGATTAAGAAAATCTGGCACATATACACCATGGAATACTATGCAGCCATAAAAAAGGATGAGTTCATGTCCTTTATAGGGACATGGATGAAGCTGGAAACCATCATTCTAAGCAAACTAACACAGGAACAGAAAACCAAACACCACATGTTCTCACTCACAGGTGAGAATGGAACAATGAGAACACTTGGACACAGGGTGAGGAACATCACACACCAGGGCCTTTCCTGGGGCGGGGGGAGCAGGGAGGGATAGCATTAGGAGAAATACCTAATGTAAATGACAAGTTAATGGGTGCAGCACACCAACATGGCACATGTATACATATGTCACAAACCTGCTTGTTGTGCACATGTACCCTAGAACTTAAAGTATAATAAAAAAAAAAAAGTGTGAGTGAGGTATCATGTGTAGAAGGTTCTGGACACACAGTACCACAATAAGCAGCTAGAGGAGGAAAACTCAGAAATCTGGGCAATCAACCTACTTATGAGTCTAAGGCTCAACAATTGCTCTTCTCCATTCCAGCCAATCATCCAGCTTTTCAGAAGTCCTGCCTCCCAAACCCACTCCCTCCTCCCTCAGAGCACATGGTACCAGGGTCTCCTTGCAAGACTGCCTTAATATTCGCTATTATGTTGTACTTTTTTAAAGGTGTACTTGGATCTTATACTATACATAATCTCAACAACAATAACCCTATAGTATCAGTGTTTTTAATCATTTATTTTAATATTCCTTCTCATCTTCTTTTCTGAGTTACCCATGTCTGAAATTCAATATGGGTAATTTTTAATGTTTCCTATTATTTACAAATGTATTGCATAGACAGAAAATGCTCACAAGGCAGATTTTTATTGGGACATTATACAATCAGAAAGAAATAGATATTGTATTTTACTGATGGAGAAACTAAATACAGCAAATTTAAGTGACTTGCAGAGGTGCCATAGCAAGCTGCCAGTGGAATCAGATCCTTACGTCTGGCTTCTGATTTAGAACCTTCTCTTCTATGACAGTTTGGTAGGTAGTAGGGATGACACAGGAAAACCAGGGGCCCAGCAATGACAGTGGCCTTCTGGTGCACTAAGGATGGAGGTCTGGGCTGGCTATTTTCACATCGGCATCTTTTTCTGCTCCTGAAACTGCAGGAGAAGGAAATGGTGGCAAACAACAGTATAGGTCCAAGGCTGGATCAAGCTGACCTTTACCAACTACCAATCACAAAATATTTTACAAAATATGTTGCAAAAATATTTTCACTGCATTTGCCACGGGCTCTCTATATAGTGTCCTACATAGAAAGTATTCAAATATGTGTATGTTCTAGTGGAAGCAGAGAGGACCCAAAAGAAGGCTTCCAAAATTAGAAGAAACATTTACAGGATATGAAGAGCCATATTATTACTTATTCTGCATTTTAGGCCCATAGAGCAATCAAAAAGGGCCCAGGGGTTGTAACTTCTAATCAATGATAAAAATAGCAAGGGAAGAATAAAAAAGTAAGACATAGGAGAAGCAGAGGGGGGCCGGGATGTCCAGTCCCATTTGCATGCAAATTACTTACCATACAAATGATTTTGCAATAATAGAGTAAAAGTTGCCAAATTAATCATTTCCATTTCCCCATTGCCAATGTCCAGAGAATAAATAAGAAGAGACAATGATAGCCATGCAGACAGCCTACATTTTCACCTACAGTGGTCCGCAGATATGTGACTGTATTAACAAAGGAAGATTATGTGAATGAGAAAGTGATTTTTATTGCAAATAAAGCCAAAAATATTGTTCTTCCCTTTTACTCTTTTTCCAGAAATGAAAATTTCAGGGGAGGGGACAGCTCAGGCTGCCCCTTTTTTAAATAAAAAGGAGACAGGGCAGCTCAGGTGGCCTCTTTTCTAAATAAAAAGACAGTAGAAATCCTGTTTTGAAGCTGGGGGGGGTGAGACGGTGTATTACACAACTTCTCATTAACACCAGCAAGATTGCATGGCTTGTGTTAAACAGAATAGGCATTTAACCTTCAAGCTCATGGGAAATAAGGAACAAGCTGCTTATTCACTTAATCATAATTATCGTTTTTGCAGGTCCCAGAGGAATTCTCTATCAGTCTCTGAGGACTAGTAGCTGATCGGGAGAGTACGAAAAAGGATTTTTCCCCCAAATAAAAATGTATCACAGTTTCATCCATTCCTTGCAAAATAAGACGTGAGGGAGTTTGGTATTCGTTTTTGGTGGGGCAGCCCAGCAAGACCCTGCCTGGGCAGGGAAAGACCCCGAGCTGGGCGAAACCTGGGCGTCACTCCTGCCTCTCCCACTGTCAGGTGTCACCCGGGCTGAGCTCCTTACTTCCCTGAGTGTCTGCTCCTTCTGTTAAATGGAGCTAATGCAACTCACCTGGTAAAAGTATTGTGGGGACAAATGAACTAATTATGCCAACTGCCTGACGGAGGATGAGCTCTCAATTAAAGGTAGTTATTACATTATTACATCATGGGCGTTAAACTTCTCTTTCCCTTGCCAGGGCTCCAGGGACCCTAGGGAGGCCAGGGGTCCTGCTAGCTATTTAATACTACTTTGCATTTCACTGCTCTGCTGGCCAGCCACTGAAAAAGACCTGCGCTTCCCTTCCTCAAGCCTTGACACCTTCCCCTGATAGCTTCTATCCTTGTCCAAACACATGTTTGGCAAAGTCCAACTCAGCGTACTGGGGGAAACACTGTAAGAGGCTGTCTCTAAGAACACATTCCATGTAAAAGCTGGGACTGCTTGTACCCCAGAGAGATCTATGAGGCTCTCGATTCGAAGCATTTCACGATGCTCAGCTTTGACAGATTCTAGGTCCAAAACTGATTTCACCAGAACATCCATTTCTTTTCTTTTTTTTTTTTTTTTTTTTTTGAGACGGAGTCTCGCTCTGTCGCCCAGGCTGGAGTGCAGTGGCGCGATCTCGGCTCACTGCAAGCTCCGCCTCCCGGGTTCACGCCATTCTCCTGCCTCAGCCCCCCGAGTAGCTGGGACCACAGGCGCCCGCTACCACGCCCGGCTAATTTTTTTGTATTTTTAGTAGAAACGGGGTTTCACCGTGTTAGCCAGGATGGTCTCGATCTCCTGACCTCCTGATCCGCCCACCTCAGCCTCCCAAAGTGCTGGGATTACAGGCGTGAGCCACCGCGCCCGGCCTCGGAACATCCATTTCTAAGAACTGACATCTACATGCACTCCTTGCATCTTCAAGTCACTGGCAAAGTTAACTCGGATCAAGAATGAAATAATAACTGTAAGGTCAGAACAAATTACGTTTTGCATTTGTACCTTAATGAAAAAGAAGCAAGAACACTACCGTTTCTTACACATAGAAATACTCCTATCAATAATAAGGAATACTTTCTTTCTAAAGGCTATTTGTGCTTTCAACACGGACTTTTCAGTTCAAAATTAGGCTATGAGCACAGGAGAGTGAAGACACAGAAAACTCTGCAGCCTAAACGGAGAGGAATATTTCAAGTTATCCACCAATCACTTACTGATTGGAGTTAAACAATTACCGAATAAACTCCATGTCCACTAAAGAAGAAAACTGGGCCACTTTTAAAGATCAATTACATGTAGTGGCTACACAAACAGAAAGATGCAAACTACCATATCACTATGGAGACTATGTTTAGATAGTTCTTCAAAGGTACTCACTAACAAATTATTGTAAAACACCAGACATCATGTGTTCTATGCATTATCCTATATTCTATATTCATTCGTTATTATTCTATATTCTATGCATATAGAGTAATAAAAGTCATCCGAACGCTATTTGTTTGTGGTTAAATAAAATCTTCAAACAATTACACTTTAAAGCAAACATACTTCTTGGCTCAAATCTTTGTATTTCACACTAGTCTATAAGCTCCACGAAGGAAGGGGCTGTGGCTGGGTTTGTCATAGTATCCCTGTGCCTGGCTCATAGAAATGGCTCTACAACTATGTACTGAATTAATGTCATAAACGGTATCATAAATGTCCTTTAAGGACTGTCAGTGCTCCTAGAAAATTATAAAGAATCTTTAAAATGTTGTTTCAGACCTTCCTATCATATCGTATGAATACTTTTAAAGGACAAACTTTGCAATAGGTGATCCAACATTCGCAATGTCCAGTAAATAGAAATGAGACTCCAGGGGAAAGATTAAGTTCACATTACTCAACCGCCTTCAATTATATGTGATTTCAAGCCATCTGAATTTCATTCTGTTTTTTTTTTTTTAAAAAAAAGAGTAACAGAGTAATACAGCCTACAGTAAAAGTCGTCTGAATCACTCCAGGGCTTAAGATGTTGACCCTTTGTGGGCCTTTGCTTATGAATTAGACCTTACTTAAATAAAGGTATTTATTTTCCAACATGATGTAAAACAACTGGCCTGCACATCTAAATGCTCCTGTTTTAACTGGGCCTGCAAGGGAGTCTGTGGGTCACAGTTTACCACTCCCAGTAGGCCCCATTATCAGCTACATTAGCTCAACAACATTTCAGTAAACTAAAGCAGCTATACCATTTGGACAGTCAGCTTTTCCAGGATTTGCACTCATTGGTTGGGTAACTGAATAAAGTGTCAGCATAACAAAATGTTTGCCTCTTGCCATCTCAGGGA
>NW_026652294.1:7240942-7250175 GCF_009828535.3 Hylobates moloch
TTTTTTTTTTTTTTTTTTTTTTTTTGAGACAGTCTCGCTCTCTTGCCCAGGCTGGAGTGCAGTGGTGTGATCTCGGCTCACTGTAACCTCCGCCTCCCAGGTTCAACTGATTCTCCTGCCTCAGCCTCCTGAGTAGCTGGGACTACAGATGTGCTCCACCATGCCTGGCTAATATTTTTGTACTTTTTGTAGAGACAGGGTTTTGCCACATTGCCCAGGCTGGTCTCGAACTCCTGGCCTCAAGTGATTCAACTGCCTTAGCCTCCCAAAGTGTTGGGATTAGAGGTGTGAGCCACCGTGCCTGGACTGTAAAGGATTTTTAATGTTAAACTTGGCACTCATTAGCAGTTCATTCTAAATTGTGATGGAAAATTAATGGAGCAGGTTGCATATCTAACCCCTACCCAGAAAGGTTGTTGAGCTCAGCTTGGGACAGAGTTGTATTTGTCAGGAACACATAGTAAATCCACTTACGGCTTTTGCCTTCTTCACCTAGTAATGCGCGTGGAGCTTTTCCTCGTCAGCAGTATATAGATCTGTTCAGTGTTTGGAATCGCTGCATGAGATGTCAGAACTCTGATCTACTTAACCCTGTGGCATAAGCCCAAGAGCAATTGCAGTGAATGTTCTTACACAGGTGCCTTTGGGTCTATGTGTGAGCCTTTCTCTAAGATGGACGCCTAGAAATAAGTAAGGTATGGGCATAGTCTCCTCTACGTAGAGCTGCAAAGAAATTCTAATTTTATTCAGAAGCTTTACTGTTAAGAGTAATATTATTTTTAGTTTGAAATTATTTCATATAAACAATTATTTCATGTATATAGTTGGGTAAAACAAAAAAGAATAATGTTTTTGGTTAGAACCAAGAATTTAAGTGTAAATGAAGAGCCACATGAGTACAAGAGTTAAATAAAAATTCTGTAAGATCAGTTTTGAATTGGAAAGTTATTTGAAATTCATGATTTTTTTTTCAAATATGTGTACTTATCATCCCCAGTCTTTAAAAAAATCAAAGAAACAGTTGCATTTCCATCACGTGGGCACCCCATACACCTGCACCTGACTCCAGGTGTGGGCGAGATGAACCTGGACCCTCTGTTATCAGTTGTGTCAGAAAACAAAGGAGCCATCCAAGAAATGTGGTGGGCACCATCCCTAACTAACTCTGAGGCCAGAAGAAGGGGTTTCCACTGGCTAAAAGTGAGACACCCTGAACATCAAAAGAATACGACTGATACAAACCCCTTGTGGTGGGCATAGGCAGAATGATGCCCCCCTGAAATATCCACATCTTAATCCCCAGAACCTATGAACATGTTATGTTATATGACAAGGGGGCATTAGGGGTGTAGGTGGCATCACAGCAGCTAAGGTGCTGAGTTTAAGATAAAGAGATTATCCTGGATGATCTAGGTGGGCCGTAGTGTTACTGCGAGGGAGGCGGAGAGTTGGTGTGTCAGAGCGATGCAACATGAGAATGAGTCAACAGCCACTGCTGGCCTTTTGAGGAAGGAGGAAGGGGCCATGGACCGAGGAATGTGGGCAGCCTGTAGAATCTGGCAAAGGCAAGGAAATGGCCTGTCCCTTACAGCCTCCATGTGAGACCGCAGCCCTACTGACACTCTGACCTTAGCCCAGGGAGGCCCCTTTCAGACCTCTGACCTGCAGATCTGTAAGAGAGTCAATTTCTGCTTGATTTAAGCCACCAAGTTTGTGGTAATTTATTATGGCTGCAATAACAAACTAAGATACTCATGCTATCCCCAAGAGATCCCCAAACAAGACAGAAGAGAACACCTCATTGATCACCACCAGCAGTAGAACCAAGGCACCTACTCTGTCTCTGAATAGTGGCAATTGAAAAGGTAAAGAATTAAGCATTTATTCTGCCTTTGCTGTAAAAACTGCTTCTTAGGGTATTCAGAACCCTAGTTGAGGGTTGGGGTGGTGGGACAGGAATTTTTTTTTTTTTTTTTTCTTTGCGACAGGCTCTCGCTCTGTCACCCAGGCTGGAGTACAGTAGTGGTGTGATCACAGCTCACTTCAGGCTCAACCTGCTGGGCTTAACTGATCCTCCCACGTAGCTGGGACTACGGGCACATGCTACCATGCCTGGCTAATTTTTTTTTTTTTTTTGGTAGGTATGGGGTTTCGCCATGTTGCCAAGACTGGTCAAGAATTCCTGGGCTCAATGATCTGTTCACTGCAGCCTCTCAAAAAGTTGGGATTGCAGGCTTGTGCCACTGTGCCCAACCAATGAATGAGGGGACTTCTTTTTAAATTTTTATTATTATTTTTTTGAGATGGAGTCTCACTCTGTCCCCCAGGCTGGAGTGTAGTGGCATGATCTCAGCTCACTGCAAGCCCCATGTCCTGGGTTCACGCCATTCTCCTGCCTCAGCCTCCCGAGTAGCTGGGACTACAGGAACCCACAACCCCGCCCAGCTAATTTTTTGTATTTTTAGTAGAGACGAGGTTTCACCGTGTTAGCCAGGATGGTCTCGATCTCCTGACCTTGTGATCCGCCCGCCTCAGCCTCCCAAAGTGTTGGTATTACAGGAGTGAGCCACCGAGCCTGGCCGAGGGGACTTCTTTACAGAAGAATGGCAGCAAATTAATGTGGAAGGAATGGTGAAATAAAAAAAAAAATCCCCATTTTGCAATTCTTAATGAAAATATTGATTTAGGCAAAGATCATCAATGTATGATATCACTAAATGAAAGACTGATGGGGAATTTCAGATGGAGAGATCAGACTATCACCAATTGAATTTTCTAAGTAAATTTTGCATCACTAGGATGAAATAACTGTGTCCCCTAATGTGAGGCAATATAAGTACCAAAACCATCTCAAAAGTATTCCTGCCCCCAAATGATGGACTTGAATATGATCAAGCCTTTTGAGGTAACTTTCAGTTTATAGGAAATATGGAGAGAGAGGAACAATGAAAGACCTTATAAGGAAGCAACAGACAGAAAGGGCGTCCCCCGTGATGGCTTCCTCGGCTTCCTCAGGGGGTCACTGCAGATAAAGGTCAGGGGTGGGGACAGTCAGGTGCTCTCGATGAGAAGAGATTTAAGAGATGGCGCTATCAGATGCATGTGTGGATCTTGGTTAGATCCGGATTGAAACCCACCAGCTATACAAAAGACACTTGAGTCATGGAAATGTGGTTAGAGACTGGGCATTGGATCTTCGGGAATTATTAATTCGAAGGGGAAGTTGGGAAGTGATAATAGACTGTGTTTATATGAGAAAATTATCCATAATTTTTAGAAATGCAAACTGAAATAGGCTAAAACGACATGTGTTCTGAGACTTGTTATTGATTGATTGATTGAGATGGAATTTTGCTCTTGTTGCCCAGGCTGGAGTGCAATGGCACAATCTTGGCTCACTGCAACCTCGGCCTCCCGAGTTCAAGCAATTCTCCTGCCTCAGCCTCCCAACTAGCTGGGATTACAGGCAACTGCCACCATGCCCAGCTAATTTTTTGTATTTAGTAGAGGCATGGTTTCACCATGTTGGCCTGGATGGTCTTGAACTCCTGACCTCAGGTGATCCTCAGATGAGCCACTGTGCCTGGCTGAGATTTATTTTAAAATGCTTTAAAAAATAAAGGTGGGATAAGTCG
Source organism: Hylobates moloch (assembly GCF_009828535.3). NCBI lineage: Eukaryota > Metazoa > Chordata > Mammalia > Primates > Hylobatidae > Hylobates > Hylobates moloch. The sequence goes on from NW_026652294.1 coordinate 7,244,578, forward strand.
GGTGGAGTGGCCCATGCCTGTAATTCCAGCACTTTGGGTGGCCAAGGCAGGCGGATCAGTTGAACCAGGAGTTCAAGACCAGCTTGGGCAACACACCAAAACCTCATGTCTACAAAAATTAGTTGGGCATGGTGGCACACACCTGTAGTCCTAGCTACTTGGGAGGCTGAGGGGGGAGGATCACTTGAGCCCAGGAGAGTGAGGCTGAAGTGAGCTGAGATTGCACTCCTGCACTCTAATTTGAGCAGCAGAGTGCGACTCTGTCTCAAAAAAAGAGAAAAGTAAAAGAAAAAAAATGGAGGGTGGGGTAGGGAAAAGTAGCAGATTACAATCTTTGTAACTTCCAATGAGGTGCTGAGTGATGGGTCTAGGTGTTCACCATATTATATCCTTTTGCATGTTTGCAAACTTTTGCAATAATTTTTCAAAACAGTAGAGAAGATGGCTAGGTGTGAAGATCACAACTGTGTCCCTGCAGGGCTAATGGAAGCCTCAGTTTTCCCAATGTCATGTTTAATAGCACTGGTGACTTAAGATGTACTATATAATTTCTATGACAGCATCATACACAGATGCAAAATGTACTGCATCTCAAACAACTTAGATTGACGGGAGGATGATGTGTTTTTTGGAAACTGCATTAAATGACTCAAAAAGAGGCTCTGTGACACTGATTCCAAAGATGCGGGTAGAGCTTTAAGAGGCTCATTTGCAACCTAAGAGTCCCGACTAATCCAACCAGAGTGGACAGATTTACAACTTCTTGACCTGAAGGCTTGCTATAGAAGGATGAGAAAAAAAATGCAAGAAGGCTATTGAAAGGAGAAAGCACAGTAAGAGCTCATACTTTAGAAAACGATGATCTGTTTACTTCCTGAGTGCGAAAGACTTCACTGACTTCATTCAGATGATGGGTATCTATTAAATAACGGCTCTGATGTTTAAATTTAGCAGAAAAAAAAAAATAACCCATGCTCTTTAAGATAATCTACCCTCTAAGCATACTATCCATGCCTAATGAAACCTTGCAATGTAAGTCTCTCATTAAAATTATGTTAACAGCTTTCTATTTTTAAATTACTTGAATATTAATTTGTGAAAACATTTCAGAATAATCATTTTAAAATAAATAAGTGTTTCATGGCTGGGTGCGGTGGCTTATCATGCCTGTAATCCCAGCACTTTGGGAGGCCGAGGCGGATGGATCACCTGAGGTCAGGAGTTCGAGACCAGCCTGGCCGACATGGTGAATCCCCGTCTCTACTAAAAATACAAAAATTAGCCAGGCGTGGTGGTGGGCACCTGTAATCCCAGCTACTCAGGAGGCTGAGGCAAGAGAATCACTTGAACCCAGGTGGCGGAGGTTGCAGTGAGCCGAGATTGCGCCACTGCACTCCAGTCCGGTGACAGAGCAATATCCTGTCTCAAAAAAAGAGTGTGTTGCTCTAAACCGGGCCTCACTAAGTAATTACCAACAGGACCAGTGTGAAGAATAAAGTTTATTAAGAGAAAAATTAAAGAAAATCTGAGTGAATTGAGAGCTGTAACATATTTCTAGACAGGAAAACTCGACATTGTGAAGATGTCAGGTCTCTACAAATTAATCTGTAAATTCAAGACCAAAATTCAAAAGAGAATCATTCCAAATGAGAATTTTTTTTTTTTTTTTTTTTTTTTTTTTTTTTTTTTTTTTTGAGACGGAGTCTCGCTCTGTCGCCCAGGCTGGAGTGCAGTGGCGCAATCTCGGCTCACTGCAAGCTCCGCCTCCCGGGTTCACGCCATTCTCCTGCCTCAGCCTCCAAGTAGCTGGGACCACAGGCGCCCGCCACCACGCCCGGCTATGTTTTTTTTGTATTCTTAGTAGAGACGGGGTTTCACCGTGGTCTCGATCTCCTGACCTCGTGATCCGCCCACCTCGGCCTCCCAAAGTGCTGGGATTACAAGCGTGAGCCACCGCGCCCGGCCAAATGAGAATTTTAAAGAAACTCACAAGCCAGTGCCCATTCACCTGAAGAAAAAATGGGCAAAAATAACCAATACAATTTTGGAAAAGTAAAACAATGGAGATCTGCTCTAATATAAAACATTCCTCTAGCAACTAAAACAGTGTAAATATTCATGCATAGATGTGTACACATCAGTTTGGTTTATGTTAAATACAGGTGGCATTTCGAGTGGAGGAGGAAGAGTGATATGTGGTAGCTATCTATCAAATAAAGCCATAATTCCTCCACGTTATACACAAAAATAAATTCCAGGGTATTTAATGAGATAATAAAAAAGCTAAAAATACAAAAAGGGAATATATTCTTATTGTGGAGTACAGATACTCTGGGCTTTCCTAAGCAAACCCCAAACCTGGAAACCACAAAGGAGGAGATGAATGGATACAAGGACATGAATGAAAAGTTGGCATGTGACAGAGATCTCAGAATCCAAATTAAAAGACAGGCGGAAAAATTACATTGCATGACCTTCTGTGGAGCATGTTTTAGTTTTTAAGTCTTATCTGCTTAGACAGTGCATGCTTACTAAAATTCCTGACTGGCTCTTGTCCTAGGGAAGAGAGGGGGTAGGAGGCCTGGACTGTGGGTGTCCAGGAAGTAAGGCAATTTGTATCAAATGAGTCGCCTCTTTGCTAGTGGTAATTTCATCTCTCAGTCATTGGGAAGGAAGAGTTTGCTTTAAAAATGCCACAGAAAGATGGACGTTGATTTCATGGGTGGTAATTTAGGAATTCTTCTCACATGGCTACAAAAATAAGTCAGTCCGAAAGTGGAGGCTATTTGTGGCCTGGCATTTTTCTGTGTATTTTTTTTTCTTAGATACTGTCATCCATTGTCTGTTCGATAAGGTTATTTGGGGCAGGCTAACAGGACTTACACAATTCTTCCTGAGAGGTCCCCTTGGTTTCTCTCACTTCAGCCTTGCCTGCGGTCCCTTAGATTCTGTCGCTGAGCTGTAGTGAACTGGGTTCTGGGGCACCCTGCAGTTGCCCCTGTGGAGGCCGACCGGTCACACTGTGTTGGGACTGTCTGTGTCCTCTCCTGTCACCCCCTCAGGACATGGGCTCCTTGAAGGCAGGGGATGAGTGGGGTTCACGGTGTATTCTGAGGGTCAGACTCAGTGCCTGGCTCAGGGTAAGCATGCAGCACCTATCTTTTGAATGAGCGAATGGGTGAATGAACAGATGAGTTGTCTTTTCCTTTTCCTCCCAATGAATCTATGTATTTAATAGCCTACATTAGACATAGCTAATATACCAAGTATTTGACTCTTTAGAGAGAACTGTGGCAAAGATTTGATTCTTCAAATGGTGCAAGATCAGAAATTCTTGAATTCATTCGAATGTACAAAAATATTGTATAGGTTATAATATCATATTTCAACTCCAAATTTGGACAGATTTGGCATTATAGCTTTTATAAACTATGAAAGATAGTTTTCTCTAAACAATGCTATGGCAGCTTATGTGAGAAAAATACTAGAGAAAAGCTAATGATTTATTAATGAGTAAGGAAATATGCAAATATGAAACTAGAATCAACTGGGGGCAGAAGTAGGGAGGTGGGAGTAAATGCCTAAAATCTTTGGGAGTACTTTTTCTGGAAGACTATGATTTGTTTTGAAAAGTGGCTTTGAAAGCTCTGCTTATAGCCATGTGGTAGTTCCCCCATTATCTGTGGTTTTACTTTTAGCAGTTTCAGTTGTCCGAAGTCAATCGAGGCCTGAAAATATTAAATGGAAAATTCCAGAAATAGATAATTGCTAAGTTTTAACTTGTATGCCATTTTGACTAGAAAGATGAAATCTTGCACCATTCTGTCTGGAATGTGATTCTTTGTTCAAAGAATCCTCAGTGTAGATGCTACTGCCCTGTGAGTCCGTTAGTACCTGGCTTAGGTATCAGATCCTTTGTAACCTTTATTTTATTTAATGATAGCCCCAAAGCTCGTGAGTAGCAATGCTGGCAGTTCAGATATGCCAAAGGGAAGCTGCAAAGTACTGACTCAGTGAAAAGGTGAACATTCTCAACGTAAGAGAACAGAATAAATCATATGTGGAGGTTTCTAAGAAGTAAGAATGTTCTGTCCATGAAATTGTGAATTGTGAAATTATATTGCTATAATTGTTCTATTAGCAGTTATTGTTGATCCGTTACTGTGCCTAACTGATAAATTTATCTTTATCATAGATGTGTATGTATAAGAAAAAACAGTAAATATAGGATTCTATACTATCTGCAGGTTCAGGTATCCACTGGCCTTGTATTTTCTTTTTTAGTCAAGATGATTTGAGAAACTTAGATACAGGGAAACCCTGTTCCTGGTCACGTGAATGGAAAGGCCGTCTTTATTAATGAAAACATGGCTTAAGCTGTTGTAACCAAGAGACCCCAAAATGTGATGGCCCCCAAGCCCAGGCCACACCACAGACCAATTACATCAGACTCTCCCTGGAGAGGACCAGGCACCAAGATTTTTAGAATTCTTCCCAGGTAATCCTAAAGTCTAGGTAAAGTTGAGAACCACTGGCCTGGAGTTATTCAGAACTGACTAGGGAGGGGACTGAGTTTTGCAGCCCACAGCTATCCCTCATCCTGGGCTCGTAGAACAGCTCCGCCTGCCTCCCTATAGGGCCTTCACCTCTCGGCCAGGCCTCGTGTTATGGTTGTTTCCCACTCAGGAGGAAGTGGAGTGCACAAGTTCCTTTTAAGGAAGTGAACTGGAAGTAGCATGTTTCACTCACATTCCACTGGCGGGTGCTAGGACATGTGACTATGTAACCACAATAGAGGTTGAGAAATATGACGTGAATCTGGTTGGCCATCTGCCCTGCTCATTTTTGAAGTGGGAAGGTTTCTGTTACTGATAGGTAGAAGAGTGTAATGGTTACCATTAATGGTTACCATCCATTAATTAAAACTATTTATTATCAATTACCAATTATCAACTCTAAAGCTGAACAGAGTTCAACTGACCTCATATATACAATTATGTCACGTGAGATAATTATACACATACACACACAGGCAAGCTATGAACTAGATGCAAAGACTTGGGAGAGGCTTTAGTTTACATTAATTACAAAGTTTTAAAGTTTACATTTACTAAGCTTTTAGTTTATATTAATCATAAAGTTGTTGCTCTTTGTTCCACTATCATTTATGAGTTGTTTAGGAGTGAAAACCTGCTGTGGGTGACTTTTTCATTTGTTAGGGCTCCCTTGGTGCAAGCTGTTTAAAGAGGCAGAAAAGCGATTTTAGCCAAAACGTATTCCGGTGATGTCAGTTGCAATCCTGGGTCATCACATAAAGGTTATAGCAACTTCAAGGGTGTAGAATCTGAAAAAAGTTAAGGTTAAATAGGAATATCATTTTTGGTAGGGCACCACATTTTCTAGAGCCCCCTTTTTATTATCTTGCTATATACACTCTTAATTGTAGAAACCATTCTTGAAGGGTTGGGGAAGGCTCCATGGTGTTGGTGGGTACAGATTTAGTATAAATGAATTAGTCTTACTTATCTTTCTATATTCTTGTGGCCAGAATACTTCCAGACCCATAACAGATCCTTAGCAAATATTAACTGACGTGAA
>NW_026652294.1:7250538-7483601 GCF_009828535.3 Hylobates moloch
AAAAAAAAAAAAAAAGTGGGTAGAAGATGAAAGTTTGATATTTGGCTCATGCATAGCTTTGTCTCATTAATATATTTTGTGCTTGCCTGTCATTTCAGCTTTCTGCTCCCAGACCAAGCTCCTTCGACTGCCATTTCTACTTCGGACACTCCTCTTGTCCTTTTCAGGACAACTTTATGCCTATTGTGCCTTGCGTCTTGAGAAGCATATGGTAAAACTGGCCAGTGGTGATGGCAGGCATAGCAGGGAATCGGATTGAGGGGGGCTGTGGGGTGGGAGAGAAAACAAAAGAGGGAAACAGGCTACTTGATGACGGAATCAGGCTGCTTCTGCAATGACATTACATGAAATATCTGAAATTTGACCTTAACTCTATCTGGTGGGTCCCGTTAACCCTCTAAGTTATGGACAGAACATTCACTCAAATTCTAGCAACGTCTAGGCTCATGGAAATACGTGACTAATTCAGGTGAATGAAAGGGATTTTAAAACATTAATTTCCAGCTTAGGTCTTCCTAAGACTGCCTGCGTGTCCCTTACCACCACTCCAGCCTGAGTGTCATATAGATCCTGAATGTGGACTTGTGTGCACACTGTAGAAAAATAAGAAGCAACTGAAAACCCAAGCAGCGGGGTGGAGTGATGAGGAAAGACACCGTGACCCAAGATCAGGAAGCTGGAAATTCCCCCCAGCTTCGGTGTTTGGGCTCTATCTCGCTTTTCCACTTCCCTAAATCACCCTCGTGGTGTGAGTGTGCTCGCAGTAAATGCTCCCTAATTGTCTCTAACCCTAAGGGCAGGAATACACTCTCCCTTTATTTCTCAACACATTTCAACACCCAAACTAAAACCTCTCACCTGAGTGTAAGGGAGTGGTGACCTTCTTAAGCCCAGAGCTCTTCCATCAGGGGGCTCCCTAAGGGCATCTCTGTTCCTAGCGGGGGAGCCATCACCCCACTTTGCTCTGCTTAGCCTGAGACACGCAACTTTCTCCAGCCTTTACTCTTCGCTGAATTCTCACGGTGGGCTTGGGGGTGTGTTCAGGAGCGAGGTTGGTGGCCCGGCCCGCTGGGCGCTGTTCACCGGTAGCTCAGACCAGAGCAGGGGCTTCATCATCACCTGCGGGGACAGGTGGGACACATGCATTTCCGGGGCCATCCCAGACCTCCTGGAGGATGCTGATTGACACTGTCCGGTTTGAGAACTACTGTGTCCAGGGAGCAGAGGCCTCCCCGATGCCCCTTGAGAGGTGGGGAAGGCTCCATGGTGTTGGTGGGTACAGATTTAGTATAAATGAATTAGTCTTACTCATCTTTCTATATTCTTGTGGCCAGAATACTTCCAGACCCATAACAGATCCTTAGCAAATATTAACTGACGTGAATATGCTTATATCATTGTGTAGTTTATTTAGAAAGATGATGCTCTTTCACTCCTTTGTGGACATTTCGCAGTGACATGTTGAGTCCTTTGGTATGCAACAGTGTTGAAGGTGGGGGATTGAGTACTAGAACGATTGCTGATGTCTCTTTAAGGGCAGTGGGAGACACAGGGACTTCTATCATTAACAGTTAGAAAGAGTGAATAAGGGGCCGGGCGCGGTGGCTCACGCTTGTAATCCCAGCACTTTGGGAGGCCGAGGCGGGCGGATCACGAGGTCAGGAGATCGAGACCATGGTGAGACCCCGTCTCTACTAAAAATACAAAAAATTAGCCGGGCGTGGTGGCGGGCGCCTGTAGTCCCAGCTACTCGGAGAGGCTGAGGCAGGAGAATGGCGTGAACCTGGGAGGCGGAGCTTGCAGTGAGCCGAGATCGCGCCACTGCACTCCAGCCTGGGTGACAGAGCGAGACTCTGTCTCAAAAAAAAAAAAAAAAAAAAAAGAAAGAGTGAATAAGACCTGCTGTGCAATAACCCAACAGAGTGACTATAGTCCATAATAACTTAATTGTACGTTTTAAAATAACTTAAAGAGTATAACTGGATAGTTTGTAACTCAGAGGAGAAATGCTGGAGGGGTTGGATACTCCATTCTTCATGATGTGCTTATTTCACATTGCATGTCTATATCAAAACATTTCATGTCCCCATAAATATATCTACCTACTGTGTACCCACAAATGTCAAAAGATAAATTAAAAAGAAAATCATGACTGTCCATCGTGGGAAATGATACAGCAGTGATGTACAGCAAGCAGTAGGAACAGAGGTGGGAGGGCTCACCTCTGCAGAGTTGGAGAGGGCTGTATAGTGTTGGTGACCCCTGAACTGGGTCATGGAGGATGAGTAGGAGATTTTCATGTGAAAAGGAAAGGGCATTAGAGCGAATGGTATTTACAGAGTGATGGAACTGTGGAAGAGCCTGTGTCTTTCATGAAAAATGAAAAAATCAAGTGTGGCTGCAGTGTGAGAAAGACAACAGCAAGACCTGGTTGAGGCAGCCTCCTTGAAAATGCTCCCTGCAGTACCCTAAGGGGTTTTGACGCTGGGCAAAGAGAGAGGCCCTTGCAATCTTTTTTTTTTTTTTTTGAGATGGAGTCTCGCTTTGTCGCCCAGGCTAGAGTGCAGTGGTGCGATCTCGGCTCACTGCAACCTCCACCTCCCATGTTCAAGCGATTCTCCTGCCTCAGCCTCCTGAGTAGCTGGGATTACAGGTGCCCGCCACCACATCCGGCTAATTTCTGTATTTTTAGTAGAGACGGGGTTTCACCATGGGTCTTGAATTCCTGACCTCAGGTGATCCCCCTGCCTCGGCCTCCCAAAGTGCTAGGATTACAGGCGTGAGCCACCGTGCCCAGCGGCCCTTGCAGTCTTTTAAATGAGATGATTACATGGTCCGATTTATATTTTAGAAAAATTACTCTTGGAAACAAGGAGGCTGCAACCCTCCCTGCATGAGGCTCCCTGACCCCAGTCTCAGTCCTCTAATAACGCCACAGCCCTAGAACATAGTCTCCTCTGTATTATTCCTGATTTAAAGGATTTTGATGAAAAGGCAAATGGATTCTGAAATGATTCTTTTAACTAATTTATTTTATTTTTATTTTTTATTTTCTGAGGCAGAGTCTTGCTCTGTCACCCAGGCTGGAATGCAGTGGCGCGATCTTGGCTCACTGCAGCCTCTGCCTCCCAGGCTTAAGCAATCCTCCCACCTCAGCCTCCCAAGTAGCTGGGACCACAGACACGTACCACCATGCCTGGGTAATTTTTTTATAGTTTTGGTAGAGATGGGTGATATGATTGGGCTGTGTCCCCACCCAGATCTCATCTTGAATTGCACTCCCATAATTCCCACTTGTGGTGGGAGGGACCTGGTGGGAAATAATTGAATCACGGGGCAGTTTCTCCCACACTGTTCTCGTGGCAATGAGTAAGTCTCACGAGATCTGATGGTTTGATAAGGGGAAACCCGTTTCGCTTGGTTCTCATTTTCTCTTTTGTCTGCTGCTATGTAAGACGTACCTTTTGCCTTCCACCATGATTGTGAGGCCTCCCCAGCCACATGGAACTGTAAGTCCAGTTAAACCCTGTTTCCTGGATACATTACCCAGTCTCGGGTATGTCTTTACCAGCAGTGTGAAAACGGACTAATACAGTGGAGTTTCACCATGTTGCCCAGGCTGGTCTCAAACTCCTGAGCTCAAGTGATCCACCTGCCTCGGCCTCTCAAAGTGCTGGGATTACAGGTGTGAGCCACCACGCCCTGCCTGTTGTAACTAATTTAAAGGGATTGTTTCGAGTATAAAGGTTCAGTCTCTTTAATTAGGTAAACCGAGGACCCCATAAATTTATTTGTCATTCAGCTGGTGTCTGTTTGGGGATGATTTTTGTATCTCATGACTGTGGGCCAGTGAAATTCAAGTATATTTAATGTCACCTTAATATCTAGTTATATTGCAAAGAAAAAAGCATTAAAACAGAATGTGGATTATCAAAATATTGTAGGAAAAGCACAAAATAAATTTGTAGTTAGCCTGATTGGATTGTTATCTGAGCATAGATTGTCCTGTGCTGAATTGTTTAATGCTATGCAAATTATATGAGACTTTCCTGTAAAAGACATAAGATACTGAGGAAACTCGAAGAGTTGACATTAAACTATTTAAGATTCTTTTACAGACTACATCAGAATCCTGGTGGAGTTTGGTGGTTTTAAATCTAGTGGTCAAGTTTTTATTGTGACTTTGGATAACAGAGCTCTATTCTGTGTGCTTGATGAGTGGTTTGTGGAAAATACTTAGTAACTACATATAAAGAAAGTAGTTTGTTTATATATATAGGGGAACAGAATCTTGATATGATTGTATGGTCATTAAAAAGAATCTTTTGGTTTTCTTGGTGGTCAGTAATGGTAACAATTCTCATTTGTGTGCTGCTTATAGTTTATTAATTTTTTTTTTTGAGACAAGGTCTGTCGCCCAGGCTGGAGTGCAGTGGTGAGATCATAGCTCACTGCAGCCTCAAACCCCTGGGCTCAAGTAATTCTCCTACCTCAGCCTCCTGAGTAACTGAGACTACAGGTTCATGCCACCATCTTGGCTAGCTGTTTAATTTTTTTTGTAGAGAGGGGTTCTTGCTATGTTGCCCAGGCAGTTCTTGGACTCCTGGCCTGAAGTGATGCTTCTGCCTTAACCTCCCGAAGAGCTGAGATTATAGAGCCAGCAAGCCCACTCACTGATTATAGTTTAGAAAGCACTCTCTTACAAACTTGTTCAACCTTTGCGACTACCTTATTATGTGCTACTAGTTTTTCTGGGCAATATGTTACCTGTTAATTAAAATATTTGCTTAAATGCATTTTATTTTGGACATTAGAATAAAACATAATTAAACCTCAGAATATGTAGGATTTTAATAACGTGAGGTTATCTAGCAGTGTCCTAAACATTGTAGTTTCTCTACTAGTAAGGTGTTGACGTACAACCTAGCCCACCTGTTCTTGGCCCATAGGGAGCAGATGTCTGGTGGCTGGTCTTTCAACCACTTTCGTAGTAGAAAAAAATTAAAATTATAATACAATATTTATTATGCTTACCATGGATTTATGTATCAGGACCCCAGTAGGCCATGACAGGTAGGGCTGGTATATTTCCAGCCAGTTGGTATTAAATTAACACAAGTCATTATGCCTCCAAGCAGTATACAGTGTATGATATACGTAACTCTTATTTTGGTGAGGAGTATAAAAGTAATAATCCTGGACTCGAGGCCAGAATTTGATGCTTTAAAACTTTGTATAATGAAAATTTTAAACATGCACAGAAGGAGAGAATAGGAGTATGAAATTGATACAGCCATCACTCGGCTTTCTCAGTTATTAATACTGTATTAGTCTGTTCTCACACTGCTAATAAAGACATACCTGAGACTGGATAATTTATAAAGGAAAGAGGTTTGATGGACTCACAGTTTCACATGGCTGGGGAGGCCTCACAACCATGGTGGAAGGTGAAGGAGGAGCAAACGCATGTCTTACATGGCAGCAGGCAAAAGAGTGTGTGCAGGGGAACTCCCCTTTGTAAAACCATCAGATCTCGTGAGACTAATTCACTATCATGAAAACAGCATGGGAAAGATCCGACTCCATGATTCAACGACCTCCCACTGGGTCCCTCCCTCAACATGTGGGAATTATGGGAGCTACAATTCAAGATGAGATTTGGATGGGAACACAGCCAAAGCAGATCAAATACATAGCTAATTTTGTTTTATCTATACCTCCTATTTCCCTTAGATTATTTTGAAGCATGTCTAAATTATATATATATGATTTCATCTTTAAATATTTCTATATGCATTCCTGAAAGATAAAAACTCTTTCAGAATACAAAAGTGAAAGTGGAATACAATGCCACTACGAAAAAAATGCTCCCTTAATATTATCAAATAGTCAATGCATAGTCTCATTTCTCTATTTTTTTTTAAAGAATACTGTTTTACTTGAATTGAGTTTTTAATAAGGTCTATACATTATGCCTGATTGTTATTTCTTTTGATTCTTTTTTGACCTATACATTCCTCTGCTATCATTATTTTCTCTTGAGACTTTTTGTTAAAGATACCAGGTCATTTTGTTGTGTAGTTTCCCCACACTCAGGGTTTTACTTACTGCATCCTAATGGTGCAATTAAAACAAACAAACAGGCCGGGCGCGGTGGCTCATGCCTGTAATCCCAGCACTTTGGAAGGCCGAGGCAGATGGATCATAAGGTCAAGAGATTGAGACTATCCTGGTCAACATGTTGAAACCTTCTCTTTACTAAAAATACAAAAAAATCAGCCGGGCGTGATGGTAGGCACCTGTAGTCCCAGCTACTCGAGAGGCTGAGGGAGGAGAATCACTTGAAGTTGGGAGGTGGAGGTTGCCGTGAGCTGAGATTGCGCCACTGCACTCCAGCCTGGCGACAGAGCGATACTGTCTGAAAACAAAAAAACAAAAAACAAAAAACAAAAACAAACAGCTTATTGAGGTGTAATTAACCTAAGATAAACAACATATTACAAGTGCACAGTTTGGTGAGTTTGTCTACATTGGCAAAACCATTACCAAAATTCAGATAATGAACGTCTCAATTGTCTTACCAGCTGGGCGTTCTACAATTCAATTTGATTTTGACACCACCTTAAGTTAGCAGAGATCCCTCTCCACTGCTAGGTTAAGGGCTCATTCCCACAAGACTGCCCCAATTCAGGTGCCAGCTAGGAATGGGGTTCCCAGTCTCCCATACTTCTGCCTGGCTGACCACAAATTCACGGGCTCCCATGACCATCCTCTCCGGTGTGCTGTGTCACTAGAACGACTCACAGAACTCAGGAAAATGCTATCCTTATGATTAATTTTATTATGAAAGATGCAACTCAGAAATAGCAAAATGGAAGAGGTACATGGTGCAGGGTCTTGCAGGGAGGGGTAGAGAGCAGGGCTTCTGTGCCCTCTCTGAGTGCACCACCTTCCCATCTCATGATGTGTTCACCTGAAAGCTCTCCAAACTCTTCAAGAGTTTTTAAGCAAAGTAGGCTTGATTGCAGAAAGCGTTGGGTGTTGGTGACAGAACTCAATCCCCAGCCTCCCTGAGGTCAGGGGATAAGGGTGAAAGTCTTAACCCTCTAGTCATACTTTTGCTTCCTCTGGCAACAAGCCCCCATATTGAGCTATCTAGAAGCCCACCAAGAGTCAGCTCATTAGCATAAACTCAGGTATGGTTGAAAAGGGCTCCTTAGGAATAAAAGACACTCCTCTCAGGAAATTTCAAGCGTTTTTGGAGCTCTGTGTCAGGAACCAGAGACAAAAACTAAATATATTTTTTATTATGCCACATGCACCATCCTTAAAAGTTCGCTCCTGCCTCTTTGTAATCAAACGTTGTGTACTTTTTTGGGGGGTCTGGCTTCTTTAAATCAGCACGGTTATTCTGAGATCCATCTGGGTTTTTAAATGTATTCATAGTTCATTCCTTTTATTGCTGAGTACTGTTTCATTATAGTGATACGCATGTTTACTTACCCATGTTGGCTATTGTTTTGCTTCCAGCTTTTGACCATCACAGATAAAGCTGCTGAGAATATCCATGTATAAATCTTTGTATGGATATATGCGTTCATTTCTCTCAGGTAAAATACCTAAAAATGGAATGGATTTATCATATAGTAGGTGTAGTTTAACTTTACTTTCTAAGAAGCTGCCAAAATGTTTTCCAAAGTGTGTGCTTCATTTGACATTTCCACTAGCAGTGTGTGAGAATTCCAGTTACTCCACATCCCTCCCAACATTTAGTATGGTCTTTTGTAATTGTAGCCACTCTAATAGGTATGTAGTGGAATCTTCTTGTGATTTTAGTTTACCATTTCCTAATGACTAATGATGTTAAACAACTTTTCATATGCTTATTTGCCACCCACATATCTTCTTTGAAGTGTCTGTTCAGATCATTTGCCCATTTTTTATTAGGTTATTTTCTTATTCTTGAGCTTTAAAGGGTCTTTATTTATGTTGGGTACAGATCTTCAATTGCATAGATGGTTTGCCAGTGTTTTCTCTCGGCATGTGGCTTGTCTTTTCATCCTCCTATGTGTCTTTTCAGGAGCAGCGGTTTTTAATTTTGACAAAATTAATTTATCAGTTTTTCTCTTATTATTCATGTTTTTGCTCTCATGTCTAAAGTCTTTGCTTGAACTAGTCACAAAGTTTTTTTTATATTTTCTTTGAGAACTTTTATAGTTTAAGGCTTTATATTTAGATCTATGGTCAATCTTGAATTACTTTTTAGAAACAATAATTGCAGCTTTAATTTTAGATTTAAGGGGTACATGTGCAGGTTTGTTATGTGGGTGTATTGCGTGATGATGAAGTTTGGGGTATGACTGATCCTGTTGCCTAGTTAGTGAGCACAGTATCCAGTAGTGTTTCAACCCTTGCTCCCTTCCCTCCCTACCCCCCATTCATCCCTCGTGTCCAAATCCAGCAGCACATCAAAAAGGTTATGTCCGTGAGTACCCAGTGTTTAGCTCCCACTTATAAGTAAGAATATGTGGTATTTGGTTTTCTGTTCCTGTGTTAATTTGCTTAGGATAATCACCTACTGCTGCATTCATGTTGCTGCAAAGGACATGATTTCATTCTTTTTTACGGCAATATAGTATTCCATGGTGTATATGTACCACATTTTCTTTATCCAGTCCACCACTGATAGGCACGTAGGTTGATTCCTTGTCTTTGTTATTAATGAACAGTGCTGTGGTGAACGTATGAGTGCATGTGGGTTTTTTTTTCTTTTGGTAGAACAGTTTATTTTCTTTTGGAAAGAAAATAAATATATTCAGTAATAGGATTGCTGGGTTGAATGGTAGTTCTTTGTTAAGTTCTTTGGGAAATCTCCAAACAGCTTTTCACAGTGGCTGAATTAATTTACATTCCCACCAGCAGTGTATAGGCGTTTCCATTTCTCCGAAGCCTTGCCAGCATCTGTTTCTTTCTTTTCTTTTCTTTCTTTCTTTCTTTCTTTTGTTTTTTTTAAATAATAGCCATTTGCCTGGAGTGAGATGGTATCTCATGGTGGTTTTGATTTATGTTTCTCTGATGATTACTGATGTTGAGCATTTTTTCATATGTTTGTTAGGTGCTTGTATGTCTTCTTTTGAGAAGTGTCTGTTCATGTCTTTTGCCCATTTTTAATGGAATTATTTGTTTTTTGTTGTTAAGTTCCTTATAGAATGTGGATATTAGACCTTTGCCAGATGCATAGTTTGTGAATATTTTCTCCCATTCTGTAGGGTGTCTGTTTACTCTGTTGATAGTTTCTTTTGCTGTGCAAAAGCACTTTAGTTTAATTGGGTCCCACTTGTCAATTTTTGTTTTCTTTGCAGTTGCTTTTGAGGACTTTTTTGCATTTTTTGAGGACTTTTTTGTATGTGGTAAAAGGTAGGGATCCAGTTTCAATCTTCTGCATATGGCTAGCCAGCTATCCCAGCACCATTTATTGAATAGGGAGTCCTTTCTCTCTTATTTTTGTTGACTTTGTCAAAGATCAGATAGCTGAAGCTGCATGTGGCTTTATTTTTGGGTTCTCTCCTCTATTCCACTGGTCTGTGTGTCTGTTTCTGTATCAGCACTATGCTGTTTTGGTTACTGTAGCCTTATGGTATAGTTTGAAGTTGGGTAATATGATCCTCTAGCTTTGTTCTTTTTGCTTAAGATTACTTTGGCTATTTGGGCTCTTTTTTTGTTCCATATTAATTTTAGAATAGTTTTTACCCATCCTGTGAAAAATGACATTGGTAGTTTGATAGGAATAGCATTGAATCTGTAGATTGTTTTGGGCAGCATGGCCATTTTTACAATATTGATTCTTCCAATCTATGAGCATGGAACGTTCTTCCATTTGTGTGTATGTATCATCTATGATTTCTTTCATTGGTGTTTTGTAATTCTACTGGTACAAAAAAGTCAAGGAGGAGGGACTCCTCCCTAACTCATTCTGCAAAGCCAGTATTACCCTGATGCCAAAACCTGGCAAAGACACAGTGAAAAAAGAAAACTACAGGCCAACATCCCTGATGAACACAGAGGAAAAATCCTCAACAAAATACTAGCAAACCAAATCCAGCAGCACATCAAAAAGGTTAATTCATCATGATCAGGTAGGCTTCATTCCTGGGAGGCGAGATTGGTTCAACATATGCAAACCAATAAATGTGTTATACACATAAAAAATTAAAAACTGGCCCGGTGTGGTGGCTCATGCTTGTAATCCCAGCACTTTGGGAGGCTGAGATGGGCGGATCACGAGATCAGGAGATTGAGACCATCCTGGCTAACACGGTGAAACCCCATCTCTACTGAAAATACAAAAAATTAACCGGGAGTGGTGGTGGGCGCCTGTAGTCCCAGCTACTCGGGAGGCTGAGGCAGGAGAATGGCGTGAACCCAGGAGGCAGAGCTTGCAAGTGAGCCGAGGTCACGCCACTGCACTCCAGCCTGGGTGACAGAGCGAAACTCCATCTCAAAAATAAATAAATAAATAAATAAAATAAATAAAAACAAAACCATATGATCATCTCAATAGATGTGGAAAAAGCTTTCAATAAAATCCACTACCCTTCACGTTAAAAATCCTGAACAAACAAACTAGGTATTGAAGGGACATACCTCAAAATAATAACAGCTATCTATGACAAACCTAAATACAATATCATATTGAATGAGCAAAAGCTGGAAGCATTCCCCTCGAGAACTGGAACAGACAAGGATTCTCATTCTTGCCACTCTTACTCAACATAGTACTGGAGCAATCAGGCAAGAGAAAAAATAGAAGGCATCCAAATAGGAAAAGAAGGAGTCAAACTGTCTTTCTTTGCCGATGATATGATTCTATACCGAGAAAACCCTAAAGACTCTGCCAGAGACTCCTGGAATTGATAAACAACTTCAGTAAAGTTTCAGGATACAAAATCAATGTACAGAAATCAGTAGCATTTCTATACACCAATAACGTTCAAGCTGAGAGCCAAATTAAAATGCAGTCCCATTTACAGTAGCTGCACACACACAAAATGCTTAGGAATACATCAAATTACTTTTTGTATGTAGTATTAGACAACCAGCCACATTCTTTGAGCTAAAAATAAAAACATGCAAGATATTAAAAATACAAATAGGGACTGAATAGTACAGTGAAGAAAATTACAGGTAGAACATAAGGGAATAGTGAAGAATTGTAGGAAAAAATAAAAATATAAGCACATACTAGATTTCTCATGGTTAGGAAATTAGACTTTTTAAATAAACAAATGGCTGGGCATGGTGGCTTGCACCAATAATTCCAGCCACTTGGGAGGCTGAGGTGGGAGGATCTCTTGAGGCCAAGAATTTAAGACCAGTCTGGGCAACACAGTGAGACTGTCTCCAAAAAAAAAAAAAATTACTGGGTGTGGTGGTATGCGCTTACAGTTTCTGCTACTCAGGAGGCTGAGGTGGGAGGATGGCTTGAGCTCAGGAGTTTGAGGCCGCAGTGAGCTATGATCACACCACTGCACTCCAGCCTGGATGACAGAGCAAGACCTGCTTTGTATGTACATATGTATATGTAATACACCTGTATATGTATATATATATGTATAAAATATTCTACTTCAAGGAAGATGATTACATGAAGGTATATAAGAACCACTACCACCAACCACCCTCTACAAGAAGGGAAGAGTAAAAATCATATCATGGTAGGAATTGTATGGAAAAATTGGAAAGTCAGAATGGAATAGGTAGTACATTGCTAAATTTGTTGGTTGTTTTAGAATGCTTTTGGAACACTTCTTCAAGAGTATTCATGGGGAAAAATGAGAGTCATGGGTAGGTGAAAAACCAGTTGTCATACATGAAATGTTGGATGAATCAAATGAGGTCTTCTAATTTACCAAAGAAAAAGATTGCTGTTCTTCAAAAAGAAGTAATGTGATCTATGAATAGAGTTTAGACTCAATTGAACTATTCTGCTTCAATCAAGGAAATATTTGACAATATGAAAAGTGAGAGATGAAGAACATTTTAATATCTAGTTTTTACTTTTATATTACTTGCATTTTAAACATCTATTTGAAAATGTTAATAAATTAGCAATTTCAAAAAAATTTAAAACTATTATTTAATTTATTCCCTCAGAATTTTGAGACAGGAGAGTACTATGAGTGACTTCTCATAGCTAGGTATAATTAAATGCAGGGGCAAGCAACTGGCTATTCTGTGTACTGTTACAATTAGTGATAGGCCATCCCTGGCAGAGTCTTAGCATGTCTTGTAACTTGTTTGAAAAATAAACCCTCCCTCTTCATTCATATCTTTATTGAGACTCATAATTTACTTGATACTTACCATGGCTCAAGTGCTAGACTTAAATTCACAGAATTTAACTAATCATGGCACTTGATTCATGATACTCTCTCATTATTAATTTATGCATGGCCTTCTTTATTTTATAGTCATTGTTTCATTCATTAATTCATTTTAAATAATATTATAAGCACTTATAGTACCAGCATGAGAACAAGGATATTGAGAATAATTTCCTACTACTGTGAGTTCCTTCCCCATTCCGTCTCCTGGCCTTGTGTTTCCTTTCCTCCTTCTCCCTGTCGGCAGCCACTCATTATGAATTACACATTACACACTTCCCTGCCTTTAAGAAATGTATGGTTTTATTACATACATGTATTTTATAGATTATATTTTTAGTTTTGGATTTATAATTAGGGTCTCATGCTCCATGTCTGAAAGTTGTGGGACAATATCAAATGTTCTAACATACGAGTAAGTGAAATATCAGAAAGAGAAGAGAAAGAGCCGACTAAAAAAATATGCAAAGAGAAAATGGCTGAGAATTTTCCAAAATCAGTGAAAGATAGAAAGTTGGGAAGGGTAGGAGAAAGGGTGGGGAAGGAAGAAATTTGTTAAAGGATATAAAATTACAGCTAGATAAGAGAAATACATTCTAGTGTTCTATAGCACTGTAGGATGACTATAGTTAACAATAAAACATAATTTCAAATAGCTGGAAGGAGGACATTGAATGTTCCCATCACAAAGAAATGATAAATGTTTGAGATAATGGATATGCTAATTACCCTGATCCGATCACTGCATCGTATGTATCAAGATATCACAGTGCACCCCATGAATATGTACAATTATTATGTGTCAGTTAACAAAGTTAAAAGAATGTTCAGAGAACCCCAAGCAGGGTAAAGGTAGGGAGAGAAAGCATACCTGTAGATGCATTATAGTTAAACTACTGACCAACAATAAAGAGAAATTCTTAAAGAAGCTAGATAAAGAAAGGCAGCCAGATTAAAACAAAACGTATGTACAGAGGAATAAAGATAAAAATTATAGCACAATTCTTATATAACCTATGCACGCAGAAGACAGTGGAGTGACATCAAGTGCTGAGAGAAAACAAAACAAACCTGCCAACCTAGGATCCTATACCCGATAAAAATATCTTTCAAAACTAAAGGCAAAATGATGACTTTTTAGACAATCAAGAGCTGGGAAAATTCATTGCTAGTTAACCTGCACTACAAGAGATGGAGGAAGTGTGTTGGGCAGAAGGTGTATGGTACCAGGTGACATTTGGATCTCCACAAAGAAATATAGAGCACCTGCAATAATATAAAAGCCCTTGAATGTAAAGACATTGCATGTCTAAAGCCAAAACAATACAAATATATTATGAGGTTTAGAACATGTAGGAATAAAGCATATGACAATAATAGCACAAATCATAGACAGGACATGGAAATGTAAAATGTTATTTAGAGGTAGACTATGGTAAGTAAAAATGTGTATGGTAAACCCTAGAGCAACCCCTAAGGAAAAGAAGAAAGAAAAGCGTTAAAATAATCTAGTAGGGGAGATAAAAATTGAATCACAAGAAGAAGGCAAGAAAAGAGGAAAACAAGAACAAAATACAGATGAAAGCAGGTTCAGTGTTATTAAGATGGTAGTTCTGGTCCTGGCTTGGTGGCTCACGCCTGTATCCCAGCACTTTGGGAGTCTGAGCAGGGAGGATCACTTGAGCCCAGGAGTTCAAGACCAGCCTGGGCAACATGGTGAGACCCTGTCTCTACAAAAAAAATTTAAAAATTAACTGGGCACAGTGGCATGCACCTGTGTTCCCAGCTACTTGGGAGTCTGAGGTGAGAGAATTGCTTGAACCCAGTAGGCCAAGGCTGCAGTGAGCCATGATCTCATCACTATACTCCAGCCTGGGCAACAGAGAGACCCTGTGCGAAAAACAAAAAGGTGGCAATTTTTCCCATATTGATCCGTATTGGTCTATAGATTTACTGCAGTCCCTTTTGAAATCCAAGCAGAATAGGCAACACAATTTTGAAAACAGAACAAAGAGAACTTAGACTGGTTTGACCACTTTCTGTAGAGCTGTCGTCATCAACATGGTGCTACACTGGCATAAAGAACATAGATAATGGAGCAGAATATGGAGGGGAGAGATCCTCACATTTATAGTAATTGATTTTTGAAAAAATGCCAAGACAATTTAGTGGGGGAAATGATAGGAATTTCAACAAAATGGTGCTAGAAAAATTGAATGTTGATATGCAAAAACAAAGACAAAAACAAACCAAAATCCCTTAGATATTTACCTCCCACCATACTCCTAGAATAACTCAAAATTGATCATAAATCTGCATTTATGAGCTAAAACTATAACACTTCTAGAAGAAAGCATAGAAAAAAATCTTTGTGACCTTGGGTTAGGCAAAGAATTCTTAGCTATGACACCATTAAAGAAAAATATTGATAAATTGGGTTTAATCAAAAATTTAAAACTTGTCCTTTAAAGACACCACTAAGCAAGTGCAAAGACTAATTACAGACTCTGATAAAATATTTGAAAATCACATATATGCTGGGCGTGGTGGCTCATGCCTGTAATCCCAGCACTTTGGAAGGCTGAGGCGGGCGGATCATGAGGTCAGGAGATCAAGACCATCCTGGCTAACATGGTGAAACCCCGTCTCTACTAAAAATACAAAAAATTAGCCGGGCGTGGTGGCGGGTGCCTATAGTCTCAGCTACTCGGGAGGCTGAGGCAGGAGAATGATGTGAACCCAGGAGGCGGAGCTTGCAGTGAGCCGAGATCGTGCCACTGCACTCCAGCCTGGGCGACAGAGCGAGACTCTGTCTCAAAAAAAAAAAAAAAAAGAAAAAGAAAATCACATATACGATAAATAACTTGTATCCAGAATATATAAAGAATTCTATGAATATTAAGATACCAGTCCTCCCCAAATCGGGCAAAATAGTTGAATAGCCAGTTCACTACAGAAGATACATGAATAGCTAATAAGCACATGAAAAAATGCTTATTATTACTCATTAGGGAAATGCAAATTAAAACCACAGTGCGATGCTACTTCACACCCACTAAAATGGCTAAAATAAAAAACTCAGAAAATAAGTATGTTCAAGGAGAAACAGGAATTCTATGTTGCTGATGGGAATCTGAAAGGTATAGCCACAATAGAAGGTGGTTTGGCAGTTTTTTAAAAAGTCGTACTAAAACATGTTTACCATATGATCTAGCTAATTCACTTAACTGTATCTACCTAACAGAAGTATGCAGATTGTTTAAATACTTCAATTAAAAGAGATCATCAGGTAGGGTGAAAGAACAAGATCCAGCTGTACAGTCAGCTGCCCATATATGTGGGTTACAGTCAGCTGTCCATATCTGCAGGGTTTTGTTTTGTTTTGTTTTGAGATGGAGTCTTGCTGTTGTCACCCAGGCTGCAGTGCAGTGGCACGATCTCGGGCACTGCAACATCCGCCTCCCAGGTTCAAATGATTCTCCTGCCTCAGCCTCCTGAGTAGCTGGGATTACAGGCAACCACCACCGCTAATTTTTGTATTTGTAGTAGAGACAGGGTTTCACCATGTTGTCCACGCTGGTCTCGAACGTCTGACCTCAGGTGATCCACCTGCCTCGGCCTCCCAAAGTGCTGGGATTACAGGTGTGAGCCGCTGTGCCTGGCCATATCTGCGGGTTGCATCTGGGTTTTCAACCAACTACGGATCAAAATATTTGGAAAGAAAGAAACAATGAGAAATAACAATACAACAATAAAAATACAAATAAAAACCAATACAGTATAACAACTATTTACATGGTATTTACATTGCATTAGGTCTTATAAGTAACCTAGAGATGATTTAAACTACTCAAGAGGTTGTGCGTAAGTGCTCTGTAGATACTACAGCATTTTATGTAAGAGACTTGAGCATCCTAGGATTTTGGGATCTGAGGCGGGTCCTAGATAGAACTCATGGCTTGTATACCAAGGGATGACTATCTGTTGTAAACTGGAAACTTATTTTAAATGTGAAGATATAAATCCTTAAAGGCAAAAAGATAGACAAATATAATACTGTATAAGCACTAACCAAAAGAAAGCTGGAATGACTTGATTAGCATCTGATGAAATAGACTTAACAAAGATTATAAACAGGCATTAAAAAGGTATATTTCATAATGATCATGGGATTATTTCATCACGGAAGCACAACATTGTTCTTAAATGTTCATGTACTTAACAACAGAGCAGTAAAATATATAACAAAAACAGAATTGAAAAGAGAAATAGATTCACAATTTTAGTTGACAGTTTCAACACTCCTCTCTCAGTAATTTATAGAAAAAGTAGACAGAAAATCCGTAAGGATATAGAAAAATCTAAGCAACACTATCACCCAACTTGACTCGGTTGATGTTTATGAATCAGTCTATCCAACAGCAGCATACACATTCCCTTTAAGTGTACATGAACTACTCAAAACAGTAGATCATATTCTAGGCAACAAAACACATATCAATAAATCGTATAAGAACTGAGTTATTCAAAGTGTGTTTTCTGACCATGAAAGAATTAAAGTAAAATTTAATAACAGAAAGATAACTGGAAATCTCCAAGTATTTGGAAATGAAGCAACACATTTCTAAATTACTCATAGGTCAAGGAAGAAATCTCAAGGGAAATTAGAAGATAATTAGAATAGAATGAAAATGAAAGTAGAATATATCAATATCTGTGAGATGCAGTTAAATTGATGCCTAGAGGGAATTTTATAATTTTAAATGGTTATATTAGAAATAATTTAAATTCATTGATCCAACTTCTTAAGTTAGAAAAGAAGCAGTGAAGACAATACAATGTGTATATAAGGATAGATGTACAGATCAATGCAACAGGATGGCCCAGAGATAGACCTGCACATACTTAGTGTTGAACCAACAAAGGTGCCAAGATAATTTAATGGAGAAAAAGAAAGAAGGAAGTCTTTTCAACAAGTAATACCAGAACAATGAAATAGTATACAGAAAAAAAAGAACTTTGATTTCTACCTTGTACTCTGTACTCTACACAAAAATTAACCTGAAATGGATATTAGACCATATTTGTGTTTACACAAAACCAAAAACTTTAAAACTTTTAAAGGAAAATATAGCTTACAGTCTTCATGACCTTGAGGCATGAACGACTTCTTAGCACAGACTGTCCATCAAAGAAATGTCAATAAATTGGAACTCATCAACTAAGCACCTGTGCTCTGAGAAGGATTCTTTGAAGAAAATGAAGGGCTGAGGTGCTAACTGGGAGAAAATCTTAGCATCACATAAATCTGACATAGGACTTATTTCTGGACTAAGTAAAGAAGTTGTACAACTGAATAGTAAGACAACTCAGTTAAAAGGTAGACAAAAGATTTGTCTACACACCTCTAGAAGGAAGAGAGGAGAATTCCAATAATCATGTACAAACATGCTCAACATCATTATTCATTAGAGAAATGCAAATTAAAATACAAAGTACAATAAAATACTATTACACACCCAACGGAGTGGCCAAAATTTAAAAAGACTTACAACCTAAGTGTTGACAAGGATGTGGAACAACTGGAACTATCATACATTGTTGGTGGGATTGTAAAATGGCACAACCAGTTTGTAATGTAGTTCATCAGTTTTTCATAATGTTAAATATGATTTTCCATATGACCAACATTTCACTTCCTGGTGTTTACCTGTGAAAAATGAAAACGCATGCCCATAAAAAGACTTATACATAGATATTTAAAGCACTTTTATTTATAGAAACAACCCAAATGTCTGTCAACAGATGGCTGGGTAAACAAATTGTGGAATATTCATACAATGGCATGCTGTTTGCATTAGAAAGGAACGAAATACTTATGCACATAGCAATATGGATGAAGCTGTCTCATGTCAAACAAAAGCCAGACACAATAGACAACATAGTGTGTAATTTTATTTTATATAAAATTCTAGAACTGGGGCGGGTAATCTGTGTTAATAGAAAGCAGGTCAATAGTTGCCTGGATTCTAGAATATGGGGAGATTGATTGTAAAGGGTGCTTTTTGGGGCAATGGAAATATCCTGTATCTTAAGATAGTAGTTACATAAGTGTATATGTTTGTCAAAAGCACATTTAACAATATACTTTGTTTTTGGAGACAGTCTTGTTCTGTCCCCTAAGCTGGAGTGCAGTGGCACGATCTCGGCTCACTGCAACATCTGCCTCCTGGGTTCAAGTGGTTCTCCTGCCTCTGCCTCTCTAGTAGCTGGGACTAGAGACACGCGCAACCACACCCAGCTAATTTTTGTATTTTTAGTAGAGGCAGGGTTTTACCATGTTGGCCAGAATGGTCTCGAACTCCTGACCTCAGATGATTTGCTCGCCTCGGCCTCCCAAAGTGCTGGGATTATAGGCATGAAGCACCTCGCCTGCCTAACAATATACTTTAAGTGTGCATTTAATTATGTATAAATTATGCCTCAATTTGTTTTAAAAAGTAAAAAAACAAGTAATGCTAAATTATTGTTCGCTCCCACCATCAGTGGATAATAGAGATTCTATTTTCTACTTTTTCCATTTGGATAATCACTTTTGGGGTTCAGTTACTGAATAATGCATCCTTTCCCCATTTTTCTGACTTGCTACTTCTATTATATGTCAACGCTGAATGCATGTGTGGCTCAGTTTCTGCACTCTCTTCCATTTCCTTGATTAGTTTGTTTATCCTGTCTTTATTATTTTAACTTTATAATAAGCCCCAGTATCTTTATTCTTTCTTCAGAAGTGTTTTGGCTATTATTGATCCTGTATTTTTTGTATAAATTTTAGAAAGAGCTTATTTATTTCTATGTTCTATGAAAAACCCTACTGGAATGTTAATCGGGATTATATTGATATCATAGATAAATTTGGGTAGACTTTGAACTTTTACAGTATTAAATTTCTCTGTTTATCACTGTGGTATATCTTCTTATTTATTTAGATCCTCCTTAATGTCTCCCAATACAATTTGTAACTTTTCCCATAAAGTTCTTGCACATATTTTGAAAGAATAATTTCAAAGTATTTGATATTTTTTATTTTATTGCAAGCTAAATCTTTTAATTACGTTTTGTGCTTTATTGTTGGAGTATAGAAATATGATTTTAAAAATATTTATATCTAGGAAACTTTTGCTTTTGTTTTAGAAAGAAGCTCATTTATTGATTAGCAGAATTTGTGGTCGGGGGGCACAGGCATGTGTGTGTGTGCATGTAGGGTGTGTGCTGTGTGCATGTGTTTGTGTGTGCACACACATTTGTGAATATTTTGGAGAGCAGATATATTGAGGGTGGGTTTTTGAAGCCCTGAAGTTATTTTCTGCAGTTGAGTTTCTACATGTAAGGTTGGCCCTGTGTTGCAGGAGGGGATGGTGGCTAAGGCCGTGAAGTTTCCAGCTTTTAGGCTGGTCTGCATTTCATGCAGTCATGGTAAGAAGGGTCTCTTGTAAAGCTGGTATCTTTGAGTCAAGACATCCATATCTTTCTCATCCTGGGAATGGTTACTCACAATGTAGGCTGTATTGTTAAAAATGTGTCACTCTTCCCTTCCAGTATCCGGAGTGTGATGCAGAAGTATCTTGCAGAGAGAAATGAAATAACCTTTGACAAGATTTTCAATCAGAAAATTGGTAAGTCCTGCTTGTTCATTTGGCATATGGTAATTTTAGTGATGAAATTGGGCGATACTATAGTAATATATGAATGCACCCCCCCAGTGCTTTATAGCCTCTATAGCTGCAGCTGGGAATAAAGGAAATTTCATGTAATAAGGTATTTAAAGATGACTTATATTCCTAGTAACATATTCTATGATTAAGCTCTTGGGAAAGGGGTAATTCTAGGATTTTTACATGAAATCAGCATTGCTGAATGTAAGAAAATAGGATATTCCTTTCTTTTCTTTGCGTCTTGCCTGCCTCATGTGGTTACTGAGGTGGTTTGCTAGGGAGCTGTGTGTAATAGTTTTAAAATTATTTTATGGCTGGAGGAAATTACTTTATGAAAATTCCAAGAAATTAAAGTTCCCTAGAACTCAATTTGTGCTCTGTTTCCATGATTAATAGACATAGACTGATAGATCCCTTTAAGACTGCGTATTCTTCGAGATAATTCTGGGCTTGCCCTTTTGTTTGCTGATGAGGAGATGTAGACACAGGGAGGTGGAGTGACTTGTTCTGATTCCCAGTTCTCCTTCTTCTTTACTCTGATAATAAAATATTAACCAGTAAATAATAAAATAATTACCAGTAGAAGCTGGTGCAGAAAGCTTTGGATTTTTGTAAACCACTTTATCTGATTTACAAAAATTAGCCTGTCTGTGAAGAGGGTCTTTGGTAGATACAGCTTCTTTGATCACGCATGAACTACAGTGAGGAAAAGGTGGACGGAGTGGTTTGGAGAAGCAGATGACGTGTGGTCTGTCTGTGCCTGAGCACTGTGTGTGGAAAGCGATTGGCCTTTGCCATATAGAGATATTTCATCCTGCTCCTCAGGAGTTGGTTGGGGAACAGATAAGTTAAAAGAGTTTGGCTTTCGTTTTGTTAGTTCTCACAGCTTCTCATTATTTTCATGGTGTGTGGTTACTGTAAGCTACAGAGATGTTCTCCTTTGCTTCTGATTTTGTACTAAAAAACAAAATAATATATGATAACGAGAGAGAACCTGTATCTGGGAGTGGAGGGAAAAAGGAATTATCTTTTTATTTGCTAGTTAAAAATTTGTTTATTTTTTGTGGATTTATTGAGGTATGTTTCACATAGCATACAATCCACACATTGAAAGTAAACAGTTGAGTGACTTCTTGTGTATTCACCGTCATGCAGCCATCTGCACTGCCTAATTTTAGAATGTTTTTATCACCCCCAAAAGAACTTGTACCCATTAGCAGTCCTTCTGCCTTCTACCCTCCCTCAGCTCCTGGCAACCACGAATCGAGTTTCTGCCTCTATGGATTTGCTTGTGTTGGACACGCCACATGAAGGGAATCACACACTGTGTGGCCTTTTGCACTGGGCTTCTTCAGCATAAGGCCTTCAGGGTTCGTTCTGGTGGTAGCATGGATCAGAACTTCAGTCTGCTTTCCCTTCAGCTCTCATTTCGGTGTCTGAAATGCATCCAGGATTCTTCTTTTGTGTTTTCTGTTCTTCTCTCTCCCTTCTGTAGCTCCTTTCCTGTCTGCAGTCCCCCCAAACATACATACAGCCCCCCACACATGTATTTCCCATTGCTTGGATTAAAACCTTACCTGACCCTGGCACCAGGAGACTCTGACCTGAGCTTGCAGTGGTTAGTGTAGCCGAGTAT
This sequence comes from Hylobates moloch, assembly GCF_009828535.3. Lineage (NCBI taxonomy): Eukaryota > Metazoa > Chordata > Mammalia > Primates > Hylobatidae > Hylobates > Hylobates moloch. The sequence goes on from NW_026652294.1 coordinate 7,272,270, forward strand.
TTCAGCTGCACGGATTGTTCCCTGAGAGCAGCCTCACTGGGCGCTGATGGGCTGTGCATTTTCTCTGAAGCTGTTAAACACTGTTTAAATAAATAATTTCTTCTTCTCTTCTCTTCAGTTTGTGACCTTGGATCTGGTCAGGAGAAGCTGAGTTTGAGCTTGGGAAGGTCATGGTCACAGGAAAGAACAGCGGCTGATTGGAGGCTTAGGGAGAGCGCACACCACCATCTGTAATTACGTTTTGACAGAGCTGTCCAGTGTTGTTGGCCTGCTCCCCGTTTTTCTCTGTAGTAGTCCCACTTTCTGCCTGGTCTCAGGGATTGGGGGAGAGTGGAAGGTGGGCCATGGTGGGAGTAAATGTGTCTGACACTCCAGATCTTCCTTTTCCAGGTTCTGTTTGCGCCTTCCGTCACTGACTCCATGCGTTCCTGCCTTACTCTTTCCCTTCTCCATCTTTCCTTCCCTCTCCCCTCATTGTTTTGCTGGTCCTCTTGTTCTGTTTCACCCTCTATCTGCCTACCCATCTGCTCCTTTTCCCTCTTTCCTTACCTCCCAAGGTCCCCGACACACAGGATCACCATAGGGCTTGGGAACTGCCCTCCAATGTATGCTGTGGGCAATTGGTAAAAATGGTTTTCAAAATGGAAACCATAGAAGTCTTTAATTTACTTGGCCTCTGAGGCATTGCCGAACTGGCAGATTGTTTGGCTACACCCTAAAGTGGTTGTTATTTCGTTACTTTTTATCTATAAAAGTAGGGATAATAATAGTTCTGGTCCATGAGGCTGTCGAGAGGGTTTAGCTGGTGGTGTACCTGAATCCCTTAACACGACAATTGGCTCTCAGCAGATGCTCAGTGAATAGAAGCAAATTGTTTATGTTAAAAATTTTCAACATACAGAAAAGTAGACTAGAGTAATTAACCCCATATGTATGTATATGTATGTGTGTGTGTGTATATATATATAGTTACATCACCTAGATTTGATATATTTCACCATTTTGCTATACTTTGTTTTCCCATCCTGCCTTTTCTTGTGGTTGCTGAAGTAATTAACAAAGCAGTCACAGCATTTTGTCCTATATGCATCTCTAAAGTGTATGCATGCTTTCTTATACAAACGCAGTACCTTTATCCCAAACATGAAATTTACCATGATTCTTAGTGTACTCTAATACCGAATTTATTGTCAAATTTCTCTGATTAACTTAAAAATGTTTTTTGTCTTTTTTTTTTAACTCTTGGTTTGAATCAGGATTCAAATACTGTTCTTGTATTGTAATTGGTGATAATATTTCTTGTAATCTAGACCAGTTCCCCCGCATTGCCCTCGCCAGCACATGCACAGGTAATTAACTTACCGAAGAAACTGGGTCCCATGTGTTGTAGAATGTTCCATGTTCTGGGCTTTTCTGTCTGCTTCTTAATGGTATCATTTAAACATTTTTAAAAATTTTTAGTTATTTTTTTGGGACAGAGTCTTGCTCTGTCACTCAGGCTGGAGTGCAGTGGCACAATCTCTGCTCACTGCAACTTCCGTCTCCCAGGTTCAAGCAGTTCTTGTGCCTCAGCCTCCTGAGTGGTTGGGATTACAGGTGTGCACCACCATACCCAGCTAATTTTTTTTTCTTCAGTAGAGACAGGGTTTCACTATGTTGGCCAGGCTGGTCCTGAACTCCTGGCCTCAAGTGATCTGCCCACCTCGGCCTCCCAAAGTGCTAGGATTACAAGCGTGAGCCACCATGCCCGGCCTTTAATGGTATCATTTAAATTGTACTTCTGTTTCCTACATTTCCTGTAAACCGAGAGTTTGCTCTAACAGCTTAATGAGGTTTAGCTTCAGCTGTTTTTTGGTAGGAGCACTTTACAGGTGGTGCTGTGTACGTCGTAGCAGGAGGCACATGCCATTTAGGGTCTCTGTAGTCAAGTCTCTAAAGTGGGCTCAGATGTGGTCGGCGTCAGTTTCTCATTGACAATCATTGTCTAAATCAGTTATTTTATTAGGGATCAACTTAACTAATGTTCATTAAGACATATAATTTCTATATAAGGATGAGGATAAAAGTAGCCGCACTTAACCCCTTTCTTCTGAATAGTGGCAATTAAAAACAAAGAATGGAGTTTATTAGGGAGTTACAAAATGGTGAGTTTTCTAAATACACGATTCCTTCTGCATTGATTACTTTTATTCCTCAGTGGGAGGATATTTAGTTGCCTTTAACTATAGTTTAATTAGAAAGGCAGGTGGTCATGGTGCAGCCCCATGACCCTCGCCTCGTGGTGTTGCCCCCATGTGTAACATGGCTAAAAGAGATTCTGCAGGTGGAATGAAGATGAGTGTCCGAGTGGGCTTAATCTACTCACATGTGCTCTTTAAAAGCAGAGAGTTTCCTCAGACTGGCAGCAAGGAGGAAGTCAGAAAGATATGAAGCTCAATAAATATTCCACACACTGTTGCTGGCTCTGCAGATGGAGGGCGTGTGGGTGCTCACTAGGAGCTGAGAGTGGCCCTGGCTGGCAGCAGCGAGGAAACAGCCACCTCCATCCTACAACCACAGAGCACAGAATTCCATCCATAACTGGAATGGGTTTGGAGGCAGATTGCTACTTGGAGCCTGTAAATAAGAACCCGGGCTGACCGACACCTTGAATTTGTCCTGGTGAGACCCTAAGCAGAGAGCCCAGTGGAACCCACCCACACTTCTGACGTACAGAACTGTGAGATGATACGTGGGTGTTGTTTTCAAGTCACTAAGTTTCTGGTGACTTGTGACACATGAGAAAACTAATACAGCAGGCGAAATTGCCATTCGTTGTTTTTAATTGCCACTATTCAGAATAAAGGGGTTACGTGCCAGTTACTTTTATCCTTATCCTTATATAGAAATTTTATCTTAAGAAATATTAAGTTGATCCCTAACTTGCTGTCAGTAAAACTTACACATTTAGATATTGACACAGTATGTTTGGTTTTAAGGGGCTACTGGTTATTGAATAGACAGGAAAATCATTGTATCAGCTATAGTTAAGATTATTTTGTGACTATTTTTCTTCTTTAAGATACATTGAAATTGTAATTTCATCATATGAAGTGAGGCACATGGCATTTGATAAAGTCCATCTGTCTGTGGACAAGCTACTTAGCTTCTCTGTCTGCATATTCATTCCTGTTAGAGGAGCATGTTTGAAATTATAAGGAGACTCCAAAATAGATCCTTTTTTTTTTTTTTTTTAAAGACAGTCTTGCTCTGTTGCCCAGGCTGGAGTGCAGTGGTACAATCTTGGCTCACTGCAACCTCCGCCTCCCAGGTTCAAGTGGTGCTCTTGCCTCAGCTTCCCAAGTAGCTGGGATTACAGTCATGTGCCACCATGCCCAGCTAATTTTTGGATTTTTAGTAGAGATGGGGTTTTGCCATGTTGGCCAGGCTGGTCTTGAGCTCCTGACCTTGTGATCTGCCCACCTGGACCTCCCACAGTGCTGTGATTACAGGCTTGAGCCAATGCGCCCAGCCCCCAAATCAATACTTAATACATGAAGTATGTAAATGTCATTCTCATGTATAAAGAACATGGTGATTAATGTAATATTATATCACATACTGCCATTAAAGGCATTTCATTTTATAATACTGACTTCAGAGCTCCATCCCCAGTTTGAATAGTAATCTTTTTCAATTTCCGTGAAATAATTTGGTGTCTGAGATATAGACACAAAAACTTTGCAATTTTTACATTTTTTTTTTTTTTTTTTTGAGACAGAGTCTTGCTCTGTCGCCCAGGCTGGAGTGCAGTGGTGCGATTTTGGCTCACTGCAATCTCCGCCTTCCAAGTTCAATCAGCTCTCCTGCCTCAGCCTCCTGAGTAGCTGGGATTACAGGCACACGCCACCATGCCTGGCTAATTTTTGTATTTTTTTTAAGGAGACACAGGGTTTCACCATGTTGGCCAGGCTAGTCTCAAATTCTTGACCTTGTGAATCCACCCACCTTGGCCTCCCAAAGTGCTGGGATTACAGGCGTGAGCCACCTCGCCCAGCCCTGCAATTTTTACTTTTTAAAAAATGACTTGTCTGGGTGTGGTGGCTCACACCTGTAATCCCAACACTTTGGAAGTCTGAGGCAGGAGGATCACTTGAGGCCAGACATTTGAGACCAGCCTGGGCAACACAGTGAGACCCTATCTCTATAGAAATTTAAAAATAAAATTAGCTGGATGTGGTGCTGCATACCTGTAGTCCCAGCCACTCAGGAGCCTGAGGTCGAGGGTTTCTTAAGCCTTGGATTTCGAGGCCTTAGTGAGTCGTGATCGCACCACTGCTCTCCATCTTGGGCAGCATCTCAAAAAACAACTCTCAAAATGCAAAACTACTATATGCCATTCACCCATTGTAAATGTATTATGTGATGATTTTGGTAAATTTCTACAGCTGTGCACCTGTCACCACAGTACAATTTAAAAACATTTCCATGCCTCCAAAAGATCCCTCCTGCCCATTTGTCATTACTCTGTTCCCATCCTCAGCCCCAGACAAACACTCATCTGTCTGTCTCTATCTGCCTTTTCAAGACATTTCATAAAAATGGAATTATACGGTATGAAGTCTGTAGTCTCTTGCATCTGGCTTCTTTAACTTAGCATAAGGTTTCTGAAGTTAATCCATGTCGTTGTGTGTATCTGTACTTCATTCCTTTTTGTTGCTAAATAGCATTTCATATTATGGACAGAGCACACTTTTTTTTTTTTTTTTTTTTTTTTGAGATAGAGCCTTGCTCTGCTACCCAAGCTGGAGTGCAGTAGCTCCATCTCTGCTCACTGCAAACTCCGCCTCCTGGGTTCAAATGATTCTCATACCTCAGCCTCCTGAGTAGCTGGGATTACAGGTGCATGCCACCACACCCAGCTAATTTTTGTATTTTTAGTAGAGACAAGGTCTCACTATGTTGCCCAGGCTGGTCTTGAACTCCTGACCTCTAGCGATCTACTCACCTCGGCCTCCCAAAGTGCTGGGATTACAGGTGTGAACCACAGTGCCCAGCCTACAGAGTGCCCTCTCTTTATTCAGCAGTTGATGGGCATTTGGATTATTTCCACTTTTTGCCTGTTATGGAGCAATGCTACCATAAACATTTGTGTACAAGTATTTTATGGACATATGTTTTCATTTCTGTTGAGTCTTTACCTAGGAGTGGAATTGCTGGGTTGTATGGCAAATTTGTGTTTAACTTCTTAAGAAATTACCAAATTGCTTTTCAAAGTGGCTGTACTGTTTTACATTCCCACCATCAATTTATGAGCATTCCAGGTTTACTATATCCTCATCAATACTTGTTGTTATCTGTCTTTTTTGTATCCATCTGAATGGATAGGAAGTGGTATCTTATTGTGGTCTTGATTTGTGTTTCTCCAATAGTTAATGATATTAAACATGGTTTTGCTAATTAGTTATTTATATATCTTCTTTAGTAAAATGTCTACTTAAATCTTTTGCCCATCCTGAAATTTGGATTGTCTTTATGTTATTTGTTGTTTATGTATGATTTACAAATGTTTTCTTCTGGTTGGTGGCTGGAATCCAGTCTCTTTCATTTTCCTAATGGTGACTTTTGAAGCACAGGTTTTATTTTTGAAGTCCAATTTATACATTTTTTTCTTTTATGACTCAACTTTAGTGTCGTTTTTTTTTTTCTTTTTGAGATGGAGTCTCACTCTGTCACTCAGGCTGGAGTGCAGTGGCGCAATCTGGGCTCACTGAAACCTCCGCCCCCCAGGTTCAAGTGATTCTCCTGTTTCAGCCTCCAGAGTAGCTGGGATTACAGGCACACGCCACCACACCCAGCTAATTTTTTATATTTTAGTGGAGACGAGGTTTCACCACATGGCCCAGGCTGGTCACGAACTCTTGAGCTCAGGCAATCCAACCGCCTCGGCCTCCCAAAGTGCTAGGATTACAGGCGTGAGCCACCGAGCCCGCCCTTTAGTGTCATATTTAAGAGGTTTTTGCCTAACAGGTTTGCAAAGGTTTTCTTCTCTTTTTCTTCTAGTAGTTTTATTGTTTTAGCTGTTGTATTTTGGTCTGTGGTCGATTTTGAGTAAATTTTTGTCTATGGTGTAAGGCAAGGTCTAAATGTATCTTTTTTGCATGTGGATATCCGATTTTGTGTTTCTCATTAAATTTATTCCCAAGTATTTTAATCTTTTTGATGCTATTGTGAATGGAATTGTTTTATGTATTTTAATTTTGGTTATTCATTGCCAGTACATGGAAATAGAATGAGTTTGTTTGTAGTGATCTTGTATCCAGTGATCTTCCTGAATTAGTTTATCAGTTCTAGTAAGGTGTGTCTGCGTGTGTGTGTGTGTGTGTCTGTGTGTGTGTGTGTGTGTGTGTGTATTCCTTAGGATTTTTTATGTATGGAATCCTAACTAAATGAAAAGAGTTTTATTTCTTTGTTTCCAGTCTGGTGTCTTTTATTTCCTTTCAGTTTTTACTTTTCACTTTAATTTCTTAAATGTTTTTTAAGTTGGTCTCAAACATATTTAGCATGATTTCAAAGAACATTTACCTAGAAAGAATACATAAATTATATTTGACATTTAGGGCCAAGGCATAAGAAATGTACTTGCTGTGGGCTTTGAAAGCAAAGGTGTATGTTTCATTATAAAAAGAATACATTGATAAAAACAGAAACTACTACCTCTAAAATTCCTTTTTTTAAAAAAGAAAATTCTGAGCAGTCTGTATCATAATAAAGATGAATGTAGATATACCATAGATGCTTATTTTAAAAATTTGGTAATTATAAAAAAACCCCAAAATACTAAAAAACATAAACTAAAACATTTTAGGATCACTTTTTTGTCAGTTTCAAAGAATAAACTTGCCAATTGATTTCATCGTTTGTAAAATTATTGCTTGACATGTTTAATATCTACAATATAACACATAGATGGTTAAAAGCTGAAAACATGTATAAGTCAGCAGCTTTGGATTCAAAAGTTGAGGTTAAATTATAGCACATAGAGCCGTCTTGTATAAGGTTGTAGAGATGGAACTGTTATCCTGGGAACCAACTTCAACTTTGTTTTCCTCTGTGTTCCTACCTTTGTTTGGAAGTGTTTGTTTCTGTCACAGTGAAGGGGCTCCCCTGACAGAGCCCCTGATTGACAGTGACACAATCAATTCCCACCCTGCCTTATCTGTAAGAGTTCTCTAACCAGAGCAACCACAGACTCTGAGAAGAAAAACCTGGAGCCCTATTCGATTCTGCATCCATTATCCATGCCTTTGAGGAGACTTTTCGTGAGGGAAAGAGTTAAAGAGGCATGTAAACTTTCAAACAGCAGAGACCAACAGTGGACTAAGCACAGCGAATTGGATTTTCTGTTGAAGAGCCAGTGCAGTGACAGGGTGCAGGCAGTAAGGGGAGCCTGGGTGACTTAGGGTCACAACCTCTGCACAGTTTCAACTTGGGTTTCCTAATAAAAATGCTGCCCAGAGAGGAAAGACACTAGGGTAGAGGAAAAGCTGTTACTTACAAACCTACTGGCAAGTCAGGCTTTTCAGCTGACTTCATTATCTGTGTTGGACTAAACAAGTCTGGGCATCAGCTACTGGTGCTGCAGTCTGCCCGGGCTGGGAGCCGCCACCTGCCCCCGCAGTGCAGCCTCTGCAGCTCTGAACATTTGGGACATCTGAGCGTTTTGGGTTAAAAAGGATAAAAAGAGGAGAAAAAGGCTAAACCAGTTCTATGGGAAAATTTGGTTGTCTTTTTTTTTTTTAAACCCAGCGTAGTAGGGCTGGTTTTCCTTCTTAAAATTATCATTCAGGTTCAAAGACCAGCCATAATTATCATTGCCCCACCCAAAAAAAAATTCAGAAAAGCTACATTTTACTGGAAAAGCACAATCCTTTAACATCTACTAATAACTAGAAACTATAGGAATGCTGATTTGCTGGCTAGCAAATGTATGATCTTTTTTTTAGTGTTCTTTATTTATTTTTTGAGATGGGTCTCGTTCTGTGGCCCAGGGTGGAATGCAGTGGTACACTCTCAGCTCACTGCAGCCTCAACCTCCTGGGCTCAAGCAGTCCTCCTGCCTCAGCCTCCCGAGTAGCTAGGACTACAGGCACAGGCGTGTGCCAACATGCCTGGCTAATTTTTGTATTTTTGTAGAGATAAGGATTTGCCATGTTGCCCAGGCTGATCTTGGACTCCTGGGCTCAAGAGATCCACCCACCTCAGCCTCCCAAAGTACTGGGATTATAGGTATGAGCCACTGTGCTTGGCCATCTATTATCTGTTAAATTTTTACTGCTTAATTTTCCCAGAGTTCTTCTGATTGTGTGATTGGAATACTATTAGTCCATAATTGGATTTACTATTAGTTTAAAACAGTGATGCTACCTGTGTACTAGACACTTCAGTGAGTATTTTATGTGCTGGTAAAATAATATGATCACGTTTGCATAACTCCCAAGTGGCAGAGCCAGAGTTGGAAGTCATGTGCTTTTTCTGCCTATAACCAGCAAAATTTAGCATGGAAATTAGCATGCATATGAAGTTCTTTAAAAAAATGACATATCAACTGTATAATTTTTATTTCCTATATAGTGATACTAAAATCCAGGATCTGGCAGCTGTGCACAAAGATCTCTCTGTAGCTGGTCTACTTTATGTGCTTTGCTGAAGGGGACATTCAATCAAATATGTTTGAGTCCTTGACTGGGAATGTCTCATTAAACAAAAAGGCACATGGAGAAGACTAAGACAGAAGGCTCCCATCCCTAACCAGCTCACCCTGAAAAAGATGGGTAGCAAAGTATGTGTGGAAGCGCACAGACCTCTGACATTCCAGTACTGAACAGTTGTTAAGTGTGTTTACTATCGCCAGGGAGCCCCTGAGATTCCCAGAAGAGCCTACTAGTCATTTTCCTGAGGCACACATTTAAATCCTAGGGCAAATGTGGAGAAGCTACTCTCTTAGCCAAGAGGTAAGCATTGCTGATCAGCCAGCCTCTGCAGCTAAACTCCTCTTTGTAGCTCTCTCTCTGCCAGGGTCCAAGTATTTTAGGAAAAAAAAGTTGTGTGTGCTAGCAATATTAGCAAATGTGGGATCTTAATCTATGTTGCTAGAGAATGCCAAGGACCTATGAAACAGCACCTCTACTGGAAAAGTTCTCTGTAAACTTTCTGAATTGACAGTGGGGGATGATGGGGCTGTTTTAGGATTTTAAGAGCCCTCAATTGGTTTTGAAATTCAAGGTGGTGCTGCATTGTCATAATATCTTCTGGTTTTAGCATTTTTTGGAGATAGCTTTTCTGATGGTTTTACACCTTGTCTTTGATTTATTTTAGTATTTCTACTTCTAGTCAAAGTTAAAACCAGGAAATATAGAGATGTGCTATGGAGGTGATGGTTAAGCTTTGTTTGAAACTTGTTGCTAAACATTCGGTTGTTCGTTTAATAAATTTAACTATGTGCCATACATTTCTCCTAAGCACTGGGGAATCCCTTAGTGAACAAAAGCAGAAATCCACACCCTTATGGAGCTAACTCCTCCTTCTTGGGGGAGAAAGATCCACAAATACATACTGTCCACAAGGGGGTAAATCTCAAGGAAGGTAGAAGAGCTGCAAAGAGAGGCAGGGAGTGCTGGTGCACACGGTGGCTTTAAATGGGGTGTTTTAAGAAGGTGCCCTTCATAAAGGACAATTGAGCAAAGTCCTCTGGGAGAGGAGGTACTGAGCCCCTGTGGATTTATCTGGGGCAAGAGTACCCAGGTGAAGTGTTCAGCAGGGCAAAGACCCTAAGGCTGGAGCCTCACGGTTGAGACACCGCAAGGAGGCCAGGGGGCTGCAGGGCAGGGAGTACAGTGGGGGTGGGGGTGGAGAGTGGCCAGGCCCTTGAGGCCCTTGTGAGGGTTTCTGCTCTTACCCAGAGTGAGATGGGACATAGGGAAGTTTGAGAGTTGGGATGGCATAATCTGACTCAAGTGCTCCTGGATCAGTCTGGCTGTTGGGCATGGGCCAGGGAGGCTGTGTTAGTCCTGTCTCACACTGCTGTAAAGAACTGCTTGAGACTGAGTAACTTATGAAGAAAAGAGGTTTAATTGGCTCACACTTCCACAGGCCTAACAGGAAGCATGACTGGGAGGCCTCAGGAAACTTACAGTATGGCAGAAGGCAAAGGGGACGCAAGCACCTTCTTCACGTGGCGGCAGGAGAGAGAGAGCACGCGAAAGGCAGGTCCTACACTTTTAAACCATCAGATCTTGTGGGAACTCACTCTTACTGGAACAGCAAGGAGGAAATCCGCCCCCATGACCCAGTCACCTTCCACCAGGCCCCTCCTTCAACACTGGGGATTATAATTCAACATGAGATTTGGGCATGGACACACATCCAAAACATTTCAGAGACCTCTTAGAAAGCTAGAGGCTGTGAGAGACGATGCTGGCCTTTGGACCATTGGGGTTGCCATGGAAGTAGACAGAAGCCATGGAATTCCCAATTTTGAAGATAGAGCCAATAGAATTTGTAAGAAATTATGTTGCAGCACAGAAAAGGGTTGTGGGGAGAAGTGGTTTGCTGGGGACACTGTGTCCTCAGGTCTAAAGATAAAGGAGAGGTTCTGATAAGAGGTTGAGACTGTAGGGCAATGATGTTGTTTATGCCTCTTGGAATTAAAGTAACTTGATTTGCACAGTGGGCCATTTGCTGGAGTATTGGCACACCTCCTTCGCGTTCTAGCTGCTGCTCTGAGGTGAGCATTAAGCTAAGAGCTTTGTCCTGATGCTGATAGCTTTTTGCTAGACGAACAGAGAAGATTCTTACGTCTGTGAGTCAGGAGTGAAATCCCAGCTGGGACAGAGAGAGTCCTTCTAGGCCCCCAGATAGTCTGTTTATAACATTGGAACACAAAAAGAGAAACTAGGACAACTTTTTAAAGAAGCACATATTCTTACCTTATACGATGCACTTACTCTCCGAAGAAATATATATTTTTTTAGTTTAAATCATTGTCAGCCTTTGGAATTTGCTCTTTAGGAATTCATTTCCTTATCTTAAAATTTATGGCTATTTAAGAAGATTGAAATTAGTTGTTTTTGGCTTCTGCTTTTCAGCCGGCAGTTGAGTTCCGAATTGGTGACAGGAAAGAACTTGAAATGGAATAGCTCGCTGGGAATAGTGATTTTGGCCCTTTCTTTCATTGTTGCCTTTTAGTTCATTTTCAGAATATACCCGATTTCCTATTCATGAGGTACCAAATACAAGAATCTAATGTTATTTTCTTCTTGTTTACTAATAAATGTGCTCTGTACTTGTATTCTTACTTTTTAAAACAATTGAATTGATGTAAATATGCATTTCCATAATATGCATTTCCATAACTTCAGAAAGTATAGTCTTGCCCTTTGGGTTCAACTCACCCCAGCCCTGGGCAGCCACTGATCTGCTTTTAGTCACAATATATTACATTCACCTTTTCTAGAACTTCATATAAATGGATTCAAACAGTACATGCTCTTTTGTGTTTGGTTTATGTGGCTCAGCGTAATATTCTTGAGATTCTTCCATATTGTGGCTCCTGTTTATCAGGATTGTTTTTCTTTTTTTTTTTTTGAGATGGAGTCTCGCTTTGTTGCCCAGGCTGGAGTGCAATGGCTTGATCTCGGCTCCATGCAACCTCCACCTCCCGGGTTCAAGCGATTCTTGTACCTCAGCCTCCCGAGTAGCTGGGACTACGGGCACTTGCCACCACGCCTAGCTAATTTTTGTATTTTTAGTAGAGACGAGGTTTCGCCATGTTGGCCAGGCTGGTCTTCAACTCCCGACCTCAGGTGATGCACCTGCCTCGGCCTCCCAAAGTGCTGGGATTACAGGCATGAGCCAATATTTCCAGTCGGGATTTCGTTTCTTTTTTTTGCTGAATATTATTATTTTATGTGCATTTAACACAGTTCACTTGTCTATGGACACTGGAATTGTTTCCAGTGTGGGGCAAGTATGAATAAAGCTGCCACAGGCATTTCTGCACAAGCCTTGTGAACATACACTATCATTTCTCTTTGGTAAATACCTGGAAGAGGAATTGCTGGATCCTGTCTGATAGGTGCACACACATTATATTTGCAATGTCTTTTTGAGGAATTGACTTATTTATATCACAGTGAAATGTCTTTTATCCTGGCAATATATTGCTCTGGTGTCTACTTTGTCTAATATTGATTTAGTCACTCCAGCTTTCTGATGTTAGTGTTTGCATGGTACATCTCTTCTCCATTCTTCGATTTCAAAGTGTTTCTATTTAAAGTGTGTTTGTTACAGGCAGAATCTGCTTGAGACTGCTTTTTAAACCCAGATCAAATCCCTGTTATTTCATTAGAATGTTTAGATCATTTACAATTAGTTATCAAAACAGTTGGACTGAAGTCTCCCATCCTTCTGTTTTCTGTTTGTTCTTTTTTCTCCTTTTCCTGTTGTCTTTCGAATTGAATATACTTTGGTATGTTAGGTTATTGCCACACTGGCTTATTAGCTGTACCTCTTCATTTCAGTATTTGTTTTTGGTGTTCCAGGAACCTCAGCATCCCTGAACTCTTGATGTCCTCACCTCAGCAAGACCACCAAGGTCTGCTTGGGTCCCCCTCCTAGTGCTGCAGTTCAGTGCTGTTGACTACCATACTAAGGTACCTCCAGGCGAAGAGCCAGTCCATCCTGGGATCCTCCTGGTTTATTTTCCTTCTCTGAAAGACTGCAGCCCTTTCCATGTCTGCAAACAGTTATTTCATAGAACTTTTCTGTCCAGCTTCCTGGTTGTTCATGGTGAGAGGTTAAGTCTGGTCATTATTGTGTTATGCCCTTGAAGTATAATTTCATTTTTGAAATAAAATGTTTGGCTCTTGGTGGGAAAATTTGATAAATATTTGAAACTGAGACTCCCTGTAAAATCTTAGACATACAGTGTCTTTGTTATAACTTAATGGTGCCACACAAACATGATGGTTGGCTTCCAAGTTACCCATAACAGACAGGTAAGTCTAAGAAGCTTTAGAAAAGGCTGTGTCCGTACAGTTTGGGGTGACGATAACAGTTATTGAGTCCCTTGGTGCTCAGTGCTCTACATATGTCATCTCATTTAGTCTTCAGAATGACCCTGTGTGGGTCATTCTTGGCCCCCTTTTACAGGCAAGGAGCCGAGCCTCAGAGGTGAAGGGATTTGCCTGGTGTCTTGCACATAGTGATGGGCTGAGCTGGAGTCTGCCACATTCCAAGCTAAAGCTTTTGACCACTATACTAAGCTGAGTAAGGAGGTTTTTTTTGTTTGTTTGTTTTTGAGAAAGGGTCTTGCTCTGTTGCCCAAGTTGGAGCTTAGTGGTGTGATCATAGCTCACTGCTGCCTCGAACTCCGGGACTCATGCAATCTTCCCATCTCAGCCTCCAGGGTAGCTAGGACTATAGGTGCACACGATCATACCTGGCAATTTTTTTTTTTTTTTTTTTTTTTTTTTTGTGGAGATAGGATCTGGCTGTTGCCCAGGCTGGTTTCGAACTCCTGGCTTCAAGTGATCCTCCTACCCTAGCCTCTCAAAATACTGGGATTATGAGCCACTGAGCCAGACCAAACTAAGTTTTTGAAATGTCTTAAGGGGCAGCAGCAGGTTAAATCGTGCTGGAACATCCAGGAAGTGGTTGATTTCTTACTGAGGTAGCTACTTGTTGCCAGGAGAAAGCATTATGATTCATTTCCCACAAAAAGTGGTTCCCTCTCCCCCTTCTCTCTTCCTTTACTCTCTCCTGCTCCCCATATTCCTTCCTTTACTCTTCCTTTCTTTTGTCTTTGTGTGTGTGTGTGTGTGTGTGTGTGTGTGTGTGTATGGTTTTAAGGAGTGGAGAGTATAATAGGCAAGAAGGAAGAGAGAAGGAAGAAGCTCCCTTGTACGGAGACAGAGGGAGGGGGGCTCCAAAGCCAAGAGAGGGAACCGCAAATGGGGCAGAAACCAGCCAGGTGTATCTATAGAGAGGCTGGAGGAGGCGGTGTCTGTTTTGCATATGGCTCAGGGGATTGGTTTGACCAGGCCTGTCTTTCACGTAGCCCGTGGAAAAAGTTGGCCCTCCCACCCTAGTCTTTTAATATGCAAATGCAGGACACCATGATGTTCTACACACATGGGGATATGTGGGGGCCATCAGGTTGCCAGGAACATGTGGGGCAAGGGCAAGAAGGCTGCGGGGATTGTCATGTTGGGTGGACCTAGTTTCTAATTGCCTGCATTTGCATATCAAAAGTTGCCAGCCTGGCTCTAAGAGCAGGGGCTTTACAAGAAACTTTTCCCGAGACGCTTTAAAAAATGAAAACTTCCCAAAACTTTTCCTCCCTGTCTGCCTAAAATAATTTCTTAATAACTCCTACAACATTCCCCCCAGTGGAGACGCCCCCCTAACTGCTGTTAGGGGGTTTTGGGCGACGACTCTTTCTGGCTACTTCCTGCAGAAAAGGGGTGTTGAATGGGGAACAGCAACTAGGGCTCCTCCTGGAGTCCATCTAAGGGTCCTCAGAAGAATGGCGTGTCCTTGTGTGGTTCAGTTGACAGCACCGTTTGGAGTTTGATTGCTTCTAGGCAAGAAGAAACAATTTGAGTTGTAGTATTGAGTAAACAGAGTCCAAATATCAATACAAGACATATAAGTAAGAGGGGGCTTAATAAAGGGGTTAACAAATTCCATCAAGAAGACTGGAATTTATTAAAGAGGGATTGTAGCCACTCGGGACTGAAGCCAGCATTTTCCCTGAGCCTGTCAATAATTTTGATTTGATCTTTACCTGTAGATTTTCCTTTATATACTAGAGGTGTTCATCCAAAAGCAGCATGTTTCATTTAAAAGTGTGTCACTAGACCCAGTAAAAAGTCCTAGCAGACTTAGTGATAGTAAAACTTTCATGCTTCATTTTTGTTAGTAACTGTTATCCCTGCTATAGGGATAATAATTAAGCAAAATATGACAGCGATGGAAACATTCTGTCCAGTATTTCAGCTAGAAGGTGCTACTGTGTATAACCCTATTGCAAATAGTAGAGTGAGGACAGCAATTTCCACAAGTGTGGTGTGGTAGGTAATTTCCATCTAAAATTTTACTCGCCAACACATAGAATTCCCCTTTGGGGGTCTGTGAAGTTCCTTGGTTTTATTTTCCCAAACAAAGACCTCTGGGTTATGGGCACCTTACTCACTTTCATTACCTGGCAGAATTTGCAAGATAATTGCCCAGAACTAGTATATTGATTCATATTTTTACGTTACCCCTCCCTATTTTTTCTTTTTTTCAAGCTGCAGAAGATCACCACTTGATTCACAGGAATAGGCAGAGTTAGTCTAAAATGTAGGCAAAAAGCTTAAAAACAATTAATGAGACTAGGATTTAATGACAAATGTATGATAACCTTTGGAGCAAAATTTTTCTCTGCAGTCCTCATTTTTGGTAAAAACTAATTATGAATAAACTTTAGTCTTATACGTGGCCTGATTATTTGCATAAAGGGCAGCAAGAATGGTTTTTACATGGGCCTTTTGGATTAGCTTTGATGAAACTCTATTCCATAAGGAATCTTAGATAAGACCCTTAAAGTCGAGCCCAGCCATGGGTTTGTATCCTCAGATACCTGTGAGTTGGGTGATCCTCTCCCCTTGAGGTCCCAAGATAAACTGGGAGCTCCCAGACCTGTTAGAAAGTGTCATCCTTTACTGACCACAGGTTAGGAACCCTGTGCAGAGACTGTAGACAAGGTATGAGGCCAGTTCTCCCCAAGGGGCTTTTATTGGCTCTACATGTTAAGCTTGATTCCTTAAAGGGAAACACACTGTTTCAGTTAAAGCCTTGGTAAAATAACCAGTTTTTCCAACTGTGTCCTGTTGACATCCTTTGCCTTTTTTTTTAAACCCCTCCTCTTTGTCAAAATAGCAGTAAGATCACCAGCAGAAGAGAATGAAATCAAAACTGACCCCACGTGAATTCATGAAACCACAGAATGTTAGGCCTAAGTGAAACCTCAGAGTCTATGCATTCCAGCCCCTTCATTTGATTGATGAGGAAACTAGGGAACACTGGCAGGAAGTGACTTGGTAGAACCATGCAGCTTGTCGGTGTGCAGCAGGCGCTGGAATGCAGGGAACACTAACCTTGGGCGGGATGTGGGGATCAGCTCCCTCAGCGTCTGAGGGTATCAGCCAGATCCTAGCGTTTGCTGTGCAGTGGGATCATGAAGAGCCAGGACCTGAAGGAGACCGAGTAGTGCTTACTTAGGTTAGTTGTTTAGGGGACATTTCTTTGGGGACGTGATCAGGGGATCATGGGGATCAGCGTCGTCATCAGCCAGGGCAGAGAGAGTGCAGTGTGTTTCAGAAACCGCCAGAAGGCCCATGCAGGCAGCACCTGATGAGAGAGAAGAGGGGAGGCAGGGAACTGCGCAGGAGCCAGGGTTTTGAGTGTGATGGGAAGCTCCGGTGGGTCTTCACCAGGTCCGATGTATGTTTTAAGATCATTCTAGCCTCTTTATGAAGAATGAATTGCTGGAATCAGAGTAGGAGCATGGAAACAGGAAGAAGAATCTGGAGACCCCTGTCCCATTTAGGAGGTCACCAAAGGTGGCTTTTGTCAGAGTAAGAGCAGCAGAGATGTAAGAATGGGTGGCCTGGGATATATTCTGGAGCCAGAACTGAATAGGGAAGAGAAGACTCAAGGAGAAGTTCAATGCCATAGTTTGGGGGTAAGCGTATACATAGTTTCTATAATTTAGGGGAATAAATACATTCTATAAAGCATATTTTCTTTTCTTTTTGTTTTTTGAGATAGGATCTCACTCTGTCAACCCAGGCTGGAGGGCGGTGGCGTGATCTTGGCTCACTGCAACCTTTGCCTCCTGGGGTCAAGTGATTCTCCAGCCTCAGCCTCCCGAGTAGCTGGAAACACAGGTGTGCGCCACCACATGTGGCTAATTTTTGTATTTTTTTGTAGAGACGGGGTTTCTCCATGTTGTCCAGGCTGGTCTCATACTCCCGAGCTCAAAGCAATCTGCCTGCCTCAGCCTCCCAAAGGGCTGGATTATGGGTGTGAGCCACCATGCCCGGCCATACTTTCTTAAGTTATTCAAAACTATAGAAGGAGAGGAGCTAGCTATTGCTCAGAAAGATGAAATGACGAGACAGAGTGATGCGGCTATGACGGCATCAGGCTTTCCTGACTCCCGCCTTGTAAGGCCCTGCCTTTGGCTTGTGCTCCTCTCTGTCTCCTGTGTCCTTGTTTGCACCTGTCCCTTCCCACAAGTAACCTCTGCACTTACTTGATGGCACAGCCTTAGTGAGCCAGCTCATTTCAGTTCTGTGGTTCATTTCATAATGAATGAGCATTTCTAGTGTAATGCGTTGCCCTTGCCTCTACCACAACAGATCCAATACCTCACCAATCCCCTCCCTGACCAGAAAAACACAGACCAAGAAACCTACACGCCTATATTCGTGCACACACATATGCGCATGCACACCTAGTTTCCTTTCTTCTGTTTCTGTTGACATTAATGACACCACTATTCTCCAAGCTGTCCAGGATCCAAAGGTCTGAAGCCTCGCTGATGCCTTCTCGTCCTTGTCTCTCCTGCCCCATCATCCTCCATTTTCACCACAGCCACCTTAGTTATGCCATTATTACGCTGACCCAGACAGTTCAGGACCTTCCTAACTGGCGATCCTATTTTGATTTTTTTCTTTCTCCAGCCCTTTTGTTAAACTTTTAATTTTTGCTGGGAAACATAGCCTCTGGCCAGGAGTCAGGATCAGGCACTTCCAATCTCCAGCTCTTTTTCTGTTATCCGGCAGTCTGAAAACATAGTCTCATCACAGTGTTATTGCATTCTGAAACTTTCCTAAGCCCCCACTGCAGGGTGCGGTCAGCTTGTTCCTGTCACTCAGGTACCCTGAACTTGCCTCCATCTTTTAATTTCAGCATCCATTGTGAACATGCATCATGCTCCTGGCACCCCGCATCTGCTTTCACAGTCTGTCTCCCTCTGTGGAAGGCCACCTCCTTTCCTATGCTCTTCACAAAGATTCACCATCCAAGGATTAGCTTAAAACCCTGATTTCTGGCCAGGCGTGGTGGCTCACGCCTGTAATCCCAGCACTTTGGGAGGCCGAGGCAGGCGGACCATGAGGTCAGGAGATCGAGACCATCCTGGCTAACACGGTGAAACCCCGTCTCTACTAAAAATACAAAAAATTAGCCGGATGTGGTGGCGGGCGCCTGTAGTCCCAGCTACCTGGGAGACTGAGTCAGGAGAATGACGTGAACCCGGGAGGCGGAGCTTGCAGTGAGCCTAGATCACACCACTGCATTCCAGCCTGGGTGACTGAGTGAGACTCCATCATAAACAAAACAAAACAAAGCAAAACCCTGATTTCTGTCTATGAGTAATCTCTTTTGGTGTTCCTGCTCTACTCATTGTCTGTAGCATTCATTTGGCGCTTACTGTGGAAAGTATAGTACTGTGAGGTGCCTCTTTAATGTTTCCCAACTGATCCTTGAGATCAAAGCTCATCTCTGATGCTATTTTCTCTTTGTAATTCTAAAGCTTCTAGTTCAGTATTTGACACATCTGAGGAATTGACTCTTCTTTTTTGGTTGACTTTCTGTTTCCGCACACAATGATTTTAACTGCCATTAGTATCAAACTGTTTTTTGCAGCATTTAATATAAAGAGTGTATACTAGATGATGAATCTCTTTTGTTTTTTTTTTTTTTTTTTTTTTTGAGATGGAGTCTCGCTCTGTCGCCCAGGCTGGAGTGCAGTGGTGGGATCTCGGCTCACTGCAGGCTCCGCCCCCTGGGGTTCACACCATTCTCCTGCCTCAGCCTCCCAAGTAGCTGGGACTACAGGCCCCCGCCACCACGCCCGGCTAATTTTTTGTATTTTTAGTAGAGACGGGATTTCACCGTGTTAGCCAGGATGGTCTTGATCTCCTGACTTTGTGATCCGCCCGCCTCAGCCTCCCAAAGTGCTGGGATTATAGGCATAAGCCACTGCACCTGGCCAATGATGATTCTCTTAGTGTGAAGTCCTAGCCCACGCACCCATCTCCAAGTCGTCTTGCCATAGGACTTGCAGATGTTTGTGCACTGTTGGGATGGGTGATAGGATGAATATCTGTGGAAATAGAGGGATCCTTTGGGCAGCTGTTTTGAGTAGGGATCAGGGAATAGCAGCTGTGTCCACTGCCCTTCCCTTGTACAGGGAGCGGGAGGGAGTGTTCACTGATCAAGCCAACTTCATTTCCACAGGAGATATCCCCACTTCCGGGATGCTATTAAGGCACTAGGTGTTACTCCCTTTAAAACATTCAGAGTGAACTCTCACTAGAGGTATTCACAACTTACCAGATGACTTTAAAAAAAAATACCTCTGTTATTTAATTGACAAATTACTATATTCAGTGGGTTATAAGTTAAAATGAATTGGGGCAAAATAATCACAGAAACCATGTGATTGCTCTAGCAAGTAGTCATTTTATATGCATTAGATTTCACAGTAAATATGAAAAGCAGCTCTAACCACAAGCTAGTCGGGGCGGCATAGCACCAGGCTGCAGGTGTGAAGATCGGTGCACAGTCAGGGCTAACGTCTGCCCCCAGTGGGTTGGCAGTGGCACCCATACCACCTGGTGTTCCACTGTTATGGGTTTAGTCTTTTGAGTCTTGAAGGCTTTTGATAACATCTTCACATTCTAATAGAAATATTCAGCAGGGTGGAGGTAGGCAGGCACGATTAGTGTATAGGTGTTGACACCAAGTACCTATTTTAGGTAAGGTTAGGGACAGGGAAGAGGATGCAAGGGCCATCTAGGGACAGGTGTCATGGCAGATAAGTGTCATATTGCAGAGTATGTTGGGGAAGGAGAAGGAGTACAGATTCATAATACCGACCTTCAGCCTTGCTCAGGGACTCCCGTGTTGGGCAGAGTTTCTGCTCTAAAATCCTCAGAACTGGGCTGAAGAGCCGAGTTTTTATTTTTTATGAAACAATTGGCCACGTATACTAAAAACTATTCCCCAGCAGGCTTTTTGGCATTTGAAGCTTTCAGCAAGCAGAGTATTATATAACTGATAAATATTAAGTATTGGAATTTCTGAGGCTGGATCCCTTAGCCTGGTGGCTGAAGGCCAACCCTCCCTGAGCCTCCTTGGCGTAATAAAGCATACCTTCCACCTTTTCCCTGTAGGAACTTGCTCTGCCTAAATTGAAGTCACACTCTTTCCTTATCTCAAGCTAAATTTCCTGCCTTTGAGCGCTGGTTCATTCTTTCTCCTGACTCTGTAGCCCATTAATCTTTCCAAGTCTAGCTTGCACTTAATGTCTTCCTGAAACCATCTGTGACTGTACCACAACCATGCTGATCTTCCCTTAAGTAAACTTATCCAACGTTCATTGAGCCGATTAAGTACTAGCCATTGTGCTAGAGATTAGAGAGAAAAATAAACAAAAACAGACCACTTCCCTCTTGTAGCCCACAGCCTAGTCAGGGAGACAAATGAGGAACCAGCTGCCACTTATTGAACTAGGAAGAGATGTGTCCGTCCTTAACATGATGCAGGCTGTCTATTTCAAAGGCCAGTGTCATGTTTAAGAGGAGAATGCTAGAGGTATTTCTGTCAACGCCAGGAATGACAAGGAGCCAGGAACAGACACACAGATCACTCACATGGATCTGACCAAGTACCTGAGAGGCGGACATCCAGAGGATTCCTTAAGCAACAGTATTGACTTGCAAATCCCAATACAGAAAAGCCCTAGAAACTTCTAAGCAAAAGCGCCATCATCCAGGGTAAAACTGGGCAAAGGTCCTATTGAGAGACAGACAGGTCGTTAAAACGGGGAAACAGATGGAACTTAAACCTAAGAAAAGATTTTCAATGTTATTCAAAAATAAGAGAAACAAAAGTGCTCTGAAATGTTATTTTGTTATCTTTAAAAGCCCAAAGTTAAAGAACACACTTTTGGTATGGCAGTGGGTTTCAAAATGGTCACTCCTATCCATTGCTGGTGGGAGTAAAAATAGATCCTACTCCAGCAGAGGCTAATGTGGCCATGTCTATTGAAATAACAAAATGTCTGTATGACCTTTAACTTACAAGTTTTTCTCTGAGGAAGGTATCCTGCAAGTGTACTTGAATACATGATAAACAGTGGATGTAGAGGGTTATTTATTGCAGCAGTTTTGTAAAAGCAAAATATTTGGCACAACCCAAATATTCATTGGAGAGCAAGTTATGTAAATTATGAGATGGAATGCCATGCAGTTATAAAGAGAATCAAGTAGCTCCTCCTGACTGGTATAGAAAGATCTCCAAGGCATAGTGTTTTGGAAAAAAGGCTGATGTTGACAGTGTGTATAGAGTACAGTGGAAAATTAGAGTTCATATTTGCACTTGCTTTTATATGGTATTCGAAGGTAATACAAGCACTTGTAACAAGGAAACCCCAGAATGTCAGGGACTGTACACAAGGCATGTTCTTTCTCATTTGGTAACAGTGCTTGTCACAGGTTGTCACAAGCCTGTAACATTTGTAACAGGTTGTTACAGATCAGCATGAGGCTTTTCTCCGTGCACTTCCATCTTGTGGCACTGGTGTCCCTTAGGACTTGGGAGTCCCTTGCAGAGAGCTGTCACATCGATTTCTTAACAGCCGTGGCCCAAGGGTGACATACCCCACTTTCCTGAAAAGATGGAAGAAACTAATAACAGCAGGTGCCTTGGGGGTGATGGTGATGGTACGTGACTGGGCAGGAAGATGAAGGGCAGGAAAGAGAGGAAAACTTTTAAAATATATTTTAGCAATTTTGAACTATATTATTCATTTATAAAATAAAAACAAATCATTGTAATAAAGCCAGATCATGCTCTGAAAATGGTAAGAACCCAGTGCTGTGGGAGCATAGAAGGGGCAGCTCTGCCTTACCTCGGGGAGTGGACTTCCAAGTGTACTGCTTTCTGTGGTGCTCGCTTGAAGCCCTAAAGGTGTAGCGGGTGTTAACCAGGTCAAGCCTGCAGGAAAAGAGGCTTGTGAGAAAGGGGCTAGACAAGTGGATGGCAGAGAATTTCCAGGGGATTGGTGAAGAGAGGGTGGCTGCCAAGATGGAAGGAGTCCATGTGAAGATACAGAGGCAGGATTTACGGTAAATAGGTTAATACAGCATATGGAGCTGTGGGTGCTGGAACCTGCTGGAACCACTATCACCCCAAAGGCAACTACTGTTACTAGTTTCTCCCATCTTTTCAGAAAAGTGGGGTGTGTCACCTCTGGGCCAAGGCCATTAAGAAATCACTGTGATGACTTTGATGTCTTTTCTCCCAACTCTATGCAAGGGACTGTAAGTCGTAAGGGACACCTGGCTGGCGGGTGGGCAGGTCAGGTCTGGGCAAGTCAGGTCTATGCCAGTGCATTTGCATGGTAGAGGTATGGGACAGAGCGTGGTGTGCGTTGCAGTAACATGAATGTCTTGTCCAACATCCTCTGCAACACCCATGGAAAGTTTCAAAGCAAGGAAGTGTCATGATCAGCTCCAGATCTGATGTGAGTAGCATGAAGGATGAATTGGAAAGGAGGATGACAGGTGGCTGGGAGCTTAGTGAGGGTGCTGTTGCTGTCATCTAAGGAAGTAACACTGACGTTTTAGCATTTCTCCTCTACCAAGTGAATTTGGCGCTTAATACAAGACAAGTAAGTGTTATCATTTTGTGTGTAGCTATCAGGATCTCCAATCAGAGTACAATTGCATTGAGGACCCCTTCATTTTACATTATAATATCATGCCATAAATACTTCCTGGCTGATTCTTTTATTTTCAATAAACTTTTATTGATTTAATAAAACATACATATAGAAAAGTACTGAAATCATGAGTTCATAGCCACATGAATTATCACAAAGCAAACTCATGTGTATCGATTGGTTGGCTCTTATTCTGTTTCTTCCTTGTTAAAATTATGGTTAGACTCAGCATGCTCACAACCTCCCCACTCCCACTTTGTCCAGAGAGGTGGATAGATGATTTGTGTTGTACACTCAGACCCTGATTTCCATAATGCCAGCTTTAATATTTGTTCTTAGAGAAGTCTCTGGGAAATGTAAGTCATATGGCTTATTTGAATAATATTTCTATTTCATTTTAAATTATTTTAAATCTCTCTTATTTTAACTGTCAGTTTGTTTACTGTCTGATGTGCAGAGAACTGTGATAAATGAAAAAATTGAGTGCAATCTGGAGAGGAGTATTAGCATGGTGGCATAGTCAGAAATTTTTACTTTTCTGTCATTACATAATGGTTTTGAAAGGCCGAAAGCAATCCAACCATTGGAAGGGTTTGATAGAATTTTCTCACCCCTGCATTCTTACATTTCCCTCCCAGTCCCAGTTCGCGTTGTTCCTTTTTGAGTCAAGAGCCAATTGCTTGGAACATTCCATGAATTTTTCTTTGGCCACATTCATTTCCATTTGTGCTTTTGTCTATTGGACTCTTAATATTCATGGCTCAAAATCTCTCCATTATCTAAATGAATGATCCCATTAATTAATCTAGGAATAATTTATTGGTATGCTGGAAGAATACATATGTGTTGAATTTAAATTGTGGGCAGGATGGAGAACTTGGGTTTTAGAAGAAGATCCAACTATTTACAATATTCCCAAATTATATTTCATTTATAATTTTCTCCTCCTGTAAAGTTTTAAGTCAAGAAGTAAAAGTTCCAATTTGAAAAGTAGAGTTAAATAAAAATAAATGTATTTAAGGCTTATATGAAATAGATGATTATAGTTAACTATGAAATAGATAATTATAGTTAACTGAATACTCACTTTGATTTATGTTTATTTGCTCCTATTGGAACTTGGAAGAAAAAAAGCAGACAATTGTTAATTGGGAATGTAGGTTAGTAATCCCTAGCCAGTAGGGACATGACATCTTATGGGAGTTTTCAGGTTTTATATCTATATGCTTTTTTCTTTATTTATGAATTTGCTTTTTTATTTGTCATCTACAATTTCCCTTATTTTCATTTGTGAAGAATGTACCCTGGACGTGTCAAGAGTACTTGTTTATGACCTCTGTATTACCAAGAACCTTTCTAACAACTTATTTTAGTCCACACTTACATGTGTGAATAACTTTATCCTCCATACAAACTTGTGTTTATGAAAACATGCTGTAGACATTGAGAACTATGCAAGTGATCAGGCTGGCTTCTAGAAATTTTAGATTCCAATTTGTGGCCTACTTACAGCCACTGTGAGGGAACATCTCTGAGCTTTATTCCTGGCTCAACTGTATGTACCCAATTTTATTTTTCTTTCTTCTTCCATGGTGTTATTTTTATTTAGGTGGAGAGTGGAGGTGCAGGTTTATTGAGGTATAATTTAAATAAAGTAAAATTTAGCAATTAGATATACAATTCTGTGAGTTTTGACCAATGCATAAAGTGTGCAGCTACTACCAAAATCAAGATACAGAGCAGTTAGTTACCTCTCCAAATTCCTGGTGACCCTTCGTAGTCAACCCACAGCTTATGCTCCAGCTCCTGGCAACTATGGATCTGTTTTCTGTTCCTATGATTTCTCCTTTTCCAGAATGTCTTATAAGTGGCATCATTTAGCATGTAGCCTTTTGTTTCTTTTATTTAGCATGATGTGTTTGAGAGTGGCATGTTGCACGTATCAGTAGTTCATTCCCGTGTATTGGGAAGCTTCCATTGTATGGATGCATCACAGTTGGTTTATCCATCCACCAACTGAACATTTGGGTTGTTTCGAGTAAAGCTAGCTACTTTAAGTAACTGTTTGCAGATTTCTGTGTGACTATAAGAGCATACATTTTTATTTCTCTTGGTAAATACTTAGGAGTGGGATTATTGGGTCAAACGACAAATGTTTGTTTAAAGAAACTGCTTTCAAAGAGGCTATACAAATTGCATTCCTACTAGCAGTCTAAGAGTTCCAACTGCCCCACATCCTTACCAGCATTGCTGTTGTCTTTTCTTTTCTTTTTTGCTTTTGTTATTCTAGTAAGTATATAGGATTATCTTATTGTGATTTTAATTGGTATTTTCCTAATGACTAATGATGTTAATTTTTCATGTGCTCAGTTGACATTTATATATCTTCTTTGGTGAAAGTGTGTTCAAGTCTTTTGCTCAAAAATATTGGTTTGTGTTCTCATTATTGCATTTTGAGAGTCTTTCATATGTTTTGGATACAAGTCCTTTAGCAGATATATATTTTGCAAATATTTTCTCCAAATATGTGGCATGTCTTTGCATTTTCTTAAGCATGTAGAACAGAAGTTTTAAAGTATAATGAAATTGAATTTGCCAGTTTTCGCTCTTATAGATCATGTTGGATCTTGGTGACCTTTGCTTTAACCCAAGGTTGCAAAGATTTTCTTGAATTTTTTCCTACAATTTTATAGTTTGAAGATTTATATTTAATTCTGTTATCCATTTTGAGTTAATTTATGTAGGAATCACGTATTTTTGCACAGAGATGTTCAATTGTTCCAGCACCATTTGTTGAAAAGGCTTTCTTCTCCTCATTGAACCATCCTTGCACCTTGGTGAAAAATCAATTGATTATGTATATGTAGATCTATTTCTGGACTGTATTCTTTTTCATTGATCTATGTGTTTATCCTTTTCTCCAACAGCATACTGCCTGGATTACTGTATCTTTATAATATATCTTTTTTTTGTTGTTTTTTTTTTGTTTTTTGAGACAGAGTCTTGCTCTGTCTCCCAGGCTGGAGTGCAGTGGCATGATCTTGGCTCACTGCAACCTCTGCCTTCCAGGTTCAAGTGATTCTCCTGCCTCAGCCCCCCAAGTAGTTGGGATTACAGGCACCTGCCACCAAGCCTGGCTAATTTTTTTTTTTTTTTTTTTTGTATTTTTAGTACAGACAGGGTTTCACCATGTTGGCTAGGCTGGCTTCGAACTCGTGACCTGAAGTGATCCACCCGCCTCGGCCTCCCAAAGTGCTAGGATTACAGGCGTGAGCCACTGTGCCCGGCCTATAATATATCTTGAAACCAGATAGTGTAAATCCTTTTTGTTATTTTCAAAAAGTTTATTATTCTAGTTGTTTTGATTTTTAATATAAATTTTAGAATCAGTTTATTGATTTTTTAACAAAAGTTTCTGCTGGATTTTTGACTAGGATCATGTTAAGTCTATAAATTGATTTGGGAAGAATGGCCATCTTACCAATATCAAGTCTTCCGATCCATTCCGTGAACATGGTTTTATTCTTACTTATTTGGATCACTTCTGTTTTTGTTCATTAGTATTTTGTAGTTTTTAGCATACAATCATGCACATATCTGGTTAGATTTATTCGTAAGTGTTGGGTTTTTTGGTGTGTTATTATTAATTGTTCTGTTGCTTAAGTTTAAATTTCCCATTGTTCAGTACTAATAAATAAAGATATCAATAGAGAATGTGCACCAAATATATGAATACCTCTATTTAATTAATTTATTTCTCAAGCAAATTATAATTTAGGGCAATTTTGATTCCATTATCTCTTGGCAAAATGGTTGATTGTGCATTTCATGATAATATTTTAAATAGTGGGTTTTTCATGTTTTATTTTAATGCTTTGGTTGGTCAAACTTTTGAAACTTTAAAAGAATGCATTAAAATAATTTGATAATTTGATTATTAGGGCTTTTTATTATTCCATACAACATAGTTATGGTGAGTGTTCACTATCTGCTCTTTGGATAATTTAATTTTTATTTCTAGACCTTCATGTTACTGTCTAGGTGTTTGTCCCTAGCTTTTAAGGTCTTTCAATAACCAGCTTGCTTTTGTCCATTCCATTTTCTTCTTCTCTTTGATTTCATGATTATTAGTTACATTTGTATTTTTCACCATTCAATTAATGACTAATTTGATTAATTTTATTTTATTTAGAGATATAGAATCTTAGAGTTGACAAAATTCTGGAGATTAATCCAAGGGGTTTTTCTTTTAAACGTGAAAAAATGTACTAATATTAGGAAAACCTAACACCTGTTTTGTTAATTTGTTCACATGGAAAAGTTAAGACGCAAGGTCTAACATGTAATGCTGGTTTAGAGATCCTGGTTTAGAGATAATTCTAGTATGGTCAATGGGGCTGTCTCATGATATGTGTTGTGATGCTGGATGATAAGATGTAAGGTAATTGTTTCGTGGTGCTTGCAGGGGTTGGAGGGAATTTCCAATTATACGGGAGCTAGTGTGCTTGCTTAGGGTGTTTTACTCAAAAGGCTATAGAGAAATATAATATGTGAAAATGATAATCTTCAAATTGTTATGATAAAATATTTTAGAAAACTCTTGGAACATGTAACTGATTTGCTGCATTAAAGCACCTTTATGTTTCCTCCCAGAATTATGTTTAATTATAAGGGAGCTTATTAACATTGTTGTAGTTAAATTATATTAGCATTTCCATTATATTGTGTTTGTTCAAGGATTTAAAGTGCTGTAAGTTTTCTTCCAGTGCAAATGTCTATACATAGTTTTTAAATGGGTTGGAAATTACTAATTATAAAAGGAATAAATATTTGAAAAGCTAATTTGACAGCAATCATTTCTATTATTAGTCACATAAAATTTCTAATAGTTAAAAGCCAAATTTCAGTTATTTTTCTCTAGCCTTTTTGCCAATAATTATATATAATCTTAGTCATAAATGAGTTTTGTGATTTTGCCGCTTTTCTTATAACTGTATTTTGATATGCATTTTAAAATTATATTTTGAAATAACTTCAAACTCAGAAAAGTCATAAGAATGGTATGAGGAATTCTGTATACCCTTTAAACCAAGCTTGTCCAACTTGCGGCCTGCGGGCTGCATGCAGCCCACGATGGCTTTGAATGTGGCCCCACACAAATTCATAAACTTCCTTAAAACATTGAGATGTATTTGTGATTTGTTTTTTTGTTAACGTGTGGCCCAAGACAATTCTTCTTCCGATGTGTCTCAGAGAAGCTGAAAGACTGGACACCCCTGCTTTAAACAGTTTCATTGTTTGTATATACTTTGCCTCATTTGTTTCATTATTCGTTCTTTTTATGATTTTTGGAGGGTGTAATTTAGAGACATCACACCTCTTGACCGTTATATGTTTCAGCCTGTATTTCTTAAGAACAAGGTTATTCTTTTAGAGAACCACAGTACGATGTTCAAAATCAGGACATTGAGCACAGATATAATACTACTGTCTAATCCAAAGTCCATATTCACATTTCAGTAATTGTTCCCCAAAATGTTCTTTTTTGCTATAATTTTTCCTGGTCCAGGATTGAGTGTGGGATCATGCCTGCATTTCCTTGTCATACCTTTAGTCTCCTTTAATCTGGACAAATCCCTCAGCTTTCTTTTACTTTCTTGACCTTAACATTTGTAAAGAGTACAGAACAACTATTTTGTAAAATATCCCTTTCTTTTGTTTTGTTTAGTGGTTCATAATAATTAAGATTCATATTAGGCACTTTTGTTGGGAGACCATAGGTCAGATGTCGTGTTGTTCTCAAGGCATCACAATGTTGCATTGTCCCAAGTCTGGTGATTGTTAATTTTGACCATTTGCTTAAAGGGGGTGTTTGCTAGCATCCTCCACTGTTAGTTATGAGTTTTCCCTTTGTAAGTAAGTAACTCGTGGGAGTTACTTTTGCACTACGTAAATATTCTGCTCCGACTCAAACTTATCCACTAGTTTTGGCACCCATCAGTTTTCTGACTTCATCATTCATTCCATAGTTTTTGATTGGCATTTGACTATAAGAAAGCGCTTTTCCTTCTCCCTATTTATTTGCTTATTTATATCAGTATGCATTCATAGATCCTTAATTTATCTAATGGGTTATGATCTATTACTCTTCTTATTTATTTTGATGTTCAAATTTTCCCAGTTTTGGCTACCAGGAGCGCTTTCAAGCTGGTTCCTGTTCATATAGCTCCATCATCCTACAAGTGCTTGCTTACTTTCTAGCAGATGTTTAAAGCTCATGTTGTTATTTATTCACTGTCCTTGCCCTAGAATCAATCAGCCTTTTCTCTAAGGAGCTCTAGTTGCTTTTAATGGAGAACAGTGTTTAGCAGCCTAAATTTGGACACTAGAAGTGCTCATTGCTGCCGGTGTGTCATTGCTTCTAGACCTTTATAAACAGAGCAAGGAAATGTTTGTGTATATGTGTATGTGTTCACATATCTACCTACCAGAAACAATGAGTTCAAATGGATACTCCCATTCCAATTCAGTGCTACAATGTACATTCTGTTCTCTTTCCATATTTCAACTCTCTTATCCAAAAAGGCTCTTATTATCCTCAATATATTTACTCATTTGTGTAAGCCTAGAATACACCGTAAATAGTTTCCGAACTGCTAACTCTTACTGCTGTGAAAGCAAACCTACTAGCTAGAGTTAATATTTGTTTCCAGTTCTTTTTTTAAGGTAAATTTACTTACAGTACTGTACACACTTTAATTCTGATAAATGTATTGACCCACATAACCCCTACCTCTATCAAAAGACAGAATATTTCCATTCTTAGAAAGTTTCTTCATGCCTCTTCCCAGTTTCATGTTCATAGAGGCAAGCATTTTTCTGATTTTTTTAAAAAAACCATAGATCAGTTTTGCCTGTTCTAGAATTTATATATATAGAATTATGCAGCATATACTTCTTTGTATCTGGCAACTTTTGACCAACGTAATGTCTGACATTTACTGATGGTGATGGTAAAGTTTAGTAGTCAATTTGACTACGTTAAATGTGATACCCAGATAGCTGGTAAAACATTATTGCTGGGTGTGTCTGTGAGGATGTTTCTGGAAGAGACTAGCATTTGAATCAGTGTAAAAAGATCTGCCATCAGGGATATGGGTGGCTATTGCCCAATCCATTGAGGGCCTGCAGGAATAGAACAAAAAGGTGGAGAAAGAGCTCATCCTTTCTCTCTTTTTGAGCTTGGGCATCTATCTTCTCCTGCCCTTGGACATTGGAGCTCCAGTTTCTCAGACCTTGGGACTCCAGGATTGATACTAGCAGCCTTTTCCTGGTTCTCAGACCTTTGGCCTTGGCTTGGGAGTTACACCATTGGTTCTCCTGGTTGTCAGGTCTTTAAGCTTGTACTGAGTTACACCATCTGTTTCTCCAGCTTGCAGACAGCATAACGTGGGACTTCTCAGCCTCGGTAATCATGTGAGCCAATTCCTATAAGTCTCCTCTTACTTGCTTATATGTTTCTCTGGAGAACCCTGACTAATACAGGTACAATGCTGGATGTATCAGTAGTTTGTTTTGTTTTATTGCTGAATAGTATTCCATTGTGTGAAAATATCACAATCTGCTTATCTTCCTGTTGATAGTCTTTGAATCATTTCAGATAAGTTATGAATAAAGCTGCTATGAAGATTCCCTATACAAGTCTTTTTGGAGATACAAGTTTTCATTGGATAAGTATCTAATAGAGGAATCACTGCATTGTATAAGTGTGGGTGTAACTTTATAAGAAACTTTCAAGCTATTTTCCTAAGGGACTGTATATTCTTTACCATGCTCCAAATCTATATAACGCAGCATTCTCCAGTGATACAGAAGTAATAGGATGTGTGTATAGAGACAGAAAGAGACTTATTGTAAGGAACGGGCTTATGTGATTATGGAGACTGGCAAGTCCAAATCTGCAGTGTGAGCTGGCAGGCTCGAGATCCAGGATAGCTGATGGTGCAGATGAAGTCTGGAGGCAGTCTGCTGGGAAATTCTCCCTTCCCTGGGGCATCTGATCTTTTTGTTCTATTCAGGCTTTCAACCGATTGGATGCAGCCCACCCACGTTGTGGGGAGCAATCTGCTTACTCGCAGTTTACTGATCTAAATTTTAATATCATTCCAGGACACTCTCCAAGATGAAATTAACCATCACACATCCACCCCTGGTCATCCTGGTGCTCATACACATCTCCTTACACCATGATTAATCTCCAGTAAAGACGATAACAAGGTCATGCTTCCACCTAACATGATACAACTAGTCTGCGTACAATGGAAGATGCATTGACTCTTTTCCCAGAAAAGGATGCAAAGTCCTTGGATGATGTTTGCTCTTTTCTTCGATGTCCTGCAACTTAAATACTATCATGTAAAGTTAACAATATTTAAATGCTACACTAGGAAGTCAGTATGTCTTCTGTTACATGATAAAGGAACAAGAAGTGGAGAAGAAAGCAAAGATATTTGCTTTACATACACACAATAAGGGGGAAACACTCATGACAGTTGCAGTCCTCATTCCTGTAACTGGTCACATGGTTGTAGCTGGTATTCCTTACTCCCATGGATTACGTGTTCCCTTTACTATCAGCAAGCACCTCAGTCGGTCATCGTTCTGTACCTGGTGGGATGACCCAAATCATTACTCCTGAAAGGTCTGGGCCATTCATAGCCCTGCCTGAATTGGGTTATAGGTTTCCCTTGACTTTAATCACAGGCCATAGTAATAGTGGGGGGATACCCTAGGAAATCTCCTGTATTCCAGACATGCTTTTCCTTATCTCTCTAGTGTGGATCCCCTTGGCAGTCAGGATCAGTTACTCCAGTCAACACAAGATCTCCCTTCTCTGCCTGTTGATTCAGAGGCATGGGGGACCCAAGGCATTATCTGTCCTCCTCAGCAACTCTTGGAGTTCTGGCTGCCTTGTATCCCTGCTGGCAGTTGGGGTTGTCAATGTTTAACTTAGCCATTCTAGTAGTTGAGAAGGGATATCTTAGAGTGGCTTAATTTACATTTACATGATGACCAATGATGCTGAGTCCCTTTCATGGGCTTACTGGCTGTTTATATCCCTTTCTTGTGAACTGTTCATGTGTTGTGATGTGTTCAAATCTTCCTTGAGTTCTTTTATTGAGTTGGTCTTCTTTTAACATGGATTTGTAAGAATTGTGTTTGTTTGTTTCTTTGAATCCAAATTTACAAGGCATTTTTTCTAACTTAGGTTTTATAATATTTTACCCCAGTCCATGGCTGGTCTATTTTTTTAACAGTGTCTTTTGAAGAACAGAAGTTCTACATTTTGATAAAGTATAATTTATCATTTCTTTCTTTACCCTGCCTAAGAAATCTTTTGCATAAAGATTTTCTGTGAAGATATTCTATATATATTCTAGAAGCATTATAATTTTAGCCTTCACATTTAGTTCTATGATAATCCTTAATTTAATTCTTTATAAGGTGTGAGGTAACAATTCCTTTCATCTTTTTCCCCATATGGATATCAGCTTTCCCAGCATCATTTGTTGAAAAGACTTAAATTGACTATATAAATATGGGCATATTCTGGGACCTTATATTTCTGTTCCAGTGATTTACTCTAATGCCACTACATTATATAGCCATATTAATCAATCTAATGTATTGATTAAGATTAGTATGGCTATGTAATGAGTCTTGAAATTGGATAGCATTAAGGCTTTGAACTTTGTTCTTCTTTCTTAAGATGTTTTGGGTATTCTAGGTTTTTTGCATTTCCATATATATTTTAGAATCAGCTTGTCGGTTTCTTTAAAAAGGCCTGTTGGAGTTATGATTGTAATTGCACTGAATCTACAAATTAATCTGGGGAGAATTAACATCTAAGCAATACTAAATCTTCCAGTCCATGAACTGAGTATGTATTTCCATTTATTTAGATCTTCTTTAATTTCTCTCAGCAACATTTTATAGTTTTTAGCATACTGGTCTTGCATGTCATTTATTTGTTTATTCCTATGTATTGATAGTTCTTTGTTATTACAAATTGACTTGTTTTTAAAATTCCATTTTAAAATTGTGTGCTATGAGTTTATAGAAATTTCATTGGTTTTTATCTAATGACCTTATGTCCTGTGGCCTTGCTAAATTTACTTACATATTCTAGTAGTTACTTATAGATAGGATTTGCCAGGTAGGTAACCAGATTGAATAGAATCAGTTTTAATTCTTCCTTTTCAATTTGAATAACCTTTATTTCATTTTCTTACTTTATTGCATTGGCTAGGACCTCCAATACAGTGTTGAAGAGGAGTGAGATTACCTATTGCAGCATTTTCTTATCTGACATGCATTGTATTTTGTTTGTCTCACAGCTCAGAAAGGCCTTACTGACCGTTCTATCTGAAATACATCTTCCTCTTTTTATCGTTATCTCAGCATCATATTTAATTACTTTATATTCCTTGTCATAAATTATATGTGTTTATTTCTTTGTTGTCTGTCTCTTACACTAATCCGTAAGCCCTTTATTGGAAAAACACTGTTTTCACAATCACATCCTCAGTCAATAACACACTGGCTCTTAGTAGATACTCAGTCAATGTTTTGTAGAATTAGTCAATATTGGGAGGAAGTTTTAGCAGTTATGCAGTCTATTCTCCTTACTGTCTTAATCTCCTTGGCAAAACTGAGGACAAGTATTTTTTCTTGCAAGAAAATTTTCATATTTCTCTTTTCACCTTTTTAATTTTTAGGAGATTTAATTTCAGATTTTCTCATAGAAACCACTTATATTTAATACTTTCAAAAACTCTTAAATTACATTTTATAAAAAGCAATACAATTATTTCTACTAATTTTTGAAAAATTATCGTGATGGTGGGTGTTACGTACACTAAAAAGTTAATCAATATTCAGCATTTTGCAGTGGTTCAAATATAGAAACAAAGTAAACACATTTCACAAATATCTACAAAGCAGGTGTTAGGTCACTATTTTTTACTCTTTAAGATCTGGAGAAATTGCAACGATGAAGTGAACTTGTTAGTCAAAATATTTCCTTATTTTTGCCTCTCATATTTTGCCCTAATCTAGGCCATTCTTCATTTGCTTTTTATATAATTTAAGGCTGATGAAGGTAAGTTGCGTTCAGCCTAGGACACAGTGATCTAGAATTTAGCCAAAAGGCAAATATCTTTCTTCCTGCTGTTCCATTTTAGCAGCTCCATTTAAACAGCTGGTAGCAAGTAAAGCTTCAGTTTATGTGCACACAGGAGGAAAATAATATTTTGTGTTTTCTATTGTGTGTTAAACTAAGTCCTTGGCTTATTCTACCAACCAACAATGGAAATTTCCTTAAATAAATAGATAAACACATTCTAAGTTGGGTGTTCATTCATTCAACTCCCTCTTTCCCTCATCCCTCCTCTTTCTGTCCTCTTCCTTCCTCCTTTCCCCCAACTTCCCTCCCTCTCCTTGTACCTATGCTCTCTCTTCTACCTTTTTTCCTTTGTTCTCTCTCCTGAGCTCTGTCTTTGTTACAGTCAATGCTCTTGTGCAAATGTAGCAGAGAATAAAACACCTGTACCCTATGCATTGCAGCTTACATTGTAGTGAGAGAGGTAGACAGTAAAGAAGCAAAGATAAACATGTGACCATTTTTGCTCATCATAAGTGCTACAAAGTGTTTTGTGATGTGTGTGTGTGAATGGATGCGAGATAGAGACAGCAGGACAGTGGGAATGAATGAGAATCATGAAAGGCCTCCTCAAGGAAAGGGGTATTTGAAGTGAGCTAGTGAGCTGTTCGTCTAGAAGATCCAGGAAAAGTGTGTGAGGCAGTGGGAATAGCTGGTAAGAAACCCTGAGAAGGGAACGAGCTTGGTGTTAGAGAGACTACAGTACAGAAGCTTGGCCTAAGTGAAGTGAGCTTGGGGGAAGCACTGTGAGATGAGGCCAGAGAAGGAAATGGTGACTCCAGAGGGCATGGGTAGGCTATGGTGAAGAGTTTCAGTTTGATTCCAAGTGTAGTCAAAAGACAGTGGTCCATGTGTGGTATTATTTCATTTTGTCATTTAGACATTTTGGAAACATCTCTAATTTGATCAAAATACTTAAGTTCAAATTCTCATGTTAGTTTTGTCTTCCAGAAATAGAAAAAGAAATACATGTGGCAAAAACTGACAACATTGAAAAAAGATGAACAAATCTGCAATTACAAATGGAGAGTTCAACACTTCACTGTTGATGATGGATAGAATAAATAGACAGATGGCCGCGCCGTGGCTCACGCCTGTAATCCCAGCACTCTGGGAGGGCAAGGCGGGTGGATCACCTGAGGTCAGGAGTTCGAGACCAGTCTGGCCAACATGGTGAAACCCCGTATCTACCAAAAATGCAAAAATTAGCTGGCCATGATGGCGGGTGCCTGTAATCCCAGCTACTCGGGAGGCTGAGTCAGGAGAATCACTTGAACCTGGGAGGCGGAGGTTGCAGTGAGCCGATCGTGCCATTGCACTCCAGCCTGGGCGACAGAGCAAGACTCCGTCTCAAAAATAAATAAATAAATAAATAGACACTCCATAAAGATTCAGAGGATGATCTTTTTATTTTTATGGATTTAGGGGGTACAAGTGCAATTTTGTTACCTAGACACATTGCATAGTGGTGAACTCTGGGCTTTTAGTGTACATTGTACCCAATGTGTGATTTTTCATGGCTTACTCCTCTCCCATCCTCCTGCCTTTTGGAGTTTCCAGTGTCTATTATTTTACTCCCTATGTCCATGTGTACCCATTGTTTAGCTCCCACTTGTAAATGAGAACGTGCAGTATTTGACTCTCTGTTTCTGACTTACTTCACTTAGGATAATGGCCTTCAGTTCCATCTGTGTTGCTGCAGAGGACCATCTTGAACAACTCTATCAAGCCCACTTGGTTTAATTGCCTTTGTATTCTTTTTTGTTTTGTTTTGTTTTGTTTTGTTTTTATTATACTTTAGGGTTTTAGGGTACATGTGCACAATGTGCAGGTTTGTTACATATGTATCCATGTGCCATGTTGGTTTGCTGCACCCATTAACTCGTCATTTAGCATTAGGTATATCTCCTAATGCTGTCCCTCCCCACTCCCCCCACCCCACAACAGTCCCCGGAGTGTGATGTTCCCCTTCCTGTGTCCATGAGTTCTCATTGTTCAATTCCCACCTATGAGTGAGAACATGCGGTGTTTGGTTTTTTGTCCTTGCGATAGTTTACTGAGAATGATGTTTTCCAGTTTCATCCATGTCCCTACAAAGGACACGAACTCATCATTTTTTATGGCTGCATAGTATTCCATGGTGTATATGTGCCACATTTTCTTAATCCAGTCTATCGTTGTTGGACATTTGGGTTGGTTCCAACTCTTTGCTATTGTGAATAGTGCCGCAATAAACATACGTGTGCAT
The DNA here is from genome assembly GCF_009828535.3 of Hylobates moloch. Lineage (NCBI taxonomy): Eukaryota > Metazoa > Chordata > Mammalia > Primates > Hylobatidae > Hylobates > Hylobates moloch. The sequence goes on from NW_026652294.1 coordinate 7,308,561, forward strand.
GTGTCTTTATAGCAGCATGATTTATAGTCCTTTGGGTATATACCCAGTAATGGGATGGCTGGGTCAAATGGTATTTCTAGTTCGAGATCCCTGAGGAATCGCCACACTGACTTCCACAATGGTTGAACTAGTTTACAGTCCCACCAACAGTGTAAAAGTGTTCCTATTTCTCCACATCCTCTCCAGCACCTATTGTTTCCTGATTTTTTAATGATGGCCATTCTAACTGGTGTGAGATGGTATCTCACTGTGGTTTTGATTTGCATTTCTCTGATGGCCAGTGATGATGAACATTTCTTCATGTGTTTTTTGGCTGCATAAATGTCTTCTTTTGAGAAGTGTCTGTTCATGTCCTCTGCCCACTTTTTGATGGGGTTGTTTGTTTTTTTCTTGTAAATTTGTTTGAGTTCATTGTAGATTCTGGATATTAGCCCTTTGTCAGATGAGTAGGTTGCAAAAATTTTCTCCCATTCTGTAGGTTGCCTGTTCACTCTGATGATAGTTTGTTTTGCTGTGCAGAAGCTCTTTAGTTTAATGAGATCCCATTTGTCGATTTTTGCTTTTGTTGCCATTGCTTTTGGTGTTTTAGACATGAAGTCCTTGCCCACGCCTATGTCCTGAATGGTATTGCCTAGGTTTTCTTGTAGGATTTTAATGGTTTTAGGTCTAACATATAAGTCTTTAATCCATCTTGAATTAATTTTTGTATAAGGTGTAAGGAAGGGATCCAGTTGCAGCTTTCTACATATGGCTAGCCAGTTTTCCCAGCACCATTTATTAAATAGGGAATCCCTTCCCCATTTCTTGTTTTTGTCAGGTTTGTCAAAGATCAGATAGTTGTAGCTATGCGGCGTCATTTCTGAGGGCTCTGTTCTGTTCCATTGATCTATGTCTCTGTTGTGGTACCAGTACCATGCTGTTTTGGTTACTGTAGCCTTGTAGTATAGTTTAAAGTCAGGTAGCGTGATGCCTCCAGCTTTGTTCTTTTGGCTTAGGATTGACTTGGCGATGCGGGCTCTTTTTTGGTTCCATATGAACTTCAAAGTAGTTTTTTCCAATTCTGTGAAGAAAGTCATTGGTAGCTTTATGGGGATGGCATTGAATCTATAAATTACCTTGGGCAGTATGGCCATTTTCACGATATTGATTCTTCCAACCCATGAGCATGGAATGTTCTTCCATTTGTTTGTATCCTCTTTTATTTCATTGAGCAGTGGTTTGTAGTTCTCCTTGAAGAGGTCCTTCACATCCCTTGTAAGTTGGATTCCTAGGTATTTTATTCTCTTTGAAGCAATTGTGAATGGGAGTTCACTCATGATTTGGCTCTCTGTTTGTCTGTTATTGGTGTACAAGAATGCTTGTGATTTTTGTACATTAATTTTGTATCCTGAGACTTTGCTGAAGTTGCCTATCAGCTTAAGGAGATTTTGGGCTGAGACAATGGGGTTTTCTAGATATACAATCATGTCATCTGCAAACAGGGACAATTTGACTTCCTCTTTTCCTAGTTGAATACCCTTTATTTCCTTCTCCTGCCTGATTGCTCTGGCCAGAACTTCCAGCACTATGTTGAATAGGAGCGGTGAGAGAGGGCATCCCTGTCTTGTGCCAGTTTTCAGAGGGAATGCTTCCAGTTTTTGCCCATTCAGTATGATATTGGCTGTGGGTTTGTCATAGATAGCTCTTATTATTTTGAGATACGTCCCATCAATACCTAATTTATTGAGAGTTTTTAGCATGAAGGGTTGTTGAATTTTGTCAAAGGCCTTTTCTGCATCTATTGAGATAATCATGTGGTTTTTGTCTTTGGTTCTGTTTATATGCTGGATTACATTTATTGATTTGCGTGTGTTGAACCAGCCTTGCATCCCAGGGATGAAGCCCACTTGATCATGGTGGATAAGCTTTTTGATGTGCTGCTGGATTCGGTTTGCCAGTATTTTATTGAGGATTTTTGCATCAATGTTCATCAAGGATATTGGTCTGAAATTCTCTTTTTTGGTTATGTCTCTGCCAGGTTTTGGTATCAGGACGATGCTGGCTTCATAAAATGTGTTAGGGAGGATTCCCTCTTTTTCTATCGATTGGAATAGTTTCAGAAGGAATGGTACCAGTTCCTCCTTGTACCTCTGGTAGAATTCAGCTGTGAATCCGTCAGGTCCTGGACTCTTTTTGGTTGGTAAGCTATTGATTATTGCCACAATTTCAGAACCTGTTATTGGTCTATTCAGAGATTCAACTTCTTCCTGGTTTAGTCTTGGGAGGGTGTATTTGTCGAGGAATTTATCCATTTCTTCTAGATTTTCTAGTTTATTTGCATAGAGGTGTTTGTAGTATTCTCTGATGGTAGATTGTATTTCTGTGGGATCGGTGGTGATATCCCCTTTTTCGTTTTTTATTGCATCTATTTGATTCTTCTCTCTTTTCTTCTTTATTAGTCTTGCTAGCGGTCCATCAATTTTGTTGATCTTTTCAAAAAACCAGCTCCTGGATTCATTAATTTTTTGAAGGGTTTTTTCTGTCTCTATTTCCTTCAGTTCTGCTCTGATTTTAGTTATTTCTAGCCTTCTGCTAGCTTTTGAATGTGTTTGCTCTTGCTTTTCTAGTTCTTTTAATTGTGATGTTAGGGTGTCAATTTTGGATCTTTCCTGCTTTCTCTTGTGGGCATTTAGTGCTATAAATTTCCCTCTACACACTGCTTTGAATGTGTCCCAGAGATTCTGGTATGTTGTGTCTTTGTTCTCGTTGGTTTCAAAGAACATCTTTATTTCTGCCTTCATTTCATTATGTACCCAATAGTCATTCAGGAGCAGGTTGTTCAGTTTCCATGTAGTTGAGCGGTTTTGAGTGAGTTTCTTAATCCTGAGTTCTAGTTTGATTGCACTGTGGTCTGAGAGACAGTTTGTTATAATTTCTGTTCTTTTACATTTGCTGAGGAGAGCTTTACTTCCAACTATGTGGTCAATTTTGGAATAGGTGTGGTGTGGTGCTGAAAAAAATGTATATTCTGTTGACTTGGGGTGGAGAGTTCTGTAGATGTCTATTAGGTCCACTTTATGTAGAGCTGATTTCAATTCCTGGATATCCTTGTTAACTTTCTGTCTCGTTGATCTGTCTAATGCTGACAGTGGGGTGTTAAAATCTCCCATTATTATTGTGTGGGAGTTTAAGTCCCTTTGTAGGTCACTGAGGACTTGCTTTATGAATCTGGGTGCTCCTGTGTTGGGTGCATATATATTTAGGATAGTTAGCTCTTCTTGTTGAATTGATCCCTTTACCATTATGTAATGGCCTTCTTTGTCTCTTTTGATCTTTGTTGGTTTAAAGTCTATTTTATCAGAGACTAGGATTGCAACCCCTGCCTTTTTTTGTTTTCCAGTTGCTTGATAGATCTTCCTCCATCCCTTTATTTTGAGTCTATGTGTGTCTCTGCACGTGAGATGGGTTTCCTGAATACAGCACACTGATGGGTCTTGACTCCTTATCCAGTTTGCCAGTCTGTGTCTTTTGATTGGAGCATTTAGCCCATTTACATTTAACGTTAATATTGTTATGTGTGAATCTGATCCTGTCATTATGATGTTAGTTGGTTATTTTGCTCGTTAGTTGCTATTGTTTCTTCCTAGCCTCGATGGTCTTTACAATTTGGCATGTTTTTGCAGTGGCTGGTACCGGTTGTTCCTTTCCATGTTTAGTGCTTCCTTCAGGAGCTCTTTTAGGGCAGGCCTGGTGGTGACAAAATCACTCAGCGTTTGCTTGTCTGTAAAGTATTTTATTTCTCCTTCACTTATGAAGCTTAGTTTGGCGGGATAGCAAATTCTGGGTTGAAAATTCTTTTCTTTAAGAATGTTGAATATCGGCCCCCACTCTCTTCTGGCTTGTAGAGTTTCTGCTGAGAGATCAGCTGTTAGTCTGATGGGCTTCCCTTTGTGGGTAACCCGACCTTTCTCTCTGGCTGCCCTTAACATTTTTTCCTTCATTTCAACTTTGGTGAATCTGACAATTATGTGTCTTGGAGTTGCCCTTCTCGAGGAGTATCTTTGTGGCGTTCTCTGTATTTCCTGAATCTGAATGCTGGCCTGCCTTGCTAGATTGGGGAAGTTCTCCTGGATAATATCTTGCAGAGTGTTTTCCAACTTGGTTCCATTCTCCCCATCATTTTCAGGTACACCAATCAGACGTAGGTTTGGTCTTTTCGCATAGTCCCAAATTTCTCGGAGGCTTTGTTCATTTCTTTTTATTCTTTTTTCTCTAAACTTCCCTTCTCTCTTCATTTCATTCATTTCATCTTCCATCAGCGATACCCTTTCTTCCAGTTGATCGCATCTGCTACTGAGGCTTCTGCAATCTTCGCGTAGTTCTCGAAACTTGGCTTTCAGCTCCATCAGCTCCTTTAAGCCCTTCTCTCCATTGGTTATTCTAGTTATCCATTCTTCTAATATTTTTTCAAAGTTTTTAACTTCTTTGCTATTGTTTTGAATTTCCTCTCGTAGCTCAGAGTAGTTTGATCGTCTGAAGCCTTCTTCTCTCAACTCATCAAAGTCATCCTCCATCCAGCTTTGTTCCGTTGCTGGTGAGGAACTGCGTTCCTTTGGAGGAGGAGAGGTGCTCTGTTTTTTAGAGTTTCCAGTTTTTCTGCTCTGTTTTTTCCCCATCTTTGTGGTTTTATCTACTTTTTCTCTTTGATGATGGTGATGTACAGATGGGTTTTTGGTGTGGATGTCCTTTCTGTCTGTTAGTTTTCCTTCTACCAGACAGGACCCTCAGCTGCAGGTCTGTTGGAGTTTACTAGAGGTCCACTCCAGACCCTGTTTGGCTGGGTGTCAGCAGCGGTGGCTGCAGAACAGCGGATTTTCATGAGACCACAAATTCAGCTGTCTGATAGGTCGTCTGAAAGTTTTGTCTCAGAGGAGTACCCGGTTGAATGAGGTGTCAGTCTGTCCCTACTGGGGGGGTGCCTCCCAGTTAGGCTGCTCAGGGGTGAGGGACCCACTTTAGGAGGCAGTCTGTCCGTTCTCAGATCTCCAGCTGTGTGCTGGGAGAACCACTACTCTCTTCAAAGTTGTCAGTCAGACAGGGACCTTTAAGTCTGTGGAGGTTCTTGCTGAGTTTTTGTTTGTCCGTGCCCTGCCCCCAGAGATGGAGCCTACAGAGGCAGGCAGGCCTCCTTGAGCTGTGGTGGGCTCCACCCAGTTCGAGCTTCCTGGCTGCTTTGTTTACCTAAGCAAGCCTGGGCAATGGCGGGCGCCCCTCCCGCAGCCTCGCTGCCGCCTTGCAGCTTGATCTCAGACTGCTGTGCTAGCAATCAGCGAGACTCCATGGGCACAGGACCCTCCGAGCCAGGTGCGGGACACAATCTCCTAGTGTGCCGTTTTCCAGGCCCGTTGGAAAAGCGCAGTATTAGGATGGGACTGACCCGATATTCCAGGTGCCGTCTGTTTCCCCTTTCTTTGACTAGGAAAGGGAACTCCCTGACCCCTTGCGCTTCCCGAGTGAGGCAATGCCTCGCCCTGCTTCGGCTCGCGCACAGTGCGCTTCACCGACTGTCCTGCACCCACTGTTAGGCACTCCCTAGTGAGATGAAACGGGTACCTCAAGCAGAAATGCAGAAATCACCCGTCTTCTGTGTCGCTGGGGCTGGGAGCTGGAGACCGGAGCTGTTCCTATTCGGCCATCTTATCTCCACCCCCCTTGCCTTTGTATTCTTTTAAATGAAACACTCCACCCTATAAGAACAGAATGCACACTTTTTTCAAGTGCCATACAGCATTCCGCTAGATAGACCAAAAGTTTTAATGCATTTAAAAGCATTGAAATTGTACCAAGCATGTTCTGTGACCACAACAGAGCTAAACAGAAAATCAGTGTCCAAAAAATCCCCAAATATTTTGAAATTAAACTACACCCTTCTGAAGGACTCACGGATCAAAGAAGAAATGACAAGGGAAATTAGAAAATCCTTTGAAATGAATGAAAATGAAGAGACAACCATTACTCTTAAAATCAGAATACTGACATACGAACAGATAGAGATGTGTATCCTCCCCATATTCCTGCTTCTTGAATTTCCCACTTCCTGCCTATGCTGGGGTCATTGCAGTTTCTCCATGGGAGGAGTGTGGCTGTGCTCCCGCTGCAGGTGTGCGCCTGACCCTGGTAAAGTCTGGCTATGCCTGTTTAACTAGTACTCTTAGTCATTCTACTCTAGTTTGAGTGAACGAGCACTTACCATTTTCAAAGGCCACGTTCCAGGAACTATGAGGGGAATTTATGGATCAGTCACAGACCAGTGCAAGTTACAAGATCCTTATGCTAATGTTAATTAAAATCTCATCACAGCCACTTCCTTTTTCAGTCCCACCTGGGGAATTCTGGTCCACTTCATCTCTACATGGTAGACCTTGTGAGTCTTTCTTCAGTTCCTTTCTGCAGCTTCTGTTTCTGCAAACTCTCCGTTTAGTTGTTTTGACTTTTTGGAATTTTATAATCTTCAAGTATGTCTACCTTCAGTCTGGTATCAGCTTGTTCTATTTAATTTTGTTTATCTACACGTCACCATTAGGCATTAAGCTAGCCACTAGGTTTTCAAATGGAATGGGAGCCTTATAAATCAGGTAATTAGTGTGTGGTAAATATTTTGACAGAATGTGGGAAAGGCTAAGTAAACATTCATTCAGTGAACATTTATTGGTCACCTACTGTGTACCAGGGATTGTGCAATAGGGTCTGTCTCATCAGAGAAGACTTCAGAGCACAGGTTGCTTTTGAGTCCAATTCTGGTTATTTCAGGAGTTTTCAAGGTACAGAGAGGGGCGTGGTATTCTAGGTAAAGTTGTTTGAAGGTGAGGCTTGTAGTTGTGAAGGAGTAAAGCATGACCTGGGAATGGGTAATCTGCTCTGACACTAGGTATTTGGTAGGGACTTGGAAATAGTGAGTGAGTGGCAAGAGAAAGGACTAGAAAGATTTGGGAAGAAAGGACTAGAAAGGTTCTGGTTTTGTTTGTTTGTTTTTTAGGGAGTTTAGTCCTATTTTAGTGGGCATAGTGTTTATTAGTGTCTTGGTGATTCTCACCAACACTTTCATACCGTCTGTATCTCTTATTCCTTTGGTTGTTATTTTGGTCACTACAATGGTCAGCGGCTCCAAGTGGTGGTGGTGAATGCCAGCCCTGTTGTATCATACTTTTGTAGAAAGTGGGGGGCGGGGGTGAACATGAATAGAGAAGGAATCCTGAAGCAAGGAGCCAAGTATGTGGTATTTTTCTGCCTACAGTATTTCCTTCTAGGATTTAATTAATTCACTAGCTTCTTGAAATCTTTTTTTTTAAAAAAAGTAGAGGAGGAAGAAGTTGAGGTATAAACACATTGCTTTGAAAACACCCTTGTGGGATAAAATTTCAATTAATTGCCCACCCTGAAATTTTTTATTTTTTTCCTTTAGGTTTCTTGCTATTTAAAGATTTTTGTTTGAATGAAATTAATGAAGCTGTACCTCAGGTGAAGTTTTATGAAGAGGTAAGAAGTAACTGTTTTACTGATGCTTTTCTTTCAAAAGCATATTTAAACTGTACTTTGGAACATATTAAGACTACTTAATATCTTATAAATATTTAGAAATTCATTGAAAGTAATTAGTAGTGCAAAATACAGTATCAAGTTTGAGATGCTAACAGGTATAAAAAGCTGAGTATGCCATAAAATCACATTCTTAAAGGCTTCAGAGTGCTATGGAAGCAATGAGGGACAGTTGGACTAAAGTTCCAGAGATGGGAGGCTCATGCAGAGCTGCACCGAGGAGCGCCAGTTATTTTATTTTCTGTGGAAGCGTGCTAGTTCTGGAGATGTGAGCAGAGGCAGAGGACCGCTACTAGCTCTGAAACAGATACTAGCCAAGGTTTTCTGGTCATAATGGACTGACAAATTGGAGATTTGGTGGGAGGTGTGGTGGGGTGCTCAAATGCATGACTGATTTTCCCCATAAGACGTTTGGTGAAATCTGAGGTTGGAGGGGAGCTGAAGAGAGAGGCCAGAAACTTCCGGAAGGCACATTGAAATCTCCTACAGCCTTACAGCGCCTAGGAAACAAAGACCTGCTGGAGTCTGGAGTCTGAAAACAGATTGGGCAAGAGGTGAAAACTCTAGAAGATGTGGTCTGGTGACATTGAGTATCTACAGCTACTTTTCACCTAGGGTTTCTGTTGATTTCAGGTGTAGCAGGCAGATGAGCATCCAGGTTTGGCTGCTTCTGGGAGACAAAAAATGCAGAAAAGGTTTCTGGAGCTAGAGTTTAAAAATAACACTAGAGGAGCCCCACGTATATGATTAGTCATCGTCTCAAAACACACGCCAAGTTTTCAAACTGAGTGGGGTGGGAGGCCAAAGAGCTAAGCTGAAAACTTGTAATGGGCAGAACTGAATCCAGTGCTAAGGAAATAAAAGTCTCTCCTTGAACTCCATGGAGGGCGTGCCTTAGAAACAGGGTCAAGGCAGGCCAGGCACGGTGGCTGACGCCTGTAATCCCAGCACTTTGGGAGGCCGAGGTGAGTGGATCACGAGGTCAGGAGATTGAGACCATCCTGGCTAACACGGTAAAACCCCGTCTCTACTAAAATACAAAAAGTTAGCCAGGTGTGGTGGCGGGCATCTGTAGTCCCAGCTACTCAGGAGGCTGAGGCAGGAGAATGGCGTGAACCTGGGAGGTGGAGCTTATAGTGAGCCGAGATGGCGCCACTGCACTCCAGCCTGGGTGACAGAGCGAGACTCCGTCTCAAAAAAAAAAAAAAAGAGGGTTAAGGCAGAAGCAGACGGGGTCCTACAAAAATGACAACCCAACCTAGCACCATCCCTCATTGGATGATGAGCTCCCTCCTTACCTACTTACCAGAGTACAAAGGGAGTCCTTTTCTGTCTTTTTTATAGCTAGGCAATAACATTATATAAGGACTCTATAGTGTTTAGCATACAGTAAAGAATTATGAGACATGCTAAGAAGCAAGATCATGTGAATCATAAACAAGGCAATAAAAGCAGGCCTGCAGGTGAGTCAGATATTGGAGTTAGCAGACAATAACTTTAAAATAACTATGAATCATATGTTCAAGAAAAAAGAGAAAATGATGGACAAAATAGATGAAGGGATACATAATTTCAGGAATATTTGAATTTATTGTGAAGACTTAACCACTTTAGAACAGAAAGTACTATATTTGAAATTAGAACTAATGGTTCAGTTCAATAGCAGATTGGTTAGAGTTCAAGACAAAATTAATAAATAGGAAGGCAAGTCAGTGGATAATCTCAAACTGAAGCACAGAGAAAAGGAACCAAAAAAAGAAACAGGAACATTAAAGACACATGAGACATTCTTAAAAGGTCTAACACATGTAGGTTTGGAGTTTCAGAAAGAGAAGGGAGAGAATAGGGCAAAAGCAATATTTGAAAAGATAATACTAAGAATTTTACAAAATGATGAAAGACAGCAGCTAACAGAGTTGAAAGCTTAGGAAACCCTAAGCAGAATGAATACATATGAAACACACCTTTGGATGTCAATATAAGACTATGGAAACTATGACAAAGTTTTTAAACTATGAAAAAAAATTTAAAATAGCCATGGTGAGCAGTGGGGAAGACACAATACTTTTAAAGAGCAACAATTTGACTGACTGACATCTTAAGAAAAATGATTTTTAAAAAAGACAGTGAGGCTGGGCACAGTGGCTCACGCCTGTAACCCCAGCACTTTGAGAGGCCAAGGCGGGTGGATCACGAGGTCAGGAGTTCAAGACCAGCCTGACCAACATGGTGAAACCCCGTCTCTACTAAAAATACAAAAGTTAGCCAGGTGTGGTGCTGCATGCCTGTAATTCCAGCTACTCAAGAGGCTGAGGCAGGAGAATCACTTGAACCTGGGAGTCAGAAGTTGCAGTGAGCTGAGATCTTGCCATTGCACTCCAGCCTGGGTGACCGAGGGAGACTGTCTCAAAAAAAAAAAAAAAAAAAAAAAAAATTAAATGGCCAGCATTAAAGGAGAGAAAGATAATTGCCAGCCTAGAAAATTATTCCCAGCAAAAATTTCCTTCAAAAATGGAGGACGAGGAGGTGGAGGAAGGAGAGGGCCCCGGGCCTCATCTCCACCCACCGCCCCCTCCCACCACCCGGAGCTGCAGTAGCAGCGACTCCTGAGAGCGCAGCCGGGGGACAGATTTGATAATGGGCTGCGTTAGAAGCAAAGAAAACAAAAGTTCAGCCATTAAATACCTGAAAATACTCCAGAGCCTGTCAGTACAAGGGTGAGCCATAGGAGCAGAACCCACCGCAGTGTCACCATGTCCATCATCTTCAGCAAAGGGAACAGCAGTTAATTTCAGCCATCTTTCCATGACACCATTTGGACGATCCTCAGGGGTTACACCTTTTGGAGGTGGGCATCTTCCTCATTCTCAGTGGTGCCAAGTTCATATCCTGCTAGCTTAACACGTGGTGTTACTATATTTGTGGCCTTACATGATTATGAAGCTAGAACTACAGAAGACCTTTCATTTAAGAAGAGTGAAAGATTTCAAATAATTAACAATACAGAAGGAGACTAGGGGGAAGCAAGATCAGTCGCTACAGGAAGGAATGGTTATATCCTGAGCAGTTATGTAGCGCCTGCAGATTCCATTCAGGCAGAAGAATGGTATTTTGGCAAAATGGGGAGAAAAGATGCTGAAAGATTACTTCTGAATCCTGGAAATCAATGAGGTATTTTCTTAGGAAGAGAGAGTGAAATGGCGGGGCGCGGTAGCTCATGCCTGTAATCCCAGCACTTTGGGAGGCCGAGATGGGCAGATCACCTGAGGTCAGGAGTTCGAGACTAGCCTGGCCAACATGGTGAAACCCCATCTCTACAAAAAAAAAAAAGTACAAAATTAGCTGGACGTGGTGGTGAGTGCCTGTAATCCCAGCTACTCGGGAGGCTGAGGCAGCAGAATCACTTGAACCTGGGAGGCAGAGGTTGCAGTGAGCTGAGATTGCGCCACTGCACTCCAGCCTCGGTGACAAGAGCAAAAACTCCGTCTAAAAAACAAACAAAACAAAACAAAAACGAGAGAGTGAAACTACTAAAGGTGCTTATTCCCTCTCTATTCGTGATTGGGATGAGGTAAGGGGTGACAACGTGAAACACTACAAAATTAGGAAACTTGACAATGGTGGATACTATATCACAACCAGAGAACAATTTGATACTCTGCAGAAATTGGCAAAACACTACACAGAACATGCTGATGGTTTATGCCACAAGTTAACAACTGTGAAACCTCAGACTCAAGGTCTAGCAAAAGATGCTTGGGAAATCCCTTGGTAATCTGCGACTAGAGGTTAAACTAGGACAAGGATGTTTTGGCAAAGTGTGGATGGGAATATGGAATGGAACCACAAAAGTAGCAATCAAAATACTAAAACCAGGTACAATGATGCCAGAAGTTTTCTTCAAGAAGCTCAGATAATGAAAAAAATAAGACATGGTAAACTTGTTCCACTATATGCTGTTGTTTCTGAAGAGCCAATTTACATTGTCACTGAATTGATGTCAAAAGGAAGCTTATTCGATTTCCTTAAGGAAGGAGATGGAAAGTATTTGAAGCTTCCACAAATGGCTGATATGGCTGCTCAGATTGCTGATGGTATGGCATATATTGAAAGAATGAACTATATTCACTGAGATCTCTGGGCTGCTAATATTCTTGTAGGAGAAAATCTTGTGTGCAAAATAGCAGATTTTGGTTTAGCAAGGTTAATTGAAGACAATGAATACACATCAAGACAAGGTGCAGAATTTCCAGTCAAATGGACAGCTCCTGAAGCTGCACTGTAGGGTGAGTTTACAATAAAGTCTGATGTCTGCTCATTGGAATTTTACAAACAGAACTGGTAACAAAGGGCAGAGTGCCATATCCAGGTATGGTGAACCGTGAAGTACTGGAACAGGTGGAGCGAGGATACAGGATGCCCTGCCCTCAGGGCTGTCCAGAATCCCTCCATGAATTGATGAATCTGTGTTGGAAGAAGGACCCTGATGAAAGACCAACATTTGAATATATTCAGTCCTTCTTGGGAGACTACTTCACTGCTACAGAGCCATAGTACCAGCCAGGAGAAAACTTCTAATTCAAGTAGCCTATTTTATATCCACAAATCTGCCAAAATGTGAAGAACCTGTGTAGAGTTTCTACAGGGATCAAAAGAAGAAAATCTTCTTTACTCTCCACATTTTTGATGGTAAACTGGAATCCCAGATATGGTTCCACAAAACCACTTTTTTTCCCCAAGTATTAAACTCTAAAGTACGATGATGAATTTTCCAACCGATTTCAGGGTCCAAAGAAAATAGAGCTAAGATACTGATGACAGTGTGAGTGATAGCATGATAATGAAGGACAGTGAGGCTACTGCTTATAAATAATTTTCCTTCTTTTCTTCCCCAAAGTCAGAATTGCTCAAAGAAAATTATTTATTGTTATAGATAAAACTTGAGTGATAAAAAGCTATACCATAATAAAATCTAAAATTAAAGAATATCATGGGACCAAGTAATTCCATTCCAGTTTTTTAAACTTTCTTATATTTATTATTCTCAAAAGTTTTTTCTAAGTTAAATAGTCAATAGGCAATCTTAATATATGCCTCCTTTTGCATGGACATGGGCCAGGTTTTTCAAAAGGAATATAAACAGGATCTCAAACTTGATTAAATGTTAGACCACAGACGTGGAATTTGAAAGTATAATGCAGTATGTTAACATTCATATTAATAGAACTGAAAAGTAGAATAAGAAATTTTTCACTTCAGTCCTTTTCTGAAGAGTTTGGCTTAGAATAATGAAGGTAACTGGAAAGTGACTTAATCTTGTATGAGGTTGCATTGATTTTTTTGTTTGTTTGTTTGTTTGTTTCTTTGAGACAGAGTCTCGCCCTGTTGCCCAGGCTGGAGTGCATTGGCACCATCCTGGTTCACTGCAACCTCCGCCTCCCTGGTTCAAGTGATTCTCTTGCCTCAGCCTCCTGAGTAGCTGGGATTACAGGTAGCACTCCTGAGTAGCTGGGATTACAGGTAGCACCCTGTAATCCCAGCGCCACCCTGTAATCCCAGTGCCCTGAGTAGCACCCGCCACTACACCTGGCTAATTTTTTATGTCTTTAGTAGAGACAGGGTTTCACCATGTTGTCCAGGCTGGTATTGAACTCCTGACCTCGTGATCCGCCCGCCTTGGCCTCCCAAAGGCATGAGCCATCATGCCCGGCGATTTTTTAAGGCAATATATAATTGAAACTGTCCAATCCAAGGGGAAATCTTTTAATCTTTAGATAGCATGCAGAGTAAGACCCAGCATTTAAAGAGCCCTTTAAAAAAAATAGACTTGGTACTATGAGATATTGCTAATATGTCCTTATGGCAATGGGTGCCACAAATAGAAAAGAGGACCAGATCAGGGACCTGAATGCACTTTTGCTCATGTTGAAATAGATGAACAAAGAGAGGAAAATGTATTTAAAAGAAATACGAGAAAAGAAAATGTGAAAAGTTTTACAAGAAGAGGGATGGAATGTAATATTTAATGTTGATGTCATGGAGTGACAAAATGGCATTGCTGGCATTTAAAGCTCCTCACTTAGCTATCTTCTGAGACTTTTAAGAGTTATAAGGTATAACTAACTATAAAACTAATTTTTCTTACACACTGGGCATTATTTGTTCAAAATAGTGAAGTTACGGCTTCACATTCATTCCAGTGGGATACGGCTTTTATGCAAAACATTTTTAGAACTCTAGTTTTCAAATCATGTTTGAATCTACATTCACTTTTAAAGTCTACTTAATGGTGGTCATTTTTTCCCCTTTAGGATATATTAAATAGTTGATTTGGGGAGGAAAACTTATTCTGAATATTAACAGTGGTGAAAAGGAATGTGGAAGTTAACCTTTACCAAAAGAGGAAGTTGGCAAAAACAGCCTTCTAGCACACTTTTTAAAATGAATAATGGCAGCCTAAACTTAACAGTTTTTACCCTGAAGTGCAAAAGTGAAACATACAAAATAAAACTATTTTTAAGAGCAACTAAAAAATTTCAAAATACAAATTCGAATAGCAGCATTAGTGGTATAAGTGTCTCTAGCAAAGGAAAAATTAAATCTAATAAATAAAATGAAGGTCTGGTGTGTATGTTATAAAATACTCTCATACAGTCACACCTTAAATTAAGCCTTATACTAGGTTCCTCTATTTTCAGGATATAATTCTTAACTATCATTATTTACCTGATTTAATCATTAGATTTGAAATTCTGTGCCATGGCATATACGTTCAAATTCAAACCATTTTAAAATGTGACAGATGGACTTCATGAAAGTTGGCAATGGTTCTGGTACTAAAAATTGAGGTTGTTTTTTCTGTTTATGTAACCTACTTAGTATTGACTCTCTACCAAGAGGGTCTTCCTAAGAAGAGTGACATCATTATTTCCTCCTGTCAACAACTTGTGACGTGAGATTTTTAAAGGGCTTTATGTGAACTATGATATTCTAAGTATATTCAAAAGGGTAACAAAATTATGTTATGTACTAAATCTGATTAGGAAAGTAAGCCAGGAAAAGTTGATGGTATTCATTAGGTTTTAACTGAATGGAGCAGTTCCTTATATAATAACAATTGTATGGTAGGGATAAAACACTAACTTAATGTGTATTCATTTTAAATTGTTCTGTATTTTTAAATTGCCAAGAAAAATAAACAACTTTGTACATTTGAAGAGTTTTTCCAACAGCTTTTCGTCTTCAATGTCTTAATGTGGAAGTTAACCTTTACCAAAAAAGGAAGTTAGCAAAAACAGCCTTCTAGCACACTTTTTAAAATGAATAATGGCAGCCTAAACTTAATATTTTTATAAAGTATTATAATATTGTTTTGTGGATAATTGAAATAAAAAATTCTCATTAGAAAATGAAGGGATATAAAGATATAGTTAGACGAACAAAAACTGAGGGATTTGTCAATAGTGGACCTGCATGACAAGAAATACTAAAGGGAGGTACTTTAGTCAGAAGGAAAATGATCTGGCCGGGCACGGTGGCTCATGCCTGTAATCTCAGCACTTTGGGAGGCCGAGGCAGGCGGATCACGAGGTCAGGAGACCAAGACCATCCTGGCTAACACAGTGAAACCCCGTCTCTACTAAAAATACAAAACAGCTGGGTGTGGTGGCGGGCGCCTGTAGTCCCAGCTACTCGGGAGGCTGAGGCAGGAGAATGGCGTGAACCTGGGAGGCGGAGCTTGCAGTGAGCCAAGATCACGCCACTGCACTCCAGCCTGGGCAACAGGGCAAGACTCCATCTCAAAAAAAAAAAAGAAGGAAAATGATCCAGATGGAGATGCAGGAAGAAATGGAGAGCATGAAGGGTGAATATGTATGTAAAATATAAATGAGTGTTGACTGTATAAAACAATAATGTCGTGTTTCTCAAGCTTAAAATAATCTAGAACTAAATTGCATGACAGTAGCACAAAACGCAGGGGAGTTTAATGAAGTTAAAATATTTTAAGTTTCTAGGATTATTGGGGGTTAGTGTAAGTAATAATTTTAGTATAAGTAATAATTTCCATTGGATTGTAATCAGTCAGGGATGTTTATTTTAATTTCTAAGGTAATTTATAAAAGAATAGTATATATAGTCACACACTGCATAATGATATTAGGCCAACAAAAGACTGTGTATATGACAGTGATCCCAGAAGATTATAATACTGTATTTTCACTGTACCTTTTCTATGTTTGGATATACCTACCATTGTGTTACAGTTGCCTGCAGTATTCAGTATGGTCACATGCTGCCCAGGTTTGAATCCTAGGAGCCATAGCCTACATCATACGGCGTAGGGGTGTAGTAGGTATACCATGTAGGCTCTTGTAAGCATGCTCTATGATGTTCACACCGTTATGAAATTGCCTGTTGCCACATTTCTTAGCACGTATCCCTGTCATTAAGCTCCACATGACTGTATATCTAAGTTAAAAGAGGGAAAAATTAAATAAAACAACATTTGCTAATCAACAGAAAGGCAAAAAAAGGAATATAAGTAGGACATAAAATAGGTGGGTCAAATTGCAAACGTAGAGTAAGTAGCTACAAATCTATTTAAGTAATTGCATTTCACGTAAAGGATTAAATACTCCAAGTAAAAGATTAGGTTTTTCAGACTGGATAAAGAACCAACCCTCCCCCAATATACTGCTTACAAGAGATATAGTTTAAACACATGGATGGAAGAGGTGATATAATACGAACACTAACCAAAGCAAAGCCAGCATAACTACACTAGTATCAGGCAAACTATGCAATAATGCTGCTTTGAAATAAAGATATATTTCTTAATGATAACAGGGCCAATCCAACAAAAAGATATCACAAACTGAAATCTGTATGTTACAAATAACTTCAAAGAATATAAAGCAAAAATTGGCAGATATAAAATGACAAATCTGTAATCCTATTGGGAGATATTAACACATAACCTAGAGCTTATAGAACAGACAGACAAAAAATTAGTAAGGATATAGAAGATCCTAATAAAATGATGAGTAAATTTGACCTCATTGACATATGTAAAATGCTGCACCTAGCAAAAATAGAATTCACGTTCTTTTGGTTTTTTTTTTCTTTTTTGAGACAGAATCTTGCTCTCTTGCCCAGGCTGGAATGCAGTGACATGATCTCGGCTCACTGCAACCTGTCTCCCGGGTTCAAGCAATTCTCCTGCCTCAGCCTCCCAAGTAGCTGGGATTACAGGCACCCGCCACCATGCTCAGCTAATTTTTGTATTTTTAGTAGAGACGGGGTTTCACCATGTTGGCCAGGCTGGTCTCGAACTCCTGACCTCGTAATCCGCTTGCCTCAGCCTCCCAAAGTGCTGGGATTACAGGCGTGAGCCACGGCGCCCGGCCCACATTCTTTAAAGTACACATGGACCATCAAAATAGATCATGTGCTGAGTCCTAAAGAAAGCTTCTACAAATTTCATGATTGAAATTGCTTACAGCGTGTTCTCTGACAACAATAGAATTAAGCTCAAATTTAATAACAGAGTTAAACTAAAGAATCCTTAACTGCCTGAAAATGAATATACTTCTAAACAATTTATAAGTCGAAGAGGAAAGTAAAATAGAAATTAGAAACTATTTTTAATGAAAATATATTTAAGAAATGATATATACCATTATTATTAGTGTGATGTATCTTTATCCTAAAACATTTTAAATGGTCAAAAGAAAGCATAGCATGACTGGGCCTGCCTGATATTAGTCATCCTTGTAAAAATTTGAAAATTGGAGGAATATTCTTTTCTTTCTCATTTATATATGAAGATATACATAAAAATATACATACACATGAAAACTTAGAAAATTATGTTAATGTATTTTTAGGAAGAAGGGTCAAATTATGATGTACATTTACCATAATGTAAAAAAGTAAGCTAAATCCAAAAGGATTTTACTCAGTGACCTTATTATTTCAGTCTGAATCATAATCAGGCATTTTATCTGGATACGTATCACAGCTTGATCTGTCATAAAAAATTTCTTTCTTGTGTTTCTAAAAACTTCAACTCTCCAGTTTCAGCATTTACTAAGTCACCTTGTCAAACACAGAGAAATCTCCTTTAGCAGATAATTTTTGCTGGGTTGGAACAGATGGGCAATCTACTTGTGGTTATTTCCTAAGTACTTATTGCAGATACGGTGGTGATTGCTGCTCATGCATTTCCATTTGAACTTGAAGCATTGGTGTTTCTCTTAGCTGGCGTCCTCCCCAGCTCTTCTCACCTCTCTTCTGGCTTGGCACATGGTGGGTCTGGCTCATCAGATGATCCCCTTGGAGGATGCTGCAAAACTCCTCAGCAACCTGCTCTGTATTCCTTCGCTGAAGATACCCTCCACTCTTGGGGCTCAAGTGCATTTCTCTAAATCAATGCAGCCTTTACACATTGAAGTTATCAGTAATTCTTCTCTGACCCCTCATTTTTGTCAGTCTAGTAATTTTTCTTTAATTTCTGCTTGTTGATTTGCGACCCCAATCTCTAGAAAACTCTTGTCAGGTATCTTGAAATGTACATTTTGTACATTGTATTTCCACTTTCCTGTGTCCCCAAACACTTACCCATTTCCCATGTTAAAGTTCTAACTGCGTATCCTGGCATTCAAAGTATCTTTACATTACGTATTACCTACCTCTCCCTGTTAGTTTTCACTACCTTCTTACATAGAATGTCTACATTGGCCAAACCTGACTAACCAGCATTCCCCAAATCCAAGCCCATTCCTTTTGTTACTTTACTGTGTCCTTTCCCCAGCCTAGAATGCTGCTGCTTCGCTTGTTGAAAGCCTAGCTTTCTGTAAGGTCTAGCTCAATATGGAAAATTTCTACATTTTCTAGCAAGTCTGTTTGTGCAGCTAATTCCGTCTTCTGTGATGGCTGACTCCTCTGATTCTTACACTGTTTGTTGTCTAATGCTCATGTCATGCCTACCATGTGCCTGCTGCTTGTGTGTGTGTGGTCAGCATTTTCATCTGGACCATTATTTGACTCATCAGCAGAAGACCTAGCTAGGATCCAGGTACAACGGTGCCTCTTACTTGCTGTGGGATATGGGGCAAGTCATTCAGCAAACCCTGAAGTATCTACCTTACGTCAGACACTGAGCTTACAAATGCAGACGCTGTCCCTGTACTTGAGGCTGTCATAGTATGAGGGCTTCATATCTGAGCTTCAGTTACCTCATCTGTAAAGTGAGGCTAGTGATCGTCTCCTGCTTACTTCACAGGCTAACTGTGAGTTTCAAATAGGACACCAGATGAACAATTGCTTTCTAAATCATAGTATCTATAATATGCTGTTCTATTACGTGCAGCATAGTGGTTGAAAGTTCTAGTGCTGAATTCTGACTGCCTGGATTTGAACTCTGCTACTTACTAGTTGTGTAAACTTGGGAAAGCTTTTCTCTACCTGAGTTTCCTTAGCTAAGAACTGGAATGATTATAGTACCTGTCTTGTAGGGTGGTTGTGTGTATACGCAACACACAGAACAGTGATGCCCCACAGCTACTGCCCTGTATGTTGATTTATATACTTCTTATTTCAGTTAGATTTTGAGGCAGCCTATAGAAATATGTACATTGTACCTAGATTTAAAAATAAATAATGGAAAAGAGAAAATAAATATTATTCCAAGATAAAGTTACTATATAGATTTTTTCACTGGTTCAACCAATATTTATTTATTATTTTTTAAAGTTTGAGACAGGGTCTCACTCTGTCACCCAGGCTGGAGTGCAGTGGTGCAATCATGGCTCCCTCTAGTCTTGAACTCCTGGGCTCAAGTGATCCTCCTGCCTCAGCCTCCTGAGTAGCTTAGATAACAGGTGTCTACCACCACACCCAGATACTTTTTTTTTAATTTTAAAAATTTTTGTAGAGATGAGGTCTCACTGTGTTGGCCCAGGCTGGTCTTGAATTTCTGGCCTGAAGTGATCCTCCCACCATAGCCTCCCAAAGTGCTGGGATTATAGGCATGAGCTACTACACCTGGCATAACCAATATTTATTAAACACCAACATTATGCCAGACATTGTTCAGATGAACAGATACAAAGAACTTATCTCTTCGAGCTTGTATTCTGGTTGAGAGAAACAGACAATAAACAAATAACAAACAGGAAATGTACCCGGAAGTAAAGACTGCTATGTAATGACTCAAAACCTACTCAAAACTCAGCATGTTGTATTGTGACTTGGTGACCACTTTAGATTGATGGATCAAAGACTGTCTGAGGAGATGACATCTAAACCCAGGTTTGAATGTTAAAGAGGCTGGTCTTTTGAAGGTGGAAGCTTGGTGAGGGGGAGAGCATTTTAGGCTAAAGTTGTGGCCAAGACAGAGCCTCTAACATGGTAGGAAAGAACTGGGCATGTCTGGGGAACTGAAACAGGACTAGTGTGGTCTGGTTGTACTGCATGAAGAGAGGGGCAGGCAGTGTGAAATAAGATCAGGTTGAAGAGAGAGGCAGAGTGTTTGGGGCCAGAGTAACACATTTACATTTTATTCTAATGCCCGTGGAAAAATTAAAACAGAGGAGTATTAGGTATCATGTTTTATAAGTATCTGTTAGGTCAAGGTAGTTGATATGATAGCTTCTACATCTCTTTTGATTTTATATCTAGTTGTTCTATCAATTGCTGAGAAAAGGGTGTTAAAATCTTCAACTCTGATTGTAGAATGTCTGTTTCTTCTTTTATTTTGTCCATTTTCTCCATATTTTTTGAAGCTCTGCTATTGAGTACAGAAACATTTGATTGTTGTGTCTTTCCATATGAAATGTGTCTATCTCTGGTAATATTCTTTGTCTTGAAATTGACTTCACTGGATATTAATACAGATGTAGACACTTCAGTCTTCTTATGCTTACTATTTTCATGATATATCTTTTCCCATCGTTCTACTATCAATTTGTTTTTATATATAAAGTGTGTTTCTTTTAGACAGATATAAAAGTGTCTTGATTATTTTTTTCCCTCATTCTGACAGCTTCTGCTTTTTAGTGAAGTAATTTTAGATATCGTATTTATCCTTTGTGGAGTTTGCTGAGTTTCTTGAATCTGTAAATTTATATATATATTTTTTACCAAATCTGGGAAAATTAGGGGCCATTACTTCTTAAAGGATTATTTTTCTACCTCAATCTTTCCTCTCCTTTTAAGACTGATTATATATATATATTTGATATTTGGATATTATCTATCCTATATATCCTGGATGCCCTGACTGAGTTTTCGCCCAATATTTTTTCTTTCTTTTCTTTAGATTGGATACTTCCTGTGGATTTGTCTTCAAATTTATTGGCATTTTCTTTTGGCATCTCTAATCTGCCATTCCATTGAATGTTTTTTTCAGATACTCTATTTTTTACTTCTGACATTTTTATCTGGTTCTTTTCATAGTTATTTTCTGCTGCTATTTCCTATCTTTTTATTCGTTACATGAATATTTTCTGTTAACATCCTTTCTGTTACGTCCAGTTATAATAGCTGCTTTAAAATCCTTGTCTGATAATTCTAACATCTGGGCTATCTTGGATTGGTTTTCATTGATGGTTTGTCCTCTTGCATATGGGTCACGTTTTCTGTTTCTTCATCTGTAGAATAATTTTAGCTTGTATCTTGAACATGTGATTGATATATTGTGGATACTCTAAACTCTGTTATGCTCCTCCAAGGCATGTGGATTTTTTCATCTGTTCGTTGAAGAATACAGTTAACTTGGCTTACTCAAACTCTGAGCCCTGTCCTCTCTGCAGTGGTGGAAGATGAATCTTGCTCAGTTCTTTAAGGCTTAGCTAGGCTGCTTAGGGTCTGCCATGCTCATGTGTCATTATGGGGCCCACCAGGGATTTTGACTGGATTTATACATAGAATTTTGGAGCATTCCTTCTGTGGCTCTTTATATTCTTACAGTTTCTGTTGGATGCCCTTTTCCATTCTCTGTGTTCCTTTGGTCACTCTTCAGTGCTTATTGTCTATATGTGTCCAGAATTTTAGTTGTTATCTCAGGAGGATTGTTCTGTTAGGAATTAATTGGTTCTTACCAGAAGCAGAGCCTGAATTTGTGTTATATTTTGAATATAAAGCAAACGTGATTTGCTGATGAATTGAATGTAGGGGGTGGTGGTGGCAGGGGCGTGGCAAAAGAGTGGAATCATTATGATTATTCATTTTTTGGCTTAAGCAACTGGGAGGATGATTTTACTCATTTTTTTGATAAAGAAGACTGGGAGAGGAGCCCATTTGGCTGGAGTACAGAGGATGTGGAAGTTAAGGGTTTCATTTAGACGTGTTAAATTTGAGATGCTTTCTAGATATTCAACTGGAAATGTCAAATAGATAGTTAGATATTTAGAATCTGGAGCTCAGGAGTCCTAGAGATCCAGACTTAGTCATCAGAATGTAATCGATATTTGAAACTGTGGGACTACATAGCTTTACCTAGGGAGAACTTAGCTGGTGAAGAAGGGGTGCCCCCAGCACCATGCTCTGAGGCAGTTCAGGATTTGGAAGTCAAGCAGAGGAGAGGGACTGCCAAAGGAGACCAAGAAAGAGAAGCCTGGAGAGGATAGGTCACAGAAGTCAGAGAAGAAAGTTTCAAAGAAGGCATCAGTGGACAACTGAGTTGAATGCTGCTGAGAAGTCAATAAGGTGAAGGACAAAAGAGAGAGCCTTGGATTGGGCCAGGCAGAGATGACTTCACTAGACCATC
Organism: Hylobates moloch; assembly: GCF_009828535.3. Taxonomy (NCBI): domain Eukaryota; kingdom Metazoa; phylum Chordata; class Mammalia; order Primates; family Hylobatidae; genus Hylobates; species Hylobates moloch. The sequence continues at coordinate 7,330,906 of NW_026652294.1, forward strand.
TCACTGCAATGGTGGTGGAACAAAGGGTGGGCGCAGAGGCAGAGACTATGACACCTGTGGACCAAAAGTGCTTGCTCTTAGGGCTCAGGTTATTTAGGCTTCCAGTTCACCTGGGAGCTGTGTAACCACCAAAGCAGAAAGGGACTACAGGTCTGTGAATATTTATTATTGATGATAGTGTTTCTATCCTGCAGTAGGGAAGACTTTTCACCTTGAACTTAGACCTCTTCCTGCCCAGGTTACCTGGACAACCAAACTTCCGGGATCAGAGATGGCATTTGCTATGTATATGTTGCAATAGGACGTCTGTTTAGAGCTATTGGTAGTCGACTGCATGGTCTTTAATCAGTGTTCTTACTGATTATAGAAAGCGAATACCAAATTATAGCCACAGATGCTTTAGGCTCTTATTTTGCATACCAAGAGTTACCTTTCCTGTTGTCAAGTTGGAGCTTAGAAGTCACAAGGCTCTTAGTCAAGACAGTGTTGTGGTTCAGAGCATCATTTACCCAGAAATGATGGGATTTGGCTGTTCATGGGAAGGAACTTCCATAGAATGAGCATTTGTTTAACCAGGTGTCAATTTGCTTTGTAGGCTTCTTGGAACATAGACTTAAATTTCATTACACTTGTTTTCAAGGATCATCATTCCATGAAGTCTTATTATCCCTTGAGGCTGTTCTTATGTAGAGGCAGAAACTTTTGCCTTTGGTTTAGTGATAGTCTACCATTTTATCCTAGCATTCTGGCATTAACCTTTGGATTTGCCTAAAGCAAAATACAACAAAAGGAATCAACCAAGCCACAAATCTTTGATTTATTTTCCGACTCTCCTTCGGATTTTGGTATCTGGCTTCTGTTACTTTGCAGCTACCATTTTCACATCTGATATGGCACTTGGACATGTTAGACTTGTTCTCCTGAATTGACTTAGAATGGTTAAGCCCTGGTCTTTTGGCTATGTTGACATTACTGGACTGATTCTTCATAAAGATGGTCTTTTCCTGTTGGATAGAGTATCAGCCTTCCCCAGTCGGCCTGCCTTTATGTCAGGTTTTATTGTCTTCTTCAAGAAGACTCCATGTGAATTTCAGCCATCACAGTGTAACACTGATGATCTTTCAGGACAATTGAGATGTTCCTGGTGATTTCTCAGCGTGTGAACCGGCTAGCCCTCATATGACTCATATGAGACCTCAGTGTTTCATGTACCTTTTTTCCCTCACCTGCATGACTGTGCCCTTATCTTTATTAGGAATCTAATAAATAGGATTTGCTGGTTTTGATTTCAAAACTGTGAAAGCCATACTATAAGGTAAAAGGTAACCTTTATTTCTATTTAGTTTGTGAGAGGAAGTCATATGTACTAATCAGTCATTATAGTGAAGATCTTTGTGACAGTCTCCCTCTGAGCTTCATATTTCATGTATGTTTTCATTCTCTTCTTGTCTTTTGGATTAAAAGTATTTCTGTAAATAAATTGGGAACAATTCTGAGGTCCAGGACCTTCTGTTATCAGGTTAGAGCATTGGGAGCCATTTCCACATAAGGCAAATATTTCTAAAGCACAGTTTCATCATTTAGTCATTTTTAACACCAACCAGGTTACCTTTGCTGAATACAGCAAAATACACGATTTGAAGTCACCTGTCTGTTAATACTTGTATAGTGCAGCTGAGGTTCCAACCTGAAAAGCCAATGCTTTTATCTGTGGGTTAATTCCTTTCTATAATACTTAATTGCTTTAGTTGATTTTTGAAAAATCTCTTTGCAGGAATTCTGGCAATATATTTTTTTCCTCCTTGTAGTTTTGGAACACTGTAGTTGAGTGAGAACATTCCCTATCATAACTCCTAGAACTGAATTACAGCCAAATTGAAATGATTTGTGCTTTGAAGAGGAGAATTGGCAAGGATGCATGGTCTATGGCTCGTGTATTGTAAGATAATTGTAACCATGGCAGTGTGTGTTTCCTAATATTATGTTTCTACATTTAAGTGATGAGAGTCATCATAGGGAAAAAATCCACTTGTATGTTTCTAGTTGAATTTAAATTATTCCAAGTTCATTATTACAACATTAGAAGTAGCTGTTTCCTGTGGAATAGCCAGTTCAGTAATTTGCTTTATCTCATGTGCAAGTGGTTTCTGCCTGGGCCAGTAATATATTTTAATAAGGCAAGTTTCCAGGAAGATATAACCTAACAATGATAACTTTAAAAAACCTAGATAAAAGAATATGAAAAACTTGATAATGAGGAAGACCGCCTTTGCAGAAGTCGACAAATTTATGATGCCTACATCATGAAGGAACTTCTTTCCTGTTCACATGTAAGTATTTCTTCTTACTCTGTTACTTTAATACTGATGAATAAGGGACCCTGTTCAGTGTTTCCAGAATGAAAGTAAAACAGTAGAAAGGTGTTTAAAGTTGAAAAATGCAGGCCTGGGGTGGAACTTATTTCTTCTGCTTTGTTGTTTGTTTCCTGGTAATATTGCCACGACGTGTGTTGCTTCGTGTAAGCTTAGTTTATTTCCAAAAGCTGATACTTTCGCTGCAAAAATCAATGAAATAAAATCGCTAATTTAGATCAACTGAAGAAAAAGTCTCAATTCAAGACATTCTAAAGGAAATTAAGCTTTATTATTTTAAAATGAGCTATACTTTAACAATTAAGCTAATCAACTATTGATAAATATAAATTTTAAATGGTCTCTTTGAATGAATAAGGTGGCTTATAATCATTATGTTAATTTTGTCCATTAATAGTTCAATAGCAGTTGTAATTTTTTTTTCCTTGTAGATAAGATAAACAATCTAACTTGGTCATTAGGATAAACTAGGTTATTAGGAAATTATTCTACCAGGAGTAACTGGAAGGACATTTACCATGTAATATCTCTACATTAGGAATGTTTTCCAAAGGGTGGCCTGACAGTCCTGGCCTGCTATATCAAAGCAGCAGCCACTAGCTGCATGTGGCAATTTACATTTAACTTTAAATTAACTAAAGTCAAATGGGAGTAAAAATTTAATACCTCAGTTCCTCATGAGCCACGTTTCCAGTACTCAGTGGTTATATGGGGCTAGTGGCTTTTGTATTGGATGGCACAGATACACAATTCTCCCATTGTCGTAGCAAGTCCTATTGAACAGCACTGGTTATGGCAATGGTGTATTTTGGTGCTTCTGTATTCATTGTTTATTTACAGTTCTTGCTGACATTTGCATAACTGTGGCTAAAGAGGACGTCTCTTTCTTGTGGCATGCACTGCTCTGTTCCTTGGACCCACCTGGCTTGATGAAGGAATTTCTGGGCCTAGGACTAATTGTTGCTACTCCATGCTTTGCTGCCTCAGTAGGGAAGGACTGAACCCTTGAAGAATGCCAGATGTTCAATGGGAAAGCCTCCATAAACTTAGTTTTTATGTAGTTCAGCAGTTTAGAGCGTGTTTGTTTGTATGATGGTACTTTTAAGCCTTTCTTCTTCTTGTGCATTATTAAAGAAGACACAATTTGAAGTTTGGAGAGGGGAGGATACCATTTTAATTTTTATCAGAGGGAGCTCCATTGTTTTTGCCCTAGTTCCCCTCGCTGTGGTTACAGTAAGACTTTCCTTAACTTAGAGCCTTTTACCACTATGGCTTGACTTTGTAATCCTGACATTAATTCTTAGGGGTATTTTTGTGTATTTTCTCTTATTTGATGGAAATTTTACATTTTTACAACCCCATTATCAGTTCGTTGATGAATGTATGCATTTAGGGCCCAAACAATCCTCCCATCTCAGCCTTCAGAGTAGTTAGGACTACAGGCGCACACCAGCATGCCTGGCTCATTTTTTTTATTTTTATTTTTATCTTTATGGAAATGAGGTTCCACTATGTTGCCCAGGCTGATCGTGAACTTCTGGGCTCAAGCGATCCTCCTGCCTCGACCTCCCAAGGTGCTGGGATTATAGGCATGAGCCAGTGCACTTGACCTGATAATAGGATTCTTTACACTTTCTTATCAGAGTGATCTTGAACCCTTCTGGAATTGCATAATGTCAGCCCCTGCATGGTCATTCTTCTGGGCATGTATCTAAGAACTGGATGCCCAGAGGAGCAAGCATTTGCTGGGATTGCCTATAAATACTCAACAGATTTTTAAAGAATGTTTGTTAATATAATTACCGTAGGTTACTGTTTAGTAATTGCTGTGTTAAATTTATCTGTTGTGATATTATATAACATACACAGATTTGTTACATTTTATTACTTAAAAATATTATTTTTGACTTTTGACAGCCTTTCTCAAAGCAAGCTGTAGAACATGTACAAAGTCATTTATCCAAGAAACAAGTGACATCAACTCTTTTTCAGGTAAGATAAAATTATTCCAAAATAAATAGATAATATTTGCTTAACACTTGGCCTTGGTGACATTCTTTTTGCATGTGCAATTACACTAGAGGACTTGCTTTGTAAAGACTGTGTTCTATTCTGGAGCTTTGTCTGGGACTATTTGAGTTTATTATCGCTTATCTTCCCATTGCAAAGTGTCCTTCTACCAACGTGCTTCCTAAAGCCTTTTCTGAAAAAGGCCATTAGAGCTTTGTAGTAACATTATGTTCTAGAAATCAGTCAAGATAAGACATCAGAGAAGAAAGTTTTTGCCCATTTGACATTCTAGCACCTGTGATGAGCAAAGACTCTACAAGATTTATTTTGTAGTGCAAGGCTGTTGATACTTGCTGTGATTATCCTCTCGGGGAAATACAATTTATTTTCAAGATTCAGGAGGAGATGTTTGAGTGATCTTTGAGTCATGGGAAATTGTATTTTACCTTGGCTGTTCATATCTTGAACACAATACCATCATATAGGTTTAAATGACAAGACTTGGGAAATCAAATTCCCAACTAATAGGCCTATATATTTGGCATTCTTTAGATGAGATGGTTTCACTTCCTCCCAAAAGCCTTTTCCATCCTGTGTTTTTTATAGAGGTGGCAGTGGTTTACAAGGACAGTCAGATTCTCCAGTGAATAAAGTGCTTTTCATGTTTCTATGAATTACAAGAAATAGAAAAGAATGTCATTAATATAATGGTTTTAATAAGTGAAAATAATCAACTCATCTTTTTCCTGGATAAGTTGGTCATTTATAAAGGGAGGTAAGTTGACTTTGGCACCTTTTTTTTTTTTTTTTTTTTTTTAAGACAGAGTCTCGCTCTGTCACCCAGGCTGGAGTGCAGTGTCACGATCTCGGCTCACTGCCAGCTCTGCCTCCCGGGTTCACGTCATTCTCCTGCCTCAGCCTCCCAAGTAGCTGGGACCACAGGCGCCCTCCACCACACCCGGCTAATTTTTGTATTTTTAGTAGAGATGGGGTTTCATCGTGTTAGCCAGGATGGTCTCGATCTCCTGATCTCGTGATCCGCCCGCCTTGGCCTCCCAAAGTGCTGGGATTACAGGCATGAGCCACCATGCCCGGCCAACTTTGGCATCTTATGATGGTGTTTATGCAAAATGTATTTGATTATTCAGCAGAGCAAATACTGATTTGGCTCTTAGAGCATATTTAGATAGTAACAAATTGGGTGTTACCTTTCTGTGACAATAATTAGATGGACTTTCATAAAATGTAATACCTGTCTGGATCGTAGTGGGTTATAAGCTTGGGTTATGAAATTCATTGACCTGACCTGGCTTTGAGTCCCAGGGCCGTAGCTGGAGGACCTTGGGTAAGCTTCTCCACCTTCCTAACTTCAGTTTTCTCATCTGTAAAGTGGAAATGACACTGTGCTCTCCCTCAAATGGAGGTCTTGAGGATTCAGTGAGAAGGGTGCACACGGGTTGCTTTGTACGAGGCCCGCCTATCACTGTGCTCCACAAATGTTAGCTATTATCACACATCTTACAGTCAGCAAGTACAGTGTCAATATCTGCTTTTTGTTGTCTCCATGATATTTGAGTGTCAGAATTTCAGTTTTCATCTGACTTTGCCATGGTACGTAGACAGCCTTATGGTCAATTACATTTAACATTGCTAAACTATACCTCATAATACATGGGTTTTACAAATCTGATTTTAGCTTCTACTATAACATAAATAACATTGAAAAAAATTGTTCCAGTTGAGATACAAAGACCACTAGGATTCTTTCATACCTTCAAAAAACATTCATTTAGAAGCAATTTCTTTCATATATCTTTTAAAAAACACTTTATTGATTTGTTTTGTTCATTAAAAAAATAGTCAAAATAATTTTCTGGCTAAACAGATATAGAATGGGTATTATTCTTATTTCAGAAGTGAAGAAAATATTATAAAGTTTATTAAAATAAGGAGTACATTAATGCAATTCTATGTATTATGTACCATCAGAGCATAATGACTAAAGTATAAGTAAAAGGTACATGTCTGAATGTCCTGTTTACAGAGGTACATTAACCAGTAAAGTCAGTTGAAGTTCATAGTAAAACAAAACTGTTTTTAAAGTAAATACAAATGCTTTTTATTAAATTCTTTTTGTTGTAAGATTGCCTTTAGAGGTAAGTGCATAGGTCCGTTGGTGGCGGGCTTGGGAGGGGCCCTGGCTTGTGCTTGAGTGCTTCTAAACTGCACTGGGCCCTGAGCTCGGCTCTCAGTATTCTGAATCTTACCAAATTCTCACGACAGCCTTGCAACTTAGATACGACTGTTCTCTTTTACAGATTAAGGGAACTGAGGATCAGAGAGGGAAAGTAGTCTGCTCCTCATCTCACTGTTGAACTCTGGCTTTCATACTCCTTAGCAAGCCTGTTGCAGTTCCTTCTGTTGAAAAGTGGCAGCATGGTAGATTCTGTGTAGTCTTAGGAATTCCCAGTGACACTCATCTTTTTATTAGCAGAAAGTAGGGATGTTTGATAAAATATGAAAGAAAAATATTAATTGACGTAATAGCTTTTATAAATAGAAAAATCTGTGATCTATAAATGTAGCCTTTTCTTAGATCTTTGGACATTTGAATCTATTTCGTCTCTTGACTCTTTTGAACCTCTTGAGACTTGTCGAGGACTTGGCTAAGATAGATGTTGTGTGTTTCCTGGAATCATAGGATTTCAGAGCTGGAAGGAACTTCAGAGAGAGATAATTTAGCTTCCTCTTTCACCACAAAGGGGACAAAGTCCATATGGTTTTCGCAACTAGCTCCAGTGCCTTCCCCAGGACAGGGATAGTTCTGCAAGTTGGCGTAGACTGGCTCACCCCCCACCAGTGTCCCCTACCCCGCGTTGCCCACCAGGCTAGCGTCCTTTCTGCTTGCAGGAAGCAAGGCTCCCAGAAGGACTGCAGCTGCCTCCCAGCCCATGTTTGGTTCCTGTGGCTTCTGCAGACTTCCTATTCTCGTCACTTGGTTTGTACTGTTCCATGATGTAGTTTTTCTTTTATTTTTTTTTTGTAAACTTTCAGGATGATCTATGAAGACATAAAAAAAAGGTTAAATTTGGATCATTCAATGAGCTGAGGGTGCCAAAATGTTTCCCAAAACTATCTAATTGACTCTGGGCTGAACTGTGAAATATTGTCACTTTATACTTTTATAGTTCTTGATTTCAAAAGTTCATCACATGGAAAAGGAAAGCTGATGCTGTTTATTCAGTAATGGGTAAAGTGGCATGAAGTTGAAGTAGATGGTAGTTGTTCTCCATGAGAGGAAGAGCGCTGTGCATGTGAACTAGCAGCCCTTGCCTTAACCCCAGTTTAGCCATGGACCTTCTCAGAGACCTTGGGAGTGTACCTGCCTGCAGTCTGGTAGCCTTACCTGTAAGATGAGGAGTGGGATTGGATCAACTCTCCCCTGTGGTTTTCTCTATGTATCTAAGAGATAGAAAATCAATAAATAAAATAGCGAATTAAAAAAAATTTTCACTACATGGACCTATTAGCTTTGAGTTTTTAAAACTCAGTACAGATTACAGATGCTTTTATTAGCTTACAAGTTGTGCCACATAACTTGTGGGGCCCAGTGCAACGTGAAAACGCAGCGCTCCTCATACAAAAATGATTAAGAATTTCGAAATGGCAACAACAGAGCTTTAAACCCAGCACCAGGCTTTTCTGAGTCACACCTCCATGAAGCGAGCCCTGCTCATGTAAGAAGTGTCTGTGACTTGCCAGGAGTCATATTAGGTACTAGGAATATAGTGGCAAACAGGGCAGACCTGTCTGTGTCTTCATAGAATCAAGTGGTGTAGATAAATATTGATGAATCCATTAGTGAATATTAGACAGGCACGGAGAAAGGCGGGTACCAGACACGATGCTATGGGGAGTGCATAATTGGGAACTTCGCTTAACCTGAGTCTCATTGGTTTGTGTTTTTTTGATACATTCCAATTCATTCAGTGTGGAATTTCTTTTCCATCTCTTCCAGCCATACATAGAAGAAATTTGTGAAAGCCTTCGAGGTGACATTTTTCAAAAATTTATGGAAAGGTATGAAACTTTATGCATATATATACACACAATTTTTTATAGTGTATGTGTACCTCATCTTATGCCATAAATGCTGACTTTAAAATGTGTGTTAATCCATGGAATACTATGCAGCCATAAAAAATGATGAGTTCGTGTCCTTTGTAGGGACATGGATGAAACTGGAAAAATCATTCTCAGTAAACTATCGCAAGGACAAAAAACCAAACACCGCATGTTCTCACTCATAGGTGGGAATTGAACAATGAGAACTCATGGACACAGGAAGGGGAACATCACATTCCGGGGACTGTTGTGGGGTGGGGGGAGGGGGGAGGGACAGCATTAGGAGATATACTTAATGCTAAATGACGAGTTAATGGGTGCAGGAAATCAACATGGCACATGGATACATATGTAACAAACCTGCACATTGTGCACATGTACCCTAAAACCTAAAGTATAATAAATTAAAAAAAAAAAAATGTGTGTTAATCATTCAGCAAGTATTCATTGACCATGTACGATGTGCCAGGCTTTGAGTTAAACTGCTTCCTCAGTACTTTACATTATAATTTTAGGGTTTGTCTATCATAACATCTCTTTGACCTTCAATTTCTTAGCTTCAATAGAGTCTAAAATACACACTGAGGAACCTCAATTTTAAAAAGTATCTTACTGGGAGACCTTTGCTAATAATACAAACTTGACTATAATTTATCTGATTCATTTGCTTGGATTTTGGAAACATGTCTCCCAAAGTAGGACAAGCCTGTACTTGATTCTTTATGTAAGAGTAGAATTTAAGGACATAGGTCAATGCCTGTTTATGATTGTGTATGGCATTAAATACCTAATATGTCCCTTGGTTACTCAAACTATAGATCTACTGGTCAATTCTTCCGTTTTTTGAGTATGTTTCTGTGACAATGCACCACTGAAATTGGACCTTCTAAAACAGAATCTGCATTGGCACTGACTTTATCAGCTTGGCTAATTTCTAGACAATATACATGATGATGATATCTCATGCTAGAGCTTTCTGCAGCTGCTCAGTAATTGCACTTTAAGAACAAATGCTACTTTACTGTAGTTTTCTTCACCACATATTCACAGAACTAAAGCAATTAAAAAGAAAGTTGTGTTGCAATTCTATTGGAGTTCAAGAGGTAATTGTATCCTGGAGTAGAGTCAATATGTTGGGAAACTAATATTCTTACAGACGATTGTACTTTTCTGAGTAGTAGCAGGAACTCTGCCAAAAAGTGCCAGCATCAAACGGAGAGGGTGGGCTGCCGGCTCAGGGCTGAGTTGCAGCCAAGTCCTGGGCCATCTCCATGGCTGCTGGTCCTAAAATCTGACCTTTCCCAACTCTTGGGTAAACCTAACTTTGTGTGATCCTTAGGAGAGAAGGGAGAGAGGGGAAGGTAATTAAAAGTGGGGAAGAGGTTCTCCCATGGATATTTTATAACTTTGCCATGCATCCTTTCACTTGAAACCAGGCTCACAGATACAGTGATTTTCGCTCATTGTGCCAGTCATTTCATATCCTCTCAGTAAATGCAAACGATGCTGTTTGCATTTTAGGCAAGCAGGCACACGGGATTTTCTGCAGCCATTACAATTTTCTGTAAATAAATTATTTTTAAAGTGGATTTGTTAATTTCCATCAAATTAGAAAAAAAAATCATATCAGGTGATAAGTTTGGAGCTTTGATTTTGAAAAGCACAGGGACTCCATCAATATGGTCATGTAGCCTTTGACCTCATTGGGACTGGGCACACGAAGGGCCCCATGGAAAAGGCGATTTTTCCATGACCACCCTGAGTCTGATGGTAAAGAGGGAGCCATCAGCAATGCAGGGATATGTGCAATGTCTTCCGACCTTCCTTGAGGTCCAAGCAGGGCTGTGGGGCTGAGTTCCAGGTGAGGCAGAATTGGAGAGGGCAGTGCAGGCTTTCCCTCTTCTCGTTGAGAGCTATGCGCCTCATTCAGGCAGTGAACTTCAGTTGCTCAGCAGGACAATGACTGAGTCAGGAATCAGAGTTAAAAACACTTCTACTCCACCCTTACTGCATCCCAGGCGTTTCGATGTCTTTAACCTCTGATCTTCTCTCCAAGATCCTTTTAAGTCATTTGCAAGGGCTCTAGCTACCTGAAGCCCTATCATTGTCTGGGCTCTTTCCTTTGTCACAGTTCCCCTCCTGTCAAAAGTGTCCCACTCAGTAACCAGGCATTGATTGGGAATAGCACTCAAATAACCCCCGTGGAGACAGGACTGAGCCTAGATACTCAGGGCCGTCTGTACTTCCTAAAGAGGAACTTGTTACAGCAAATCCGTTCTTAGTGGGCAAAATATGCAGGCACTTCTCTCTTTCTTGTTTGTTAACCCTCCTCAGCTAGTTGTAAAATGTGTCAGATTTCCATCCCCTGTCACCAGCTCTGGACTCCAGAATCTGTGAGAAAAGAGAGTACAAGCTAGCCTCACAAACCAAGTGCATTTCAAAGACCAGTCATAGATTTATAAATGGGAGTGCACCCAAATGTGGTTTTGCCTTTTGCATGCACCATACTTCTAAAAAATAGGTTGAAATAACTCTTAGAAACTCTCAAAACACAATTTTAATTTACCAACTTCATTAGACATGTTAGGAGGATCAGTGAAACACTCTTTGTGAGTCATTTTAGATTCATTGAAAAAAAGATGCCATTGTAATTGCAACTATTCCTCTGCTTTTGATTTTTAATTTGATTATTAGCCTCAGGAATATGTTAAAGATCCTTATTTTTTAAAAGGTCTATTGGTTGGGTGTGGTGGCTCGCCCCTGTAATCCCAGCACTTTGGGAGGCTGCGGCAGCAGGATCGCTTCAGGCTAGGACTTCGACACCAGCCTGTACAACATAGCAACACCCACTATCTTCAAAAATAAAAATTACAAACTAATAGCTCAGTGCGGTGGTGTGTGCCTGTAGTCCTAGCCACTTGGGGGGCTGAGGTGGGAGGATCACTTGAGCCTAGGAATTGAGGGTTGTAGCAACCTAGGATTGCACCACTGCACTCCAGCCTGGGACACAGAGTGAAACCCTGTCTCCAAAAGAAAAAAAAAAAAAATTGTAAAGCTCATTAAATGAAGCCCCTAGGGAACTGTGATATTTGGATGTCTTTAAGGCATTCCAGTATGATGCTAATATTACCTGTAACTCCCTTCTTCCCTTCCTCCCTCTCTCCCTGAATCCTGTATCTGTGTAAGGAATCATGCCAGGGGCAAAATGAGATCCAACCATCACCAGAATGTTCTCTACTTTTAAGAAGTATTCAATCTAGAATGCATTTCTTTTGAAAGTAGTTTAAAAAACAAACAGCTGGCCGGGAGGGTAGCTCACGCCTGTAATCCCAGCACTTTGGGAGGCCGAGGCGGGCAGATAGAGACCATCCTGGCTAACATGGTGAAACTCCGTCTCTACTAAAAATACAAAAAAAAAAAAAAAATTAGCCGGGCGTGTTGGCGGGCGCCTGTAGTCCCAGCTACTGGGGAGGCTGAGGCAGGAGGAGAATGGCATGAACCCAGGAGGGAGAGTTTGCAGTGAGCTGAGATCGCGCCACTGCACTACAGTCTGGGGACATAGCAAGACTCCATTTCAAAACAAAAACAAAAACAGAAACAAAAAACAGGCCGGGCGTGGTGGCTCACGCTTGTAATCCCAGCACTTTGGGAGGCCGAGGCGGGCGGATCACAAGGGCAGGAGATCGAGACCACGGTGAAACCCTCTCTCTACTAAAAATACAAAAAATTAGTCGACGTGGTGGCGAGCGCCTGTCGTCCCAGCTACTCGGGAGGCTGAGGCAGGAGAATGGCATGAACCCGGGAGGCGGAGCTTGCAGTGAGCCGAGATGGCGCCACTGCACTCCAGCCTGGGCGACAGAGCGAGACTCTGTCTCAAAGAAACAAAAACAAAAACAAAAAACCCACCTTACAGATATATTGCTCATTAATAAAAAACATAATCAAAATGTCTTTGTTAAATAGATACAGGATATATCTTTTTCCTCATGGATAAAGAAAACACTCATCAAGCAGTTGAGTGAATTGTGGGAGCATGTCAGTGTGGTGAACCTATTGCCTCTTAGGATTCTAGTCTGAGGGTTTCTCTTCTATACTACCTGTGTCTTTGAGAGGCAGTACTGAATCTTGATTAAGATGATACACTAGATTCTATTGGTCTGGGTTCAAATTCCACTCTCCCACTCTGTCACTGTGTGACCTTGGCCAAGCATCTGAACATTTTGATGCCTTGGTCTCCTCAGCTGTAAAATGGGGATCATAATAGTACCTGGCTGTAGAGTCTGTAGGAGGAATACATGAGCAGGCTTGGCACATGGCTACTCTTAGAATTATTTGTAAACATTAATTTTTTGTCTTAGAGCTGTGCTTTAAAAGCCATGGCTGTCCAATGTGGTAGCCAGTAGCCACATACAGCTATTGAACACTTCAAATGTGAGGAGTCTAAATTAAAATGTGCTTTTAAGTGCAGAATACACATCAGATTTCAAAGATTTAATATAGTAACAAGAATGTAGAATATCTCATTAATTTATATTGATTTCATGTTGAAAGAATTTTTAATATATTGGGTTACATAAAGTATATTATTAAAATTACATTATATATGTCGTTCATATCATCTCCGTATTGGACTCTGCTGATTCAGATAAAAGTGTTACCATAGCTTATGACAATTAAACAAGAAACATGAAATCTTTCATTTGAATCATGAAATAAAGCCGTGAATACTGGTGAATGCTCTGTGAAAAAGGGTTTCAGAAAACTTACTTTTTTGATAAGCAACCCAAGTAATGCCGTTCTAGTCTGTCTTATGGTGTCATTTTGTAAATCCAGTTAATTTGATATTTAACTTTCTAGTAATTATTTTATTCTCTTTTAGTGACAAGTTCACTAGATTTTGTCAGTGGAAAAACGTTGAATTAAATATCCATGTGAGTATCATCTTTTTCTTTTTTCGTTTTTTTAAATAAAAACTTCTCTGGCTTAACCTCATGAGAAAATACTTGATTCTGGAACGTACTCCCAGAGGGTCCACTGCCCAAACAGATGTCCACAGGGTCCACTGCCCAAACAGATGTCTGTCTTACAGCTTTAAGTACTAAGCATTCACCCTCCCATGTTTCCTTATAAACAATAGAAGCTTTAATTCTTTTTCATATTCATATGAGAATGTGCTTGTTTATGTAAGAAAGGATATTTTAAGAGGCAATTGACTCTTTAACAAAAATAGTAGTAAAAATACAAAACTTTTACTTAATATAACTCCTTCATGTCCTTGCCTTCTGCCATTCTGGTAGAGTTCCTTTTCTTTTTCTTACTATTAGACGTAATAATACAAATTGAGTATCATAATGAAAATGATGACATCTTTTATCAGACCAAGGCTTCATCTTCTTTTTTATCATTTTGAGAGTGTTAAAAGCAATCTTCCAATACAGGCCACGTTCTAACACGTCATCTCCTTAGTGTTTCATCTACTTTAGGTTTTCAATTTCAGTAATTCTTATTGCATCATCCTTATTGCAATTTGAAAATGCACACATTTCTTCACACAGTCTTTCTTACCTTCTGTTTTACAGTCTCCCTTCTCGTAGGCTTGCAGTTGGGCAAAACAATCAACTGGAATTTTTTTTTTTTTTTTTTTTTTTTGAGATTTTTACTTGAATGGTATTGTTGGAAGAGGAGTTTTTTTTTTTTTTTTTTTTTTTTGAGACGAGTCTCCCTCTGTCGCCCAGGCTGGAGTGCAGTGGCGCGATCTCCACTCACTGCAACCTCCGCCTCCCGGGTCACACCATTCTCCTGCCTCAGCCTCTTAAGTAGCTGGGACTACAGGCGCCCGCCACCACGCCCGGCTAATTTTTTGTATTTTTTAGTAGAGACGGGGTTTCACCGTGTTGACCAGGATGGTCTCGATCTCCTGACCTCATGATCCGCCCGCCTCGGCCTCCCAAAGTGCTGGGATTACAGGCATGAGCCACTGCACCTGGCAGGAGTTTTGTTTTTTTAAAAATACTTGATCTTCTCTAAAAGGCCAAGAAATGATCTTTTTTTTTTTTTTAATTTCTAACCTCCTTTTCCATCATATTTCCTGGAAGGATTTAGAAGCAAGAGGCAATAACACATACTCTAAAAACCCCTTATATCTGCTCTGGGTCTTTCATACGCTTCAGCCTCGGGAGACTCTGTGTCCTTGTGGACTCTGAGAATCAAACGTGAAGTCTGTGGCCCAAACGCAGGTTTCTATATGATGTTTTAAGGTTGTTTAGGGGAACCCTTAAAGAATCCCACCCTTAATTTGCCAGGATATGTAAAGTAGTAGGTACTTGCTATTGTCTTATGGCCTCTTACGTGAAATGTCAGATTCACTATCTGTCTTTGTGCCATTTAACATTATTAAATCTAATGATGAAGTGGGGCATTACTGAGATATTATTGACTGAAGGAAAGTGCTTATGAATACAGCCTCTGTATATCCTTTACTCACATTTAGCCTTGTTTCACGCTCACATGGTCAGCATGAGTCCTCTCTATTCACTGATGTTATCAATAACAAATTCACGTGGCCTGCATCTGTTGGGTTTCCTGATCATATGGCCTCGTATCATGAACACATAGATGCCCCTGACATGGACTCTCATTTTTCAACTCTTGACAGTTCTCAGAAGCATTGGATTGTTCCCAAACATTAGGCTTCAGAGTAGCTAAGGCTGCTTTTCATCTTGATTAGGCATTTCACATTCACTTGTCTTCAAGGTATACATATTGTAATCTGGGATTTGTGAGAGTGGAGAAACAGTTCGGCTTGGTTCCACTCCATCATCTTCCCTTGTGCCTCCATTTGGTGCCTCGTTTATCCTGGAGGTGGAGCTGAGGGAGGCTGTCAAAAGTCTTGCCACCCCTGGGGCATCTCATCCTTCAGCTTAAAGACTCAGTCATGAAAAGGATAGATCCCTAAGTCAGATTGCTATTTTAATTACTGTCTATGTTTTGCCTGAAAAAATCTTTAAAACACCATAGCTTTGTGTAATCTTAACGTTTTCATTTTGTGTTTGGATTTCCCAGTTGACCATGAATGAGTTCAGTGTGCATAGGATTATTGGACGAGGAGGATTCGGGGAAGTTTATGGTTGCAGGAAAGCAGACACTGGAAAAATGTAAGCTTTCAATGCTCTTATGTTTTACTGGCACTATTAAGATTTTAATATTTGCATGAAAAGAAAATTCCTATAGAGAAATGTGGAAGCCTGTGACATTTCTTTTGAAGTACTTTACCTCCAAAAGAAATAAGCTGTAGGCCGGGCGTGGTGGCTCATGCCTATAATCCCAGCACTTTTGGAGGCGGAGGCGGGTGGATCACGAGGTCAGGAGATCGAGACCATCCTGGCTAACACAGTGAAACCCCGTTTCTACCAAAAATACAAAAAATTAGCCCGGCGCGGTGGCGGGCGCCTGTAGTCCCAGCTACTCAGGAGGCTGAGGCAGGAGAATGGCGTGAACCCAGGAGACAGAGCTTGCAGTGAGCGGAGTTCGCCACTGCACTCTAGCCTGGGCAACAGAGCAAAACTGTGTCTCGAAAAAAAAAAAAGCTGTATTTTGTTAAGCATGGGGAATGAGAGCAATAAGCTGGAACCTCCACCTCTTAGGGCCAAATGGGAAGTTCAACAATAACCTTGTATCCTGTGCCCAAGATGGTGCGGGCTGTGGGTGGGAGCCAGGGAGCCAGAGGTGAACTAGAAGGGATCCTTGACAACTGTGGCATGTTACGTTCAGCCTACCCATCAGATCACATGACAAAGAATTGTTCGCTTTGCAAAAGAGAGACATTCTCTTTTAAATAAAGACTCACCGACGATGAAGCATAAGCAGTTGTGGCATTTCAGATGCTGATTCCCTAGATCAGTGGCTGGGGTGCTGGAGAGGAGGAAGCCCTGTGGACAATGATCACCGATTGTGGGCTCCATCACTCACCTTGGTTAACGTTTTTCCTGGGAGGTCAGCATTCGGAAACTAACTGCATCTGAGCTGAGTAGAAGGGTCTTCTGGAAAGTGAATGGTGGAATTCTTAAGTGTGGGGGAAAATTTTTTTTTTTTTAACAGAAGTGGTTTAAGACATATTTCTGAAAGCAAAAGAGAGTGGAAAAATATGATTTGATAGACCCAGAACTACAAGTTTGGTTAAGTGCCAGGCATGTTAGAGCAGTGGGCTTGGTGGAGTAGTGTAGTGTGTGAGGCTTGGTTATAAAGTATGTGAGTCCATGGGAGAAGGGGTGTTTGTGGCCCCCTAATTCAGTGCCTGCCTCCGGTCATCCTCTGCTCAGGCACTTCCTGGGATTGGGAGCTGATGGCTTTGCCAGGAAGTCCTTTACGTTCTCAGACAGGTCCAATGGATGAAATGTTTTTTGGGGACTGAAATTTACCTTTGTTAATTTGTACCCATTGGTTGTCTTTCTACTTTGGGGGCCTGGGCAGGGCGAGCCTGATGCCTGGCACTCACGATTTTGAAGTCTAGGTTGGTGCCCAAGCAATGTAGCCTAGGGATCCGGAGTAAGGGTCCTGGTATCACACCTGCTACGTCAGGTTCACCCTCCACACTTTCTGCCTTGGACAAAGTTTGGGACCTCTCAATGCCTCCATCTCCTGGTCTATAAACTAGGAGTAATAGTTGTTGTGAGAATTAAATGAGATTAGACATTGTCAGGCTTTCAGAAGGCTGCTTATTGTGTGTTAAGTACAAGGAAATAAGAGTATACTGAAACACAGTCCTCTGCAACCCTGGTCACTTTCACTGAAACACAGTCCTCTGCAACCCTGGTCACTTTTTCATGGAAAAGTTCTTTCTTATTCTGTACTTGCACAGTAGACTTTTTGATCCTAAATTATATACTCTACTTATTGCTTGGCACCGTTCATTAATTTCTGCTAGTTTTGCTTCATCATTGTATTTAGAATATCTAGTCAGACACTTGATGTTATGGAAGTAAATAATATTGGCCGGGCGCGGTGGCTCACACTTGTAATCCCAGCACGTTGGGAGGCCGAGGTGGGCGGATCACGAGGTCAGGAGATCGAGACCATCCTGGCTAACACAGTGAAACCCTGTCTCTACTAAAAATACAAAATATTAGCTGGGAGTGGTGGTGGGTGCCTATAGTCCCAGCTACTCGGGAGGCTGAGGCAGGAGAATTGCTTGAACCTGGGAGGTGGAAGTTGCAGTGAGCCAAGATTGCACCATTGCACTTCAGCCTGGGTAACAGAGCAAGACTCAGTCTCAAAAAAAAAAAAAAAAAAGTAAATAATATCAACTTACCTCTTTGTACACATTTGCTATTTCACATAACTCTCAAAAATAGCCAGTGGGTAGTAAATATTCTTCTATTCTATAGATCAAGTGTAGATACTTCTCAGGAGCCATATAGCTAGAAAGGGGTCAAGTCTTAAGGTCCATGAACCCTCGCTCATGTCTGTTCCTGTCACCAGGCTACCAGTTGCATGCACACTGGCTCTGCGAGCCCATCAGTGAACCACCAGGTGCACCCCTAGGAGCCTGTTTAGATAGCTCTTTGATAACTTCTAAACAGAGGCCCAAGAATGCACTTGCTTCCCAGAGGCCCGAGGCCTGTGTGCTATCTCCTTTGGTCTGCAATCTAAAGGTTTTATTAAAAACCACCAGGTGCAGTGGCTCATGCCTGTAATCTCATCTACTCAGGAGGCTGAAATAGGAGGATAGCTTGAGGACAGGAGTTCGAGACCAGCTTAGACAACATAATGAGACTCTCATCTCTAGAAATAATATTTTTTAAATTAGATGGGCGTGGTGACAGGTGCCTGTAGTCCCAACTATGCTCCAGCTACTCTGTAGGCTGAGGTGGGAGGATTGCTTGAGCCCAGGAGTTTGAGGCTGTAATGAGGTACAATCATCCCACTGGACCCCAGCCTGGGCAACAGAACGAGACCCCATCTCTTAAAAAAAAAAAAAGGAAAAAAACCGAAAAGAAATCACCTCCACCATGGAAGAGAGTGGTGATAGAGGTAGTGTAAAACATTTTGAAAATTCTTTTAAATAAAAGTAAGATATTTAAAGAACATATCACTTCATATGTTTCTAATATTTGATCCCACATGTAAGCAAATTAATGCCTTGTCAATTGATTTGTTATAAGAACTCCTAGAAAAGTGGATAAAAACACCAAATTTGAACATTTATCTTGTTTTTATATAACTTAAACATGGTAAGTTATGATCAACAAGAAAAAGGTAGATTTTCTGTGTCCTACTACACTGAGACAGTGTCCATGCTGCAGATCCCGGCTGAAGGAAGTAGTCCATCATCTGGGAATTTAGAGTTATACACAAGAACTTTCAGCCTGTGAAACGTGTGAAAACACTTGCAAGAATTCCCTTTTAGCCTTCTGTTGTCCTACCAAAAAAGCTTCCTGTTTTCTGTAGAATATGCCATATAACTTGTCTGCATTTTCTTAATATGAGTTTGTTCCAGGTTTTCGAAAATCTTAAGTTGCCAATTGGTTCTTCTCAATTGACTTGCCTCAATGATAGTAGAGAAATCTTATTGATTCTTTGTATTATTTAAAACGTCATAACTTAAATATCAAAATTAAAAATAAATCAATAAAATAGCATTTTAGGACATGCTCTTTTGAATTCATGCCTTCCCTTTCCATTTTGTTGATCATCACTGTTTTAGATTCTTAACCTCTATAAACTCTTATAAAAATTGACCACTGCTGGTCAGGCACAGTGGCTCACGCCTGTAATCCCAGCACTTTGGGAGGCTGAGGCGGGTGGATCATGAGGTCGGGAGATTGAGACCATCCTGGCTAACATGGTGAAACCCCGTCTCTACTAAAAATACAAAAAAATTAGCCGGGCGTGGTGGTGGGCACCTGTAGTCCCAGCTACTCGGGAGGCTGAGGCAGGAGAATGGTGTGAACCCAGAAGGCGAAGCCTGAAGTGAGCTGGATCGTGTCACTGCACGCCAGCCTGGGCAACAGAGCGAGACTCTGTCTCAAAAAAAAAAAAAAAAATATTGACCATTGCTGAATTCACAATTCCTAGCTGCTAAATATATACATATGCCCTTATTAGTCATACTAAAATTATTTGTGTCCATCTACTTTATCATTTATTTAACTGGGACTTCTATCCATTTAATGATACAAATATCTTAAGTATTGTTTGGTTTTGTTTTCACAATACATGCAAAATAAAAATACTTCTTGCATGGCGCTTGGGTACTACTCTGCTTCTTTTAAACGTGGCCTAAATGCTCAGAAACTTGCCCCAGTGTGACGTATATTGTTTAAATTAGTCTACATATATTTACGGCACAGATTTTTCAATAAATTTATGTTTCTAGGTATGCAATGAAATGCTTAGATAAGAAGAGGATCAAAATGAAACAAGGAGAAACATTAGCCTTAAATGAAAGAATCATGTTGTCTCTTGTCAGCACAGGAGTAAGTATTCAATTTCCAGCATTTCTTTGAAAAATGTTTTGTTTGTTTCATAGCAGGATGATTTATTATTTTTCCTTCTAGCTGATTGCAAGGCCAGCGAGTTCTTGGGTGGGTTAGAATCTGATAGTATCTCTTTATTTGATTTTGCAAGTTAGAAGAACACCAGCCACCTCCCTTATGCACACCCACGGCTTCTCCCTTTAGTGCCTATTTATTTGTCCTTGACTTCCTTCTTTGCAGAATATGGTAGTGGAGATGGCAGAAAATAATGATAGCCAGAAAACTCACTGGAATATAGTCAAGACTTGACTAAACGACTGGCAAGAAGGACTAACCTAGAGGGGAAAAGTAAGAGAAAAGTAGCTTCTGTTCTTCAGAAGCGAATCAAGAGAAGCGACTTGGATTAGTCACATCTGAATTGTCCTTTTGAGATTGTCCCTAGTCAGTGTTTCACTGGAAGGTGATCTTACCTGCCTCTCACTACCTGCTACTCTGTTTATCAGCCTTTCCATTTCTAGCACTGTGTTTCCACTTGTTGGACACTTTCTTTGTATATTAAGCTATCATTTTTAGCTCAACACGTGTGACCCCACTTTTACCCTACATCTTCTTTACTTACTAAATAGCTGCCCATTCCCATTTCTTTTTCTGTTAATGGTATTACCCAAGATCAAAACCTCAGCTTTTATGTATCTGTACAGATGCCAGTGTATGTGAAGACACATCCAAAAAACCCGTCCTCCCAGTACCCTGTTCCAGCGTGTGTGCACTGGTATGGCTGTGACCTGGTGTTCAGAGTGGGTTAGGGAGTCAGGACAGAGAGGGAGAGGCATGGGGTGAGCGTGGAGGGGCCAGACACTAACTAACTGTGTACCCCACATGTGAATGAAACCGTAGATACTCCAGCCAGGAAGATTTATATTCAGTGAGAAATGTGAGAGACTTCTAGATCCCATGGCTGGATTTTAAATAAAGTCTTCACCAAAAGGATCTGAAAAAACCAAATTTTAGTGACTAATGAAAGAATCCCTTTCAACTGCTGAGCAAGTAACCTGAGACCCAGAGAGGTTAATTTCCTTCCTCAAATCTCTAGACTTTTTGGCCAGTGCTCCTTTTATCATCACTTTATAGGCTGTATGTTTTTTCGTTTGTCACCTGTATTTATTGTATTATGGTTTATATTATTCTATCATTAAAGTGTTTCTAGATAAGGTATTTGCTATTGAAGCAAAAGAATAGCATAATGTAGCTAAGTTACAACAAATGGAAACCCCATAGCCATAAATAATTTCTAATTATGTGCCTTGACCTCCCACTGTATGGGCATTAAGCATTTCAAACAAGAGTTGCTTTGTGTGTATGACCAAGTTTTTGACTGACCAAGCATCCTGCATACTCTGTTGGAATCAGGTGAATGGCATTGGCTTTTAATTTCTATTGGAAATGTCTGTATCCTAAATTTCAAACGTGGATGTGAGTACTGGGTGAAGATTTTAAGTGGTTATTAAAATATTAATTTTCACTGAGTTATCTCAAAGCCTTGGATATTTATTCTCAAGAAAGCCTATAGAAAATAAATGTTTTAATATTGGAAAAACATAAGTATAGTTTTCATGTAGTATTTTTATATTGATTTGACTCAGGTGAGAGGAGATGTGGTTAAGTGGTTGTGTAGTTTCTCACTGGTGTAACCCTAAGGAGTAAATTAAAAAATTAGGGCTATTTTGGGCTATCACTTTGAACTAATTTAGAAGAATTATTTGTATTTTATTTAGATATCAAAACTGTATGGTATTTTTAAAATTTATAAATGCATAATTTAACCAAAATAATTATAGTAAAGTTATTTGGAATTGTTTTTGCTAATCAGGGGATACTTCCTATAGTTTTTAGTAAAACTTAGTTGAAAATACCCTCACTAGGTGAAGCTTTTGATCAGCCTGTATCGGCATGCAAGAGCTATGGAAGACAGGCACAAGGTGCTCGGAAGGCCTTTTGCAGGGTGGAGATGGGGTCAACAAATGCCCTTCTGAAGTTGGGGGTTACCTGGGAAGGAGCCAGTGCACGTCTGAGCCCAGGCACCTGAGGTTGGGGGAATCAGATGAGGGGCCAGGGTCTGCGGTGGTGGGGGGGAGTTGTGCAAGACAAAGCTGGAGAGAGACATGAAGGCCAGGTAGACCATGAAGGGCATTGCAGGCCAATCTTGAGGAGCCTAAATGATCTGACTGCAGTTAGAAACCAAGTGTTTTAACTAGAGAGAGGCCATAATCAGCCTTGCAGTTCACAGAGATTGCTCCGACTGCAGTGTGGAGGATTTTCTTAAACAACGACTTCATGGTCCCATTTTATCACAGTTTTTTTATGGCGAGTTCCTGCAAAATGTAAGCTGTTTTGTTCACTTTTAGTAGGAAATCAAAGAAGACAGTTCCTTGCTCAAGAGTTTTACTTAATGGTCTACTTCTAAAAATCCACTTTTATTCCGACTTGTAATCAAGGCAGGGCCTCTTATCCATAATTATCCTTGGAACTATATCCTACCGTTCATTAAATTGCCACTTATTTTTTCATATTGGTCAGTATTTGGTTGTGTCCTGGACTCCACATGAAACCCATTATAGTGTCTGTTCAGCACCCCGAGAGGTGAGGGTTGCAGTAACTGATTTCTGTAGAGATAACCACATCTGATTCCTTCACCTGCATGTTTATTTTACATTGAGTCAAAGATAAATATAGTTGGACATTAGTTAAAGCATTTATTTGGTAATTAAAAGAGCATTTATTTGGTAATGACTAGACAGTAAGAGAAATAGTGGAGCTCCATTCTGACTTGTGCAGAGGTGACCGGATGTTTTAAAGGGACAGTGGCCCATGGAGTGCAATGGAGGCTGGAGCAGAGTCAAGGAAGTGAAGAATTTTACAATGCAGGAAGGGGCATGGTCCATATGGGACCCATCTGGGTTTGCTAACTGGGACTTATCCAAGTTAGACTCCTACCCTCCCATGGAGGCTGGAAGACAGGGGCTCTATCTTTGAGTGTTGGCTGGAACAAATAAAAATTCTTTGGGAAGCCTTGATTTCTCTGAGGCAGGCATTTTAAGGGGGCTGAGCCTCCTAGGGATGTGGTCTTGAGCTGTTAGCTTTAACAGTGCAAATTCTGTGTACATATTCTGTTGAAATTTGAACATTTTCTTTGGAATTTAATAATTTTTTGTGTTCGTTAAGAAAGAGGATATAGACAATCTAGGCCATTTTAAAAACTGAATCAGTTTAGTGACAAGTATACACTTTATATAAAGAATCTAAGTGGATTTCATAGATAAAATAGATCTAAATAGAGCTAATAGATCTAGCATAGTACTGATGAATTTTCATAAGGGAATACACGCATCTCCGACACCCAGATCAAGAGATGGAGAGTTATCAGTATTCTAGAAATCTCTTTGTGTCTCTCCCAGTCACTAACCCTGTGCCCAACTTAACTACTATCCAGATTTCTAACAGCATAATTTAGCTTTGCAAATTGTGTTTGAACTTTATAAATGTGCTCTTCTGTGTTTGGCTTCTCTCACTCCATGTTGCTTATGAGATTCATCCGTGGTGTTGCCCACGGCAGTAACTCCTTCCTGTAGCTGTGTAGCAGAGGTCAGAAAGCCAGGTGTGGCTCAGGCCAAGTCTAGCTTGTTGGCCTTATTTTGTAGAGCCCGTGACCCAAGAATGGTTTTTTACATTTTTAAAGGATTGTAAAGAAAATAAGCAAAGAATAATAGATGACAGAGATTGTATGTGGCCTGCAAGGCCGAAAATATTTACTTTTTAGCCCCTTTGCAGAAAACATTTGCTGATCCATGCTCTATGTAGTATTCTAGCATATAAATATACCATTCTATCCATTCTACTGTTGGTAGACATTGGGGTTATTTCCTGGCTTGTGCTATTTTGAATGATGCTGTTCTTGTGCAGGTATCTTGGTGCACATGGGTACAGATTGCTATTAGATGTCTACCTGGGAGTGAAAGCACTAAGTCAGAAAGTTTGCAAATAGCAAGGTATCAGCCTTGCTAGATACCACTAAATGGGTTGCTAAATGGCTGCACCATTCATTGTACACTTCCAGTGGCCATATATGAAAGTTCCATTCACTGTATATCTTCCCAGCACTCAGTATCATCAGTGTTTTTCTTTTTAGCTGTTCTCGTGGGTTTAGTGATAGCATATTGTAGTTGTAATTTGCATTACCCTGGAGACATCAAGGTTGAGCATCTGTTCATTAGTTTGGGGGCTATGTGGTATCCTCATGTGAAGTGCCTATTTTTTTTTTGTGCCATTTTTCTGGGGGTTGGTTGACTTTTTAAGTTGATTTTTTAAAGTTCTTTGTATATTCTAGATATGAGTCCTTTGTGTATTTATGGGTTGCATATATCTTCTCCCATCCCGTGGCTTGTCTTTTTACTCTCTTAATGGTATCCTCTGATGAATAGAAGTTCTTAATTTTATTTTAGTCTAATTAACATTTTTATTGTTACTGCCTTTTGTGGCCTAAGAAATCTTTACTTACCCTAAGATCATGAAGATATTCTCTTTTGTTTTCTTCTGGAAGCTTTATTGTTTTATCTTTTACACTTAGATCTACATCAGCTGGAAATGGCTGTAGCATATGGTGTGAGGCAGGGGTCAAGGTTCATATTTTATTGTACAGATATTCAGTTGCTCCAGCACCACTGATTGAATAGACCATCCTTTCCCCAGACCCTGTTGTGTCACCTTAATAACAAATCAAGTGACCATTTATGTATGGGTCTATTTTGGATTCCCTTTTCCATTTCATTGGTCTACTTGTCTGTCCTTGGGATAATACCACACTGTCTGAATTACTGTTGCTTTCTAATAAGTCTTGATATCTGGTCCTGTAAGTTTTCCAGCTTTGTTTGTATTCAAGAATATTGGAACTTTTCTTGACTGTTTACATTTACATATATTTTAGAATCCAGCTTGTCAATTTTCATTTCAATTAAGATTGCATGGCATCTATAGCTTAATTAGGGGAACACTGAAATCTTTACAACTGAGTTATTCGATCCTTGGTCATGATAATAGTTTTCCACTTTCAAAAGCTAATTTAATTCCATTTTTATTCTCAGTGTTTCAAAACACCACCACAAATAACATTCCTCCCTCCCTGACTCGTGCTATGATTCCATTAACTTCAGAAGCAGAGATTGAGATGGGTATTTGAATAGCCAGAAACAAAATGTTGACCAGCAAAAAGCCTGGCAAGATAGGGATATGTTTCTGTATCTAGCCTTTTGAAGAGGATATAATTAGGATAGAGACGTCATTGAATCCAAGCAAGAAAGGACCTTCAAGGTCATCTGCTCTAATTATTAATGTTGTATCTCTATGCATTTTATTATGTAACCAGCTCCATTTTACTGTGACTTTAAAAATTACCATGGAGGTGTTGGTGCTCAATGCATGGGGTGGCAGCTTGGATAAAAACCCACAGCATGTATTGTATATTACAAAATAGCGAGAAGAGAGGCTTTTGAAAGTTCTCACCACAAAGAAGTGATAATGTGTGAAGTGATGGATACACTAACTACCCTGATTAGATCATTATACAACATAGATATGTGTCAAAACATCAAACTGTACACCATAAATATGTACAATTGCAATGTGTCAATTAAAAAATAAAGTAATTTTTAAAATATGTAGCATGGTGTTTGGTGGTAGATGCGCTTTCTAGGCAGCTTTTGCTCTTCTTATAAACTTTTACTTTTTCACTCTAGGACTGTCCTTTCATTGTATGTATGACCTATGCCTTCCATACCCCAGATAAACTCTGCTTCATCCTGGATCTGATGAACGGTAAGCAAAACTTGGAAAGTCTGAATGCCTTGAAAGACTTTGCCATGATGTTAAATCTTAGCGTGCATTAATCTAGGCAGACTGGCAATGTGAGTCTTTCAGGTAATTAGGTTCCCCCTGAAGTTTCAGGAAACCTTTTACCCTTTAATCTTCACTGAAAATTCATTTTTAAATGTTGACTGCAACGTCCTTCTGGGCCTCCCAGTCTCTTCCCAAGAAGTTGGATATTCTAGAAAAGATTCTCATGAAATACTTACAGTGAAACTTGATTTTCTGGAATGCAGCTGGCCTAGATCTTTAATTAGCTTATTTCCTGGCCCTCAACTTTTAGGAATGAAATACTTCATAAGAATATAGGCCAAAGATAGAAATGTATTTAAAAACCAACTTGGAAGGACTGACTTTGGGCCAAGTACAGATTTTAGCCCAATCTTCTGCACCTCCTAAATCTGCACTACTGTACATTGATCTTTTAAACTGTGGATGATGATTCTGAAAATGCTGGAAAACGTTCAGCTAGAAAAGGAGCTTTCTGATACTAGAAAGTGTCATGGTATATATCTAAAGTATATATATCTAATATATATATCTAAATATATATATTTTTAGTAACAAGAACTGAAATAAAGCATACAATTCACAACTCACATGCCTAGTTTTTTTTTTTTTCTTTTTTTTTTTTAAGTTCGCTTGAAGTTTTATTATGTTCCGAGTGTTTGATTTAAAACCAGATCTTGGCCGCGTGCAGTGGCTCATGCCTGTAATCCTAGCACTTTGGGAGGCCGAGGTGGGCGGATTACCTGAGGTCAGGAGTTCAAGACCAGCCTGGCCAACATGGCGAAACCCCGTTTCTACTAAAAATACAAAAATTAGCCAGGCGAGGTGCCGGGCACCTATAATCCCAGCTACTTGGGAGGCTGAGGCAGGAGAATTGCTTGAGCCCAGGAGGCGGAGATTGCAGTGAGCCGAGATCGTGCCACTGCACTCCAGCCTGGCCAACAGAGCAAGACTCTGTCTCAAAAAAAAAAAACAGATCTTGCTGGGCACGGTGGCTCACGCCTGTAATCCCAGCACTTTGGGAGGCTGAGGCAGGCGCATCAACGAGGTCAGGAGATCGAGACCATCCTGGCTAACACTGTGAAACCCCATCTCTACTAAAAATACAAAAAAAATTAGCTGGGCATGGTAGTGGGCGCTTATAGTCCCAGCTACTCGGGAGGCTGAGGCAGGAGAATGGTGTGAACCCAGGAGGCGGAGCTTGTAGTGAGCCGAGGTCACGCCACTGCACTCCAGCCTGGGTGACAGAATGAGACTCCATCTCAAAAAAAAAAAAAAAAAAACCAGATCTACCCCAAAACAGGAAGGAATTTCACAGCATAATAACGAGCAAAAGAAGCCAAACACAGCAGCATCTACCCTAGGTGACCCTGCTTATGTGACTGCCAAAACAGACAAAACTAATGGATGGGGAGAGGGGGCTGAAGAGTGGCCTTTGTGTGAGTGGGGCTGGGGGGTAAGGTCTTGACTGAAGGGGCATAGTGGTAGGCGAGCTTTTGGGATGCTGGGCATCTTTTCCATCTTGATGTGGTAGTGGTTTTACAGGAATATGTGTATGGAGAGAGAAACATGCTTGTGAAAGCAAGGGTAATAAAGTTGGACACACACTCATTTTTATAAATCAATAGAGGCTTTTCCCTTGTGTTTTATGAAATCATTCCCTTACCCTGTTGACTGCATTCTCTGTCTCTGTAATTTGAGGCCATCTGATAATTTCCTTTCTCCAGCGTTTTATTATGAAAAATTTCAAGCAGATAGCAACATTGAAAGAATTTTCCTGGGGATACCCACCACCTGGATTTTTTATCAGTTAAAATTGTACTGCATGTGCTTTGTCAAATATCTGTCTATATGATCAGTTTGTTGTTGTTGTTGTTGTTGTTTTGAGAAGGGGTCTCTGTCGCCCAGGCTGGAGTGCAGCGGCGCGATCTCGGCTCACTGCAATCTCTGCCTTTCAGGTTCAGGAGATTCTCCTGCCTCAGCCTCCCGAGTAGCTGGGATTATAGGCATGCGCCACCATGCCTGGCTAATTTTTGTATTTTTAGTAGAGACAGGGTTTCACCATGTTGACCAGGATGGTCTCGAACTCCTGACCTCAAGTGATCCTCAGCCTCCCAAAGTGCTGGGATTACAGGCATGAGCCACTGCGCCCAGCCTAGTTTTTTGTTTGTTTGTTTTTTGGTTTTTTTGTCTATCCATAGAGCCAGTTGCTAAGCTGTCTGTTGGATCACTCCATGGGTTGATTGATTTACTAGGATTTAGGTAATCAAAGCAGGTTAGCTAGTCCCACCTTGTGATAGCAGAACTAGAAGCTGAGCTGCCAGCCTGAGAATGGTGGCTTGGTTTTGCTGTCTTGTCCTTCCTGTCATTGCATTTAAATCTTCTCAATGTTTAAGTTTTCTCTATAACATTTAAGTTATTGCTAAACTACAGGAATGAAACATAGGTATATAGACCAAGCAGAAGCATAAGTTTCCCTTTTTCTACTGAGTCCTGACTATTTAGGATGACAATGATTTTTGTTTCCTTTAAATTAACATGCTTTGAATTAAATTCTGAATCTGATTCCAGGGGGCGATTTGCACTACCACCTTTCACAACATGGTGTGTTCTCTGAGAAGGAGATGCGGTTTTATGCCACTGAAATCATTCTGGGTCTGGAACACATGCACAATCGGTTTGTTGTCTACAGAGATTTGAAGGTAAGGACAGTTGACAGACTCATTCTGCATAGTAGGTATTGTGTGAATGGTCCTCTAGAAGTCCCCTTCTATTTCATAGAGTCCTGTCATTTTTCTCATAGCCCTCATCTCAGCCCTGATGAAGTCATTAGCTATATGACATTTTATCTCCTCTAGACCAGACTCGGCGGGGATGGAGCGCATGTCTGTCCCTGTCATTATTATAACCCTGGTGCCTACTACAGTGCCTGCTGCAGCACATATACTAAGCCAAATACTTTAGTTGATTAGTTAATAAAAAGCAATTTAGGCCAGGCACGGTGGCTCATGCCTGTAATCCCAGCACTTTGGGAGGCCAAGGAGGGCGGATCACGAGGTCAGGAGATCAAGGCTATCCTCGCTAACACAGTGAAACCCCATCTCCACTAAAAATACAAAAAATTAGCCGGGCGTGGTGGCGGGCGCCTGTAGTCCTAGCTACTCAGGAGGCTGAGGCAGGAGAATGGCGTGAACCTGGGAGGCAGAGCTTGCAGTGAGCTGAGATTGTACCACTGCACTCCAGCCTGGACAACAGAGCAAGATTCTGTCTCAAAAAAAAGCAAAAAAACCCCAAAAAAACAAAAGCAGCTTAGGAGCCCTTTTGGTGTCACCCATTTCATAATTAATTATAATTCAGCTAATGTTCACTAAGCAACTGATTTATTTGGTCATGGCTCTATAAAGGGCTGGAAATGTACAATGATGAATAAGCAAAGAACATATATTTTATGGGGCTTAGAAGCTGGTGAGCTAAGACATAGAATGGCCGAGTCATAACTCCTCCGAGGCAAGGTCTATCAGTGAATAGTGGATGCCGACCAGCCTGCGGAATTTCTCCCAAAGGCCATCCTCAGAGCTTTACATTGTTTTGAGATTGCCTTAAAAATCATTGATAGAGTTTTAGATCCTTGCACTGTGTAACCTCCAACTGCTGTGCCCGAGTTTCTGTTCTTGTCCTCTGAGAGCTTACTCGCCTTGAAAGCAATGATATAGGAGTATTCTGAGTTTTTCCATTCCAGAACGCAGTGCTTGGTCCTGGGTTTTACACGTGGGAAGGAGATAGAAGCTGGCTCAGGGTGTCCATGGTGACACTCACCTAGTTGTATGGCCAACAGCCTGCAGGCAGGCATGGAGAGAAAGGGACCTTGACGAATTAATGATTGCACAAACATAGAAATGCGTAAATTGTAATAAGAAAAATGATGGGACTAACAATTTGCCAATAGGCGACAAGATTCCAGGAGAATGTGTTTGCCTCTCATTTCAGATGCCTTCTTGAATGAACCCACAGTGGCCAACTGAAATGTACAGATTATGTTCCTTCCTCTAGGGAGCTGAGATGCTGTGATTGGCTTTTGAAGATTACTTTCTAAGATATTATAAAAATTGTATTTTATTTCCAAGAATTTTTTTTTTTTACAAAATACTTTGTGAATTTTAAACCTTTCTGTAAGATTACAGAATTATTATTATTCTCTTAGTTTTCCTATAAGCATAAAGAAGAAAAATGTAGTTTTATTGAATTAGAAATAACTAGACACTAGTTGGCTCTTGACATTTTATTTCCTTATGCGTGCTTTGCAGAAGAACAAAACACATGCTGAAGGCCCATGAAGCACATTGTAATACATTCTAATTTAAATCAGTAACTGGTTTCTAATCATCTTTATGCTTTATTTTTATTTTCTAAGCTATTTGGAAGGCAGTGGCATTATTTAATTTCTATTCAAACTTAATTCTAGTCACTCATGATTATTCATGCTTCAGTTTTATAATAGCATGCCATTTATTTTTATTTCAAGCAAAACAATAGTTGATCGCCAGCAGAAAAATATTAAGATGACTATAATTCAATGTATATCTGAGAGACTAGATTTGTTTTTCATGATTATGATGACTAAATCTAATCTTCATGGATACATTTCATCAGAGTTGTGGTCAAAATTATATTTGGTCATTTGGTAGGACCCTGTGTTAATGATGTACTAATAAGCAGAAATGACACTTATTGGGATTAGTGTGGCACTGTGGAATATTTTGATTGCTTAGATCAGTGTTGATACATTCTTGGAAGCTTCCTGTCTGTCCTGTGCTTCATGGCTTTACTCTTAGAAATCCTAGTGGTTCTCAGAAGCCCAGAAGCTGGTGGACTCACCTCCTGCCCTTGAGAGGCGCGCTGTTCTGGCTGCGCAGCAGTCCTTGGTACAGTGAAAAGGAAATGCTTTTAATGCTGATGAACTGTGTTCCCAACACTCCTGTGTTACCTGCCCCATGTTTCATCTTCTAATGAGTAGAATCCTTCGCCTCTATCATTACCACTTTGCTGCTGAAGTTAACATGAAAAATATTATTCTCAGTATCATGCCCTACTTTGATGTGATAGGATAAAGCTATAATTTGTGTTTAGGAAGAAACTATGATAAAATAGTAAGATATCAAGTGTCTGCACTCAACGTTCTCAAAGCCTGCATGGCATTTGGGGCACTCTTATTAAAGATTATTCTCCTTCTGTTTAGCCAGCAAATATTCTCTTGGATGAACATGGACACGCAAGGATATCAGATCTTGGTCTTGCCTGCGATTTTTCCAAAAAGAAGCCTCATGCAAGCGTGTAAGTCGTGCATCAACTTCAGTTCGCCATCATTTCTCTCCTGCCCCTTCAAAGGCGTGGCCATTTGTCACCCCATTTCTCTTGCCAGTGGTGATTTTCAATATGTCAGGAAGATCCAACATCACAGGTTGTGGGAAAGGAGATAAGAACAGGATGCCTTTCTCACTGTCTGCGGAGAGCAGGAATTAACCCACAGTGGAGTTGAACCTGCTCAGGGACCAGGGTGGCCTCTCAGAAACAGTCAGGACCTCAGCAAGAAACCAGAATCCATGCTACCTGTGTGACCCTAAAAGTCAGTCAGTTACTTAGTCTGTTAGTAATGGTAGTAATAAACCCCTCAAAGTTGTCCTAAGGATAAGTGAAAGAGACTGTACCTAGAAAGGCACCGGGGCAGCTGCATGGATGTGGTCAAGGGAGGTCCTCGGGGCCAAGTTTCTGTCTTCATCTACTTTTCCTTCTTTTTTCAAAAAGGCTTTTCTTCTTTTTTTTTCCCTGAAGAGAAATTAGGAATATTTCTTTCTCTCTTTTTTAATTAATGAAACAAATCATCCACTTGCAGTTTAGGCTTTCACTGCAGGCCATATTGTTAGACTTGGGTCTTGCACCAGGTCCTCTACGTGATCACCCAGAGGGAATTCTTGAGGCCACAGCTCTCAGCCAGCACCTGACACCTTGGGGACACCAGACTGCTTCTGGGTGTGGCCCTGCTTGATCAGTGCAAGCTGGCCCTGACCCAAGGACTTCTCTCTGTGCTCGAGGTTGTTAAAAAGACAGCAGGACTAGGACAGTTCCCCCAGGGCTCTGCAGAAACGCCATGAAACGTGCACTGGTTTTCATTTCTGTTTCTTTGGTAGGCGATGATCTGGGTGGAAAGTATGAACACATGTACAGTTTGTGGAAAAGCAGACACTTTTGCTTTATTTTGTCTTTTTAAATGTCTCCTCCTTAGCACTGAATCTTTTAAAATTACATTTTATTGACATCTTAAGCTAACATTCATCTCTGTGTTGACTGGTCTTGAAAAAAAACTCCCAGTGGTCTCACTTCATGCATCTGTGCAGAAAATAAACCACAGATCCTTCTCTTTGTGTAACTAGAAGTAAAGTGGTTCTGAACTGCAATACTTTATGAAGGACTGCATTAAAATTGCCTTTTAAAGCTCTGATCAAATGTTAATAGTGAATAGCATCGTTTCTGTAAACATATTTCTCTTTTTCTACAGAATCTGGGATATGGTGATAAAAGCATTAGCATTTTGCTAGCACTTTACAATTATTAGGCCAGAACCTGTGGTCGTATAAGCTTCTCTCAGGGAGTTCATCAGATTCTTTTAAGAGAGTCATTTGAATTTTTAATGCCACAGCTATTTGGTATGCTAATTTTTTCTGTTTAGTATAGTCATAACTAAATATGAATCTAAGAGTTCATAAGAAATAATCTTCCAGAGGAATTAACTTTCAGATATGGGGTTATTTATTTCCTAGCAGGACCTAGTCCACTTTTTGCTATAATTCACATGTCAGCTCTGAACGGTGGGCTGTTCTTTTGCCTGCTCTGGATAGCACAATATTTGAACAGCATCTGTAAAGAAGTAGGACTGAGAAGGTTGGTTTCCATGTTTAAATAATGATCAGGAGGCTACTACTTTAAAAAGGTAAACATACAACAAAATTTTATATTTTTTATTTTTTTGAGACAGGGTCTTGCTCTGTCTCTAAGGCTGGAGTACAGTGGCGTGATCATGGCTCACTGCAGCCTCCCCGTCCCGGGCCCAAGTGATCCTCCCACCTCAGCCTCCCAGGTAGCTGGGACCACAGTCATGTGCCCCTACATTCAGCTAATGTAAAAAGAAATATTTTTTAAAGACGGGGTCTCCCTATGTTACCCAATCTGGTCTCTAACTCCCGGACTCAAGCAACCCTCCCACTTTGGCCTCCCAAAGTGCTGGGATTACAGGTGTGAGCCACTGTGTCCTGTCAAAATCCTGTATTTTTAAATAAAGGAGGCATTTTGTGGCTAGGAATAAAGGCTCTGGAGCCAACAGATCTGGGTTTGGGTTCTTCTTCCTAGTTGTGTCAGCCTCATTTTTCCCTTCTGTGAGGAAGAGAGGACGATGATATTTATCTCCTGTGATAGTTGTGAGGGTTGACTAAATAATTCAGCAAGTCTTTATTTAACATTTGCTGTGTGCCAGCTGCTGGTGATGCCATGGTAAGACGGAGCTGACCTCAGACCTCCTCGAACGAGCAGCCCTGAGAACTGTGTCCCCTAAGTGACCAGCATATGGAGTAGTGGCGGTACCAGCAGCATTCACTGTGTCGCTCACTGAATATCCAGCTGTCCCAGGCATGCATATGTCATCTTCACGGAAACCCCATGTATTATAGGTGTCACTATCCAATTTTTGTGGTATGGAAATTGAGGTTCAGAGAAAGTAACTTGAACCAGGTCACATGGCTGGTATGCCGTGGGGCTAGAATTATAATCCAGTTGTGTCTGGTTGCAAAGCCTGTACTCTTTACGCTGTGTGGATGAACTCCCTGAGGCCTTGGCATGATCTATTTAGTACAAGACTGAAGATTTTTAGCCACAATTTCACCCTGAACTTGGTTTCTCAGATCTTTTCAAAGCTGTAGATGTGATTCTTAGATTTCATCTAGCGGCTGGCCCATCTCCAAAGTAGTATTGTAGTTGAGGTTTTTGATTTGAGCTTAGACTTAGTCCATTTAACGAAAGAATCGCAAATTATTGTCAACTAGAAGTTAACTGTGAAGTAGCCACGAAAATTTACAGGAAAACTTCTGGAGCTGAGCAGATTGTCAGTGACTAATTTGAGTACTAGCTTATTTTATCTAAGAACACAAAGCTGTGTCTCATGTCACAGTGTCTTAAAACGTCCAAGTGTTCGTTCAGTATTAATAGTAGTACAGATCTTTAGCGGAATGCGTCAGGAAGCATTAGCAGCTGCCTTAGGCAGAATCAGAAAACCTCAGCAGCAGGCAGTCCAAGGTTGAATTTTCCTTGTATCTGATATAAGCATGGGGGACTGGTCTGGTTCATTTATCTTATTTATCCTGTAGATATCTATTGTAGATATCTTTGCATTCCAGAACTGTGACTTGATCCTGATAAGTACAGGTTACAAAGTCACCGAGAAGGACTTTCCAGGCAACCCTGAAATTAAACCTTCCCGGAAAATGGCTTGGATGCCCCTCATAGAAATCTCCAATCCTCTCACGGCGTGGCCTGATGACCTTATACTGTCAGACTTTAGGTTTGGGCTGATTGAGCTTTCCAGAATGCTAGATTTGCCCTGATGGACCAACGCCCATTTTCACTGTTGGATAAAACTCTCAAATATACCTCTTAGACAGAGAGTACCGGACCCAGTGATGACCCAGGCTCATTAGTGATCCAGGATCATTTATTCTGAGTAGATTCTCACTGTTGCTGAGCATAAGCAAGTTAAAAATTTTATTTATTTATTTATTTATTTATTTATTTTGAGATGGAGTTTTCACTCTTGTCGCCCAGGCTGGAGTGCAATGGCACGATCTTGGCTCACCACAACCTCTGCCTCCCAAGTTCAAGTGATTCTCCTGCCTCAGCCTCCCGAGTAACGGATTACAGGCATGTGCCACCACGCCTGGCTAATTTTGTGTTTTGAGTAGAGACGGGGTTTCTCCATGTTGGTCAGGCTAGTCTCAAACTCCTGACCTCAGGTGATCCGCCTGCCTTGGCCTCCCAAACTGCTGGGATTACAGGCATGAGTCAGCGCACACCGCCTAAAAATTCTTATACTAAGATAAGCACAGAGATGCAAATCCCCAACACGAATCCAGTGGCTGCTGTATGTGGCCCCATGACGTTTGTGCAGTGCTCACAGCAACCCTGAGAGGTAGAGATGTCATCTGATTACCCATTTTACTGATGAAGAAAATTAATCGTGGATGAAAAGGTGGTAAGGCATACAACCTTTTGCCAGAGCCCTGTCAGGCTGCATCTTGGAAAGTTCCTCACCGGCTGCCTCGCGTGCTTCCTGCTGCAGCCGGGCAAGCTCAGCCCTTCAAGGAGGGGTGGAGAGTGCTAGAGCGGGAAGGGCTTTCTAATTGCAGATGGTGCAGATTATATATAAAATGGTTGTCCTCCTAAGTGATTTTTCTCCACTTCCTGAAAATCATCTTCGCATTTGCTTAGTGCTGAGTCCTTTGACCTTCTGCAGCTTTTGAAACCTGACACGTGATTTCTCCATCGTATGTACAACTGGGCTCATGTTCCTCCTTCTTCCCCATCCCCCTGGGGTCTGTTGCTAACCATGACCAAGCCGATGCCCCTGTGAGCTCAGGTCCTCAGCACAATTGGCGGCACCACACAGGGGTGGACGTCTCCATGCCTTCAAGGTCCACCGTGCTGCAGCGTGGTCGCCTGTTCATCATCCGTTCCCTCCTCCCTTTCCCTGCCTCCCCCGACCCCATGCACCTCCACATGAGAGCTCCTGAAACAGCAGGAGAACCTTTGCTCTTCATAGCTGGAGTAGAGAAGGACTAATGAGATCCCGAACTTGCATTTTACATATCTATTTCTTATGCTTATTTATGTTAATTCGTATATGAGTGAAGGCAGAAAAGATCATTTTCCCATTGGATGTTCAGTGCGTCGCGTTTGCGGTGAAACACAACTGTCCCCTCTCCTTTGTTTACAGTCGCTGCCGTCTAATGAATGACATCCGGACCTTGGGGCGCTGTTAGTGTTTTCTAAAGTGGGCATGCTCTGATAACTGTGTATACTTTCTTCTCCCTAGTGGCACCCATGGGTACATGGCTCCCGAGGTGCTGCAGAAGGGGACGGCCTATGACAGCAGTGCCGACTGGTTCTCCCTGGGCTGCATGCTTTTCAAACTTCTGAGAGGGTGAGTTGAAATGCATCCTTCTAGTGCTGTCCTCATGGCAGCAGGAGCTTGGGTGAAAACTGAGAATATGTAGAAATGACTAGACGCTAATGTTATTTTAAATCACACGGTGATCTTTAAGCCACGTGCTAATCTGGAAGACTCTTAGAAGAGTGAAAGCTGCTTCCCGATAAGCTGCTAGATAAAAGCTTATGGCTTCGTATTTTTATTCTATACCATGTAAGAATCAGAATTCTTTTAAACCTAAAATTAGACTGCTTCAAATTTTTCTCTTTGATAAGCCACATTGTAGGAATAAGTATTGTTTTGAAATGTAGGTAATTTAAAAAGGTAGAGTGATTTTTTCCCTAGAAATTAATTATTCATCATCTTGAGGGTTTACAGAATTTTGAGAGTTACAAAAAAAGGATGAAAACCCAAAGTAAACCTATTTTATTTTATTTTGTTTTGTTTTTACACAAGGTCTCTCTCTGTTGCCTGGCTGCAGTGCAGTCACACAGACATGGCTCACTGTAACCTCGACCTCCTGGGCTCAAGCAATCCTTCCACCTCAACCTCAGTCTCCTGAGTAGCTGGGACTACAGGCACACACCATTACACCCAGCTAATTTTTTTTTTTTTTTTTTGAGACGGAGTCTCGCTCTATCTCCCAGGCTGGAGTGCAGTGGCGCATCTCCGCTCACTGCAAGCTCCGCCTCCTGGGTTCACGCCATTCTCCTGCCTCAGCCTCCCGCGTAGCTGGGACTACAGGCACCTGCCACCACGCCGGGTTAATTTTTTGTATTTTTTTAGTAGAGACAGGGTTTCACGATGTTAGCCAGGATGGTCTTGATCTCCTGACTTGGTGATCTGCCTGCCTCGGCCTCCCAAAGTGCTGGGATTACAGGCGTGAGCCACCACGCCTGGCCTACACCTGGCTAATTTTTTAATGTTTTTAGAGATGAGGTCTTGCCATGTTGCCCAGGCTGGTCTCGAACTCCTGGCCTCAAGCCATCCTCCCACCTCAGCCTCCCAAAGTGCTGGGATTAAAGGCCTAAGCCACCACAGCTAGCCGGTAAACCCATTTTAAAAAGCTTGCATTTATCGGGGAAAATGCTGAAATTAATTTGTCTTTTAAAGCTTGTAGTATACTTGGCCCTTGTTCTGAACTACCAAAGATGATGAAATAAAGTAGAAAAGATTATGAGAGGAAAGTACTCTCAAAATATGTTCTTATATTAAACACTTAACAATTATGTTAATGTTTCCATTAATTCTAAGACTTTTAGCCAATTTTAATGGAAAACTTCATTAAATTTTTTTATTATTCAGACTCATAAATCATTTTACATTAAAATTTCCTAGTTAAGATTTTCCTTTTAATATTTTCATATGAACACAGTCCCGATAGTTTGCTAAATGTTGCACCTTTCCATCGGAGAGCCTAACTGAGCACCACTGCATCTTACTACATTTAGCACATTCTGGAGAGAGGCTGAATTCCACATTCCCCCAAAACTAGGTTCTGAGCACCCTCAGTTTGTCAGGACTCTGATAATCCAGTTGTTCTCTACTTTGCATTCACTTGTGATCTAAAATTGTATTATTGCTTAGAAAGTCGGGTTCTGTTATTCCTTAATTGAATTATTGTATTTGTGGAGCCTGGATGGCTTTAATTCATGTCATCAGACTAGCTGACCTAATTAGAGAGTTTATCTAAGCAAACCAGAGAAAGCCATTTCCCCTATGAGATGCTGTTCTCCCCAGTGGAGTCGCTTCTATGCATATGGAGTGCATGAAGACACCCAGGAGGTCTTTATTTTGGATCTCTGCTGGAGATGTGGTTGGAGACAGACAGTCCCTACCTACAGAATTTGGAGATGATAAAAAGAAAACTCTCTGCAACAGCTGAACTGTTGAATGCAAAAATCAGCGGTAAAATCTGACAATCCCAGAAGCCTTGTATTTAGGGCTTTGTGTACTTCTTT
Source organism: Hylobates moloch (assembly GCF_009828535.3). Lineage (NCBI taxonomy): Eukaryota > Metazoa > Chordata > Mammalia > Primates > Hylobatidae > Hylobates > Hylobates moloch. The sequence continues at coordinate 7,369,019 of NW_026652294.1, forward strand.
GTTTTGTTACTCTAGCTGTTAAAATGTCCATGCATATAGGCTGGGGAGGATTTGCTGTAACACTGCTTCATTTTTTAAAAGACTGGAGGGTTTTGTTCAATAACTCTGTCTGCTCCAACAGTGTGGTTTGTGGCTAATAAAATGAATTCAGTCTTATTTGGCTGTAATTCAGCTTTGGCATACTGAACTGGAAGATATTAATTCCTTTGTGAAGTCCTTGATCGGCCTTGATGGAAGCATTATGTTCAGTGGGGCTCCTGCTGAAAAGAGTCTTGACAGACAGGAAGACATCCTGAGGATGGCCGTGAGGATGGGAGGGATGGATGAGATAAGTGGAGAGTGATAAAATAGCTAGAAATGATGGCTTCCGTGGAAAGACTGAAAGAGCTGAGTGCAGAACTTAGGGGAGCGCATGGTTGGCTGCAGCTGCTGGAGGGCCATCTTGTTGAAGGGATCATATGCATGCTGTGTAACTCCAGAGGGACGCATTTTGAGGAGAAAAAAGATTGCAGTTTGATACAAGAATATCCAGTCATTTGAGCTACCCAATGAAGGAGTGTTCTGCTTCATAGATAGCAGGCTCCTTGTCACTGTCTGGTGACCATCGATTGAGCCTGAAATGGAAGGAATCTTTCCAGTGCATGATAGATAGGATTAGGTGAATCTCTCCCACTAGGATTTATTATCTCATGCCATTCCTTCTATTGTTTGTTCAGAAGTCACTCACAGATAGGATATAGCACTGGAGCCAAAGAGCAGGAAACATTTTTGACTTAAGTGATTTAAATTAAATGCGATAAGCATTTACTGAGTACCTGTAATGTACAAGAGACTGCTTGATGCTGTGGGGGAAGGAAAGGGGTAAGGAAGGAAAAAAGAAAAGGGAGGGAGGAAGGGAGGAAGGAGAGGGAGGGAGGAGGGAAGGAAAAAGGGAGGAAGGAGAGGGAGGAAGGAAGGAAGAAGGGAGAGAGGAAGAGAGGGAGGAGAAAGAAAGGGAAGGAGGAAGGGAGGGAAGGAAGGAGGAAGGAAGAAGAGGGAAGAAAGAGAGAAAAGGGAAGGAAGGAAGGGAAAGAAGGAAGGAAGGAAGCCAGCCAGCCAGGAAGGGAGCCACACAAAATCCTTGAGGGATAGGCAGTCCAGGAGAGTAGCTATTGATATACACACCGGATCAGGAGCTGGCCGAGCTGTGCTGACTTTGACAGTAGCGATGTGCTGGGAGCACAGACGTGGCAGAACCAATTCTAACCTGGAAGTGTAGGGTTGACATCATGTGGGAGATGGTCTGTCGAGTAGGCTTTGAAGATAGGTAGGACGACAATACAAAGCCTGGGAGCAGGGGAAATATCAGCTTTCTATGTTTCTCAAGAGGGAGGGAGTGCTGAGGGAGAAGGCTCAGACGGTTGGGTCAGCACTGGGAGGACCTCGATGCAGTGCTGGGAAGTTTGACCTTTATCATCCAGGCCCTGAGGCTGAAAGCTTTTCAGCGGAGCAGTGGTAGGGTTGGGTGGCTTTTCAGTAAGATGATTCTGGAAGCAGCCTGGAGCAATGGAGGAACCGAGACAGGAGGCAGGCAGAAGAATGTGAGCAAAAGGCAGTGAGCTTGCACAGCAGCCCTGGAACCTGACAGGAGCAAATGACATGGCGGCATTGCAGAATTAGCTTCCGTAATGCTTCAGTGTTTTCGTGGGGTGTGTTTTGTTTTTGTTTTTTTTATAGATGGTTGGATATGGAAGGATAGGAGTTAAACATGGTGCAATTTAGATTCAAGGTGATTGGGAGAATAACGACGTCATTACTAAAATCAGTGTCTGTAAAATTTCAGTGGTTCACATGAAACTGAAGTGTACGGAGGGCCTTTCAGGAGCAAAGCCCTGTGGCGAGGCGGGCAGGAGGTGGGACTGTGTGCAGGAGCCCTTACTGCCTCAGCTGTGAACAAGGGGATAATGCCACCTGTTCTACTTCCTCACAAAGTTGCATGTGGGAGAACCTCAAAAATATGCCTGTCAGCCTCCTGTGCATTTTTCCTATGCTGTATAGAAGGGAGCCCCTGGCAGCTGTCTTTTCTCAGGCACACAGGGCCTAAGAAATCAACTGAGTGGAGGAGGAGATTGACTAGGCAGGGTCTCTGGGACACAGGCTTGGGCACAGTCCCCTCTGCATCCTGACACTCTCCTGGGGCACCCGTCCTCAACCCTGGCGACGCTGGGCAATGGCTGAAGGCATTCTTGGTCATCATAACTTGGGGAGGGGCTGCTACTGGCATCCCCTAAGTAGAGGCCAAGGATGCTGCTCAACATCCTGTGAGGCACAAGACAGCCCCCTGCAACACCCCAACAAAGAATCATTTAGCCCTAAATGTCAACAATGCCGAGGTTGAGGACCACTGCCCCAGAGCCAGTGCCCCTCCCTCCTCCCACAGCTGTGCAGTGAGGTTGAATCAGTGGCCACCAAGGAAGGGTCTTTCTATCTTTCTCTTCCCTTCTCCCTTCCCTTCTCCCTCTCCCTTCCCTTCTCCCTCCCCTCCCCTCCCCTCCCGTCCCTTCCCTTCCCTTTCCTTTCCTTTCTTTGACGAAGTCTCACTCTGTCACCCAGGCTGGAGTGCAGTGGCGTGATCTCAGCTCACTGCAACCTCCGTCTCACGGGTTCACGCCATTCTCCTGCCTCAGCCTCCTGAGTAGCTGGGACTACAGGCGCCGCCACCACGCCCGGCTAATTTTTGTATTTTTAGTAGAGACGGGGTTTCACCTTGTTAGCTGGGATGGTTTCGATCTCCTGACTTAGTGATCTGCCTGCCTCGGCCTCCCAAAATGCTGGGATTCCAGGCGTGAGCCACCACGCCTGGCCTCTTTTGAGTACTTTAAAATTAACTTTTGATGTGAGAGTTTTTAATCACATAATTTTTTGAACCCATTGTTTGCCCATGAAAACTAACTTGGGCGGGGTGTGTGTTTCCCCGTCATTTATAATGTCCTGAACAATTTTCCAGCTCATTTAGGGGAAACGTGCAGCTGTTCCATTCTATCTGTAGTTCAGAAAGCTGCACTTGACCACAGGACATGTGAATTCTTTTCCCACAAAGCTCCCTGATGCAGCCAGCATGTTGCATGGGAAGAGCTTGGCCGTGCCTTGTAAGCTATTGACAGGCCTGTTACTGTCCCCTATTTAAAGCGGCTGCATCAGGGAGCAGCTGCGATCACACAGGATCTGTGCACACCATGTGCCTCACTCAGAATGGAGATTATTACTATCATAGGTTTTCTTTAACATTTTTCAAAATAGAAACCAAGTCTTTGGCTTTGTTCACAAAGAATAATCAAGAATACATTGAAAACAGATGTGCATCAAGATTTCAACTTGAAAGACCAAACTGTCTGAACATGGCAGCATAGACTTGAATAGCTGAAGAGCATTTTCTGATAATTTCTCATTGAGCTGGACATGGAATCGCTATATTTATAAATGGAATTTGTAGCAATGGGGCCCATGTGCTGGAAATGGTTTTGGCACCACTGACTTTAACTCCAAGTCCCCTCACAAGCCTCCCTGTGGTCTCATGAAAGACTTTTTAAATTTAGCACAGAGCGCTTGTGTCAGAACACAGCAGGCTGCAAGGACACGGGGACCAGATGCAGAGTGGGGTCCTCTGGCTTTGCGTGCAGGAGCCAGGTCCGAGGGATTTGTCAAAACACCAGGAGATCGTCACTGAATCCCTTTTTATATGTTAAGGAACATTGTCGGGTGGAAACAGCTAAGTGTCAAGCAGGGAGACTAAGGTTTTTGTAAGATTTGATAAACTTTCATTCCTTTTCTCTGCAACTGCAAACATGTTAATATTTTTGTGGATTTTGTATAGAAGAATGATACAAGTATGTTTTTAAAAATTATAAATAACAGATATTGTTTGCTTTTATATCTGCTTTTTAAATGTGGTAATTGTACATTTTTTCCTTAGAAATAAGACAAGGAATATTTCCAATCAAAATCTGTTTTAAAAGTTAACAAATGCTTGCTGGGTGCTAATTTACCTTGTTTTGATCTTCCCCCCCCCCCCAAATTAATGCTTTTAAGAGATGGCAGTTCATTTGTATTTCACTGCATGATATGGAAGGAAATAAAGGACTAGGGTGCCCTCTCTTGTACAAAAAGAAAATTAAAGTGTTGCAGACAATAAATGGTCTGAAATGTAATAATCTCAAAAGACAGTTCAATGTATAACCTAATTCAGGAGGATGACCAGCTCAGTAGCAGTAAGTAGCAGTGCAAGATAAGTGGCATTTTAATTCTTTTTTAGAATCTCTGATTTATGTATTCAACATTCTAATCCATTTTATGGAGTTAATACTAAAATATTTTGCATAATATCCTGCCTGCCTCAGATTATGTCATATATGCCTTACAAATAAATTTATAAGATTACTACTTTCCAGGCACATCTTGCTATAAGAAAACTCAATCATATGTGTCCTTTTAATTTTCAAAATGAAAAATAAACCATGGTATTCTAGTTTGCATATTTAATAGTATCTTTTAATGATAAGATTTCCTTTGAAAGCCAGCTTCTCCAAAGTTTTTAAAACATGAGAAAGAGTGAGAATAATCTGTTTTACATAGTTCACCAAGTAGACATTCATTTCATAAAGTAAGAGTTATCTTTATTAATTTCACCAGTGGTTACTGTATTAGGTACCTACCGTGTACTGCCTTTGTCTTGGCTACTTGCATAGATGTCACTTTAGTTTTTCCCTTCACCACTTCTGTGAAGTGTGCGGCTTGATCCCCGCTTTACAGATGAAGAATTGATACTGAAGGTTTCTATCTGGCTGACAGTCACTAAACAAACAAGTCACAACTTGAACCCAGGTTTTCTGACTCTGGAGTCTGGGGTTCTGCACGGGGAAAACAGGAAGTGCTCAGAGCTATGGAGAATTTGCTGGTACATGGTTAGTTTCTGTTCTCATCAAAGGGATGTATTACTTAAAATGACTGGTTTCTAGGGGTGAATCGTTTCATCTCCTTCATGTTTTGGTTCAACTGCTGTTCCTTAGGCTGTTTGAGGGACCAATATCCATTTTCCTGAAAAATGTACATGAAAGTTATTGTTTAGCTCGAACTCTCATATGACAAATGTTATATAAATGACTTGTATTCTCATGAGTACCTGTTGGCTAGTTATATATTCTTTTCTAATGATGTTTCCATTGGAACAGCGTATTTTAGGGCCACAAGTTCACTGAAGTGAGATTCAGGCAGTTCAAGTAAGATACAAGTCTTGCTATTTCAGGACCTAGCATTTGTTCACCAGTTCTTCCATGGAAATGATAAATGTTTACGGCTTTTGCATTTCTCCAGTTTTGAATGAATAGTGATAGGACATCATACTTTACCCAAATATTAGTCAGTGATATGTGCTGTATCACCTGATACCATATTTTAATAGAACAATTCTTTATTTCTACAGTCACAGCCCTTTCAGACAACATAAAACCAAAGACAAGCATGAAATTGACCGAATGACACTCACCGTGGTAAGGGGATTCAAAACTGTATTCTTGTCTGCACGGTAATTGTCATGCTTCATTCCGTCAATAATAAAAAATGCTATTACATAAAATATTATAGGAAATATAAAATTATGTATAGACATAATAAAAATTTGCCTTCTTGAAACAAATAAATGCAGATACAATTTCTAAAAGAATTTCTAGGAGAAAAATTAATGGAAATAGATGCCAAGGCAAAAATCAGGATTTACTAACAAACAGTATGAGGAAGCTAAAGACAATTGAGAACAGAAGTAAAGAAATCAAAAAAAGGAGAAATTACTGAGATGCCAAAGAATGAGAATGCCTTCCGGTTCTTCTGATCTGCCCCCAGCCTCATTGATTTTGCAACTGATTAGTTATCTTTTCATGTTTCTATAGAGTAAATATTAATTCGTAACGAGGCTGCAATTTTTAATACTATTCTTATCCTAGTAATAGTCTTTAAGTCTGGTTGAGTGTTAGGATGCTGTTTCCATGAACGGATTTTTGAAATCTTACTCGTCTTTTCCCCAGAATGTGGAACTTCCAGACACCTTCTCTCCTGAACTGAAGTCCCTTTTGGAGGGCTTGCTTCAGCGAGACGTTAGCAAGCGGCTGGGCTGTCATGGAGGCGGGTAGGCCATTGTTCCTGCCTTTCGGTATCTTTACCAGAAGAGCAAAAGAGTGATTTTAAATACTGCCTATCAAAAGTCATCCCTAGTCATTAAAATCTTCCATTTTGACTTGAAAGGGGAAAAAATAAATCACATGGGAAATATACATATATTGTCCTATGTGTTTTATAATTAAGAAGTTGAAGAAGTCACTCACTTTTTTACTTTATTTATTTTTGAGATGGAGTCTTGCCCTGTCACCCAGGCTGGAGTGCAGTGGCACGATCTCAGCTCACTGCAACCTCCACCTCCTAGGGTTCAAGCAATTCTCCTGCCTCAGCCTCCTGAGTAGCTAGGACCACTGGTGTGTGCTACCATGCCTAGCTAATTTTTGTATTTTTAGTAGAGACGGTGTTTTCCCATGTTGGTCAGGCTGGTCTCAAACTCCTGACCTCAAATGATCCACCTGCCTTGGCCTCTCAAAGTGCTGGGATTATAGGTGTGAGCCACTGCGGCCAGCCCACTTTTTAACTTTTAAAGGTTGACCTTGTAGATGACAGAAATGAATTCTGATATTTTGTAGTCCATTTGTTTTTTAGTGATGGTTATATTTGTGATTGCGGCAGTTTAACATTCTGATCAGTTTCTCACATATTTCTCTCATGCATAACTGAGTAACCGCGATCTAACACATGCTCACTATTCTCCTGCCCCAAAACACTCTGAACAGTAATATCTGGAAAGCTTATAGAGAGGGACTTAAGACAGACCTTTCTCCTGTATCTTGTCACCCCCAGGCTTGCTTGGCATAAGAAATAACTTTTAACTGTATATTACCTATATGTATATCATACATATGTGTATGTATTTTTAGTGTGCATATTATACATATAGGCATTTTATGTAGATAGCTAAATAATGTACATATATATGAGTATGTCCTTCTCTATCAATTTGCAAAATTACCTATTCCTGCTATAATAGATGAAGATTTAGCTCACTCATTACTGTTTCTGTAGCCTTCCCTTCCTCCACCTCTCAAAAGTTGAAATGCTATTTTGAGCTTCTCTTTTGCTTGCCTCTGTAGCTTTAAATTCTATGCTTAACCCGGTTGTGCCTTTTTCCAACTATAAACAGTATCTGAGTTGAGGATTTTGACATTCCTGTCTTTCATTGACTTCTGTCTCATGTTCTTTCATGTTAATTTTTATTTTTACATTATCAAGATGACACTGCTTTCTATTCTGTGATCATAATCAATCTTTGTGCTTTGCATATAGGTTGATTTCAAAAGTTGCGAATGAAGAAGGGGTATTTACACTATTAAGGAATCAAAAATGTTGTTCATTACATGGTTTCTACTTAGCCTGGTACTAAACCTTAAATTAGTTATATATATACATATATAGTATGATATCTCTCTCTCTTTCTCTCAAAAAAGAATATGATAGTTGTGGACTTTGTTTTTCCCTGATATTTCTTTCGGGAAGGACTCAGCCTGCAGCTGCAATGAGAAAGAGGTGCTCTATTTCTGCTGATTGGCATCATCTCACCCAACACTTCCCTTTCCAGTCTTCTGGTCTGAATCTGCCATTCCCTTGATTCCCTGCCTCCTGCTATATTTAGGCGAGATATAGAATTCTAAGTAAATAATAATTTTCCCCCCAAACTTTGAAGCTCTTGCTTTCTTGTGTACAAGCGAGCAGTGAATGCAGGTCATGGAGCTAGGTCATCACTCGCGATGGCAGGCACGTAGCATCCCTTGTGCTCGGAGACTCGTGTTCTTCAGCTTGGAGACCACCCTTACTTTACTTATTTGACGTGTATCCTCCTCTGTTTCTCGCAGAACTCTTAGTAGCTGGATGCTGGGATTCTTTTCTAGATTTGGGCCTCTGTGCTCCTGCTCTTGTATATTATCTGCATCTTTGCTTTAACTTCGTTTTACTTGCCGATAGCATAAATTTTCAACCCTTTTATTGATTTCTTTCTAAAAATCTTTAGCAGGTTTAATTTCTTAAAAGTAGAACCTTTCAGGGTTTTACCCCATGTTAGAGTAAACACCTTGCTGCAGGTGTTCTGGAGTTGGGTGTGGGGGAAGGAAGTACGGCGGGTATGGGTGTGCATGTGTGTGCAGGTGTGCAACTCAATGCCCAGAGCTGCAGTCCTGTGTCGCATCCCCCAGCCACACACACTGTGGTGAGCTGGAGCTCAGCATGCTGGCTCTGTCCCCAGGGCAGTAGCTCTGCCCTGCTTTGCTGTCAGTCACTGCCCCTGTGTCAGCACCCCCTCTTGTCTGCTGATGGCTCTCTCTCTCTCTCTCTCTCATGGTGGATTTATTTTTTTAATATTTATTTTTACTTTTTATTTTTTATTTTTTTGAGATTGAGTCTCGCTCTGTTACCCAGGTTGGAGTGCAGTGGCACAGTCTTGGCTCGCTGCAACCTCTGCCTCCCAGGTTCAAGTGATTCTCCTACCTCAGCTTCCCGAGTAGCTGGGACTACAGGTGTGCACCACCACGCTCGGCTAATGTTTACTAGAGATGGAGTTTCCCCATGTTGGCCAGGCTGGTCTTGAACTCCTGACCTCCCAAAGACCGCCTTGGCCTCCCAAAGTGCTGGGATTACAGGCATGAGCCACCACATCCCGCCTATTTTTGTTTTTTAAAAGTGATAGCGTCTCACTCTGTCACCCAGGCTGGAGTGCAATGGCATGATCATAGCGTACTCCAGCCCCAAACTCCCGGGCTCAAGTAATTCTTTGGCCTCAGCCTCCCAAGTAGCTGAGACCACAGGCCCACATTACCATGCCTGGCTAACATTTTTTTTTTTTTTATAGAGAAGGGGTCTTGCTATGCTGCCCAGACAGTCTTGAACTCCTGGCCTCAAGTGATTTTCTCCTCTTAGCCCCCAAAGAGCTAGGATTACAGGCATGAGCCACCATGCCTGTCTCCTGTGGTGGGTTTATATCTCCATGTTCCTTTCCTGCCATTTCAGTGGTTATTGAGACTGTGTGAAGTTGCATGCTTTCGCGCAATCACTGGCTTGAACCAGAAACCTTCTTTCTGGGGCATTTCTAATTGCTTGGATATATGCACGTAAACTTCTTATTTAGCTTACCACATTTAATATGTTGACAATGATGGATACAAAATGGAACCCAGTAAGAAAATCACTGAAGTGTTTCCAGTAAAAATGCACAAGGATACGCTCTGACTTGGATCCCATTCCTTCATTCAATGTCTATTTACTGGGCACACACTGATGCTACCCTGTGAAGTGGCTGAGGCAGTGCACATGGTAGGCATGGCCCCTGCCTTCCTGAAGCTCATGCTATGGGAAAGCCATGTTGTAGAAACATCAAGTAAGACAGGTCCAGATAGTGAGAAGTATCTGTGTGGGGGACGAAGCGCTACCTTATGAAGAGGCCTGGGGAGGAACACTCCAGCTGGAGGGGTCAGCGAGGGAGGACTTCCAGGTAGAATCAGTGCTCCCGTGATCCAGCAAAGCCAGGTCTCCTAGGCACTGGGTTTGGCTATAAATGCAAAGCAAGACTTTGGAGAGTTTTGAGCAGAGGAGTGGTGAGTTCATTGAAGAAGATGATTTGGGCGCTATATGAAGTGGGATGGGGCTACAGGTGGGCAGGACTAGAGGTCAGAGGAGGAGACATTAGAGCAGTTCAGGCAAGAGGTGCCAGGGCCCTGGTGCCTCAGTGTTTCTGGCAGTACATCTATCATCCCTTCCCTGCCCACAAATGCCAGTAGCACCCTGAGCAGGAATCACCACCCCTGGCCAGGTGCAGTGGCTCACGCCTGTAATCCCAGTACTTTGGGAGGCCGAGGTGGGTGGATCACAAGGTCAGGAGTTTGAGACCAGCCTGACCAACATGGTGAAACCCCATCTCTACTAAAAATGCAATAATAATAATAATAATTAGCCGGGTGTGGCGGCACGCACCTGTAATCCCAGCTACTCAGAGGCCGAGGCAGGAGAATCGCTTGAACCCAGGAGGCGGAGGTTGCAGTGAGCCGAGATCGCACCACTGCACTCCAGCCTGGATGACAAAAAAAAAAAAAAAAAGGAGAAACACCACGCCTAAGCGAGAGTCTTGTGAGGATGGGAGGTGGTAGAAAGTAGTCAGGTCTGGGTCTGGCCAAGGGGTGGCTGTGAAGCCTGAGGGAAGACAAGCATCCAGGACCATCCTGGCTGGGCCTGTGCAGGAGTAGTGCGGAGAGGGCTCTGTTAGCCCTGCCTGCGTCCTCTGAGTAGGTTGGGGAGTAGGAGTGTCCTGGAACACAGGGCACAGGTTAGTGCTTGGGATACAGATTTAGGAGTCCTATAAGGGCACTCAAGCTCTGGGCTGGGCGAGATGCCCCAGGGACTGACTACAGAAGGGCCCCAAGAAGCAGCCCTGAGCTCTGTGACAGGATATGGAGAGAGAAAGTCAGTGGCATGTGCTAGGAGTGCTCCTCCCCCATGCGGGCTTTTCCTTGGAGTGTGCAACTTTTTTTTTTTTTTTTTCCTGGCAACAGATTCTCACTCCGTCACCCAGGCTGGAGTTCAGTGGCACAATCTCGGCTCACTGCAACCTCCGCCTCCCGGGTTCAAGCAATTCTCCTGCCTCAGCCTCCTGAGTAGCTGAGACTACAGGCGCCTGCCAACATGCCCAGCTAATTTTTTGTATTTTAGTCGAGACAGGGTTTCATTGTGTTGCCCAGACTGGTCTCGATCTCCTGAGCTCAGACAATCCACCCACCTTGGCCTCCCAAAGTGCTAAGATTACAGGCATGAGCCACCATGCCTGACCAACTTTTGCTCTGGGTACTCCGAGTTTTAATCATGACCTTCAAGAAAACTTGTTTCTTCAATTTATTTTTTATTTTTATTTATTTATTTTTTTTGAGATAGAGTCTTGCTCTGTTGCCCAGGCGGGAGTGCAGTGGCCCGATCTCGGCTCACTGCAAGCTCTGCTTCCTGGGTTCACGCCATTCTCCTGCTTCAGCCTCCCGAGTAGCTGGCACTACAGGCGCCTGCCACCACGCCCAGCTAATTTTTTGTATTTTCAGTAGAGATGGGGTTTCCCCGTGTTAGCCAGGATGGTCTCAATCTCCTGACCTCGTGATCCGCCTGCCTCAGCCTCCCAAAGTGCTGGGATTACAGCATGAGCCACCGCGCCCGGCTAATGTTTTTGTATTTTTAGTAGAGACGGGGTTTCCCCGTGTTAACCAGGATGGGTTTCTCCAGTTTATAAAGGGTTTTGGTATACATTATATTATGAGATCTGTTGTTTTCTTCTGAGTAAATGTTGTGCTTCACATTCCTGTCATTTTCGTAATACATTATCTATTGCGATGTGTAAGTATTTGCTGTAAATTTCTTTAATGTGTAGATATCCAATTTAATTCTTATTTTCAGTTATGTTCTCCTGACTATAGAATTATTGTGTGTGTGTGTGCGTGTGTGTATATATATCTGTGAAAATTTCTAGGTTATCTTGAACTGTAATAACTATCCCAAATAAATGATCATATGGATTAATATTACCAGGCGCTGCATGCAGTATTCTAAACGTCGTAGCATTCCTCATGTTGTTTTGAAGGAAGCATATTTATTTGCTTTCTTAAAGGAAAAACTGGAAATACTTGTTCCCCTGTATTGTTAACAGGAAACAGTTTTGCACAATATTTCTTACGTTTCCAAATGCATACTCAGCACTGTTTTGACTCTTTCTCCTCCAGCTCACAGGAAGTAAAAGATCACAGCTTTTTCAAAGGTGTTGACTGGCAGCATGTCTACTTACAAAAGGTACTCACTCCCTCTTGACTCTACTTATGGTACTGCCGCCCTTACACGCTCATCTCTGTCTCAGTTTCTGTCTCTGTATCTCTATGCACTGCTGGCTTCCTGGCTGTGTCTCCCCAGCATCCCCACCACCCACCTCCCCCAGCATCCTGTGTCCACACTGCCCACTTACCCAAGAGTTACCACGTGGCCAATTCCCTTTGGGGCATCCTCTGACTCTTCATTTCCCTAATAGAAACATTTTGAAAATATCTCCTATATCAACTAATAAAAGGTTAAATGGAACTATTATCTAGTTAATTCAAATGCACATATAATTGAGCCTTTTTTAGTTTTTGCTCTTCTTCTTGAATTCTTATCTCAATGTGACTATATTTTTACATAGATCTCTATAAAATGTACGTGAAACTTCTGCCATAAACGTATGTATATTTTCTAGCCCAATACTACATAATTTAAGAATTAGCATGATTTTATATCAGCATAATTTCCTTTCCTTATTTTAAGCTTCATTATATTTGCGTTGATACAGGAAACACCCCAAATTCAATTTTTAGAAAAATGTTGATTATCAGCTTTCAACTTGCTTTGCATGAACTTAAGCTGCAGAGAAATGGTGATTTTCTGTAATAAAGAAAGACTAATCTGTTAGTCCTACCCAATTAGAGTTCGACCTCTGGGTCAGTTAACGTATACCTCAGGGTGTTTGCAGATGTGCCCTGCTCCCTCTAGGCCCCATTGTCTTTTGTGGCTCTAGCAACCTGAAGGTGGTGTTGCGTCCTCTGAGACAATGTGCTTCCTTAAGCTGAGCTGGACGGATATGCAGTCCTGAGATTTTGTTATATCTGAAAATTATTTAAAGCTTTGGACATGAATCCTATTTTTCTTTAATTTGTCTAAAATCTAGGGCCTTCCTTTGGGGCTATTCAATGCAGAGGCTTTTCTACAAAATATGAAATGTGATTTGTTGCAAGTTTGGATGACATGCTGCACAGTGTAGCTTGCGGATATCTCGCACTGTGCTGTCTTTGTAGAACGTTAGGTTGGGACGGGGCCATAAGTTCATCTGAAAACTGTACCATGCTTGTTTGGATCTTCCAGTACCCACCACCCTTGATTCCTCCCCGGGGAGAAGTCAATGCTGCTGATGCCTTTGATATTGGCTCATTTGATGAAGAGGATACCAAAGGGATTAAGGTACACATGCGATCATTTATTTATTTTTATTTTTGGATGGGGTGATTTCTGTTGGAAATCAAACTTAGTGGTTGTTTTAATATTGGGCTGTTTGTAGTATTTAACTTACAAATGAGTATCAACATATTTGAAGAATGTGTAAGTTAAGGATCTAAATTAAAGGCTTTGAAAGCTTTCTTCAGACTAATAATTTTATTTTTGAGGAACTGCATGGTAAAATATTATTGATTTGGAATATTTGTGATTGAAATAAAACTTGAATTATACCTGAAGCAGGGAAAACAGCTGTGTGATATCAAACCTACTTCCCTAGTGCAAAAGAGCCAGCTGTCTCAATTCTTCTAAGTTTTTAGATCTCCTCGTGTTAGGATGAAAGAGCAAACAGCATGAATCATTTTGCATTTCTCAATCAAAGGTGAAATAATCACTGTTTTTTTAATATAATCCTCTGCATTTTTCAAACTTTTGTTCATATCGTTATTCCCCCAAGTAGAGACAAGACATAATTAGAGATGGTGAGTCATGAGAGAAGATCATTCTGTTTAAGATGCTGGGTCAAAGTGTATCACTACATCAAGCTCTCACCTACCCCCATGCTGGCAGCTTGCCCCAGGCTCTCCCCCCTGCCTCCGGGTCATCCCTGTTTCTTCTCAGCTGTCCCCATTTACACCCTTCTGACGCAAACCCGCCTTGCCTTCCCCACCAAGCAGCTTCCTTCTCCAGAAGGCTGCAGCACTATTAAAACACACACCTGTGAGGTGTAAATAAAAGAGTGACAAGTAACATGCAAGGGCCTAGCAGGAGCTATAACTGGAGACACGTAGGACTGGGACCAACTAGGCTGTGGGACAGAAAAGGCAGTAAATGGCTGGAAGAAGATGGGAGGATTGTGGGGAAGGAGAGCAGCTATCGGGAGCAACATGTACAGGCCAGGTGCACCTGGGGAACCCAGTGGCAGCTGGTCAGAGCCAGGGGCCCCAGGAGATGAGGGGCTGGGCCATGATGGTGATTGGGGTGTTCATGGGACCAGCTTTTCTGGTGTTGGAGGTTAGGTGAAGGCAAAGTGCAGAGGACCTAGGGCTGTGAGGATTGCTGACCAACTGAGGGACACCCTTCTGTGGTCTGGAGCAGTGGCTGGGGTCAGCATTGAGACCGATGCCTAGACCTGTACACCACCAGGCATCGTCTGTAGCCGGAACCATTGATACCTGTCAGGTATATGAGTATTCAGCAGTGCTTTGGGGAACAATCCATTTACAAAGATATTTTAAAAATTTACTGCTGTCACAATAGAATTTTTTCACCTGCTGTATACCACTATCTACCCATCAGAGTACTAAAAATAAAACACTATTACGTGGGCGCCCACGAACATTTTTTGATGTTAAAAAGAGATGATCATACTTAAAAATGTTGTAAACCAAGATCTAGGCTTTGGAGTCAGACAGACTGGGCTGGGATCTGCCACTGAGCTGAGTGAATGTGGGCCATTCTGCAACCTCTCGAGTCTTGGCGTTCTCACCTGTAAAGTGGTGGTTTCATTGCCAAGCTTTCTCTGAGGATAAATGAGGTGGCCTGCTGAAGGCTACAGGCATATAGTCAATGCTTGACAAACTAGTAGCGTCTACTATTATGTTTTGGTTCTTCCTGAGCAAGAGCTGAGAAAGAGCACACTTAGAACAAGAAGTCCTGTCTGGTAGGGATTCAGCTGTAGACAAGAAGCCCAGGTCCTGCCCCCGTGAGAGCTGAGTCCAGCAGGGAGGGCAGGGGACTGCATTTTAAGAAAGTATCTTTTAAAAACAGCCCAAATAATACATTTTCTTTAAAAGGGTGGGGGAAAACTCACCTCATGTAAGCATAAGTTCTTTTTTAAAAAAATTCATTTTCAGCAAGGTGGGCTCAGTCATAAAGATCAAGTCTTTCTGAAATTATAGGCGGTGCAACAGTGTCTATTAAACAGAGTTGGCCATTTCAGAATAACTGCCTGGGCAAGGAGCATGCTTTGACTCTTTGCCAGACTGTTCAGAGCCTGTCCCTGTGTGCCTGATCTCAGGTGCTCATCGGACCTTGAGGTTTTCAACACCCCATCACTCACACACACTCAAACACACACCTCCAGTCCCATTCAGAGCAACTGAGGGGCTCAGTTATGGGCTTAGATAGAATCTCTGAAGAAAACAGAAAGAGGAAAAACTCTACAGGTCAAAGCGACCTCAGAATCAACAGATTATTATAATAGATCAATGAGACTGGATGGAGTAGGCCCCATTTGGGATGTGGGATGCAGCTTCTTCTGGTGTTCTGTTGATTTGCTAAGGGAGTGTGTGCAAGTGCCTTAGCCTCCCTGGTCTTTCTTGCCCTTCTTATTTGCTAAGGGAGTGTGTGCAAGTGCCTTAGCCTCCCTGGTCTTTCTTGCCCTTCTTATTTGCTAAGGGAGTGTGTGCAAGTGCCTTAGCCTCCCTGGTCTTTCTTGCCCTTCTTAGTATTTCGCCTGTTATGATACCTACCCCTGCTTATCTTTCAAGGAGTAAGCAAATCAAGTTTCTAAGGAGGTCTGTGCTTCTAAGACAAGCATGTATTTATCAGCAGGCTTGCTAGTATTTCTGCCATGAAAATATAGTTCACATGCAGAGAACCATTTTCTTTGCTCATATTCAAAGTGCAGCCTTACCTAGAGGGCAGAAAGAAGAATTTTGAATAATCGTTTGGAAGAAAAATGCTACCATTAAGTGTAATTTTTGTTACAGCGGCTCTTAAAGGCTCCATTGCCTAAACTCCCCGTGTATCTTGAGATTTCTTGTACATATGATCATGATGTCAAACTGTAAATAGTTGGAAGGTTCATGGAATTAATAGGAAGCTCAGCTTCATTTACCTTTTGTTTTTCTAACTTTTCAGATTAATTGAGGGTAGGTTCAAAAGCCCTCTTGGCTTCTCCCTTATAACTGTTTCTGAAACTGTAGAAACAGTTTTCCTACCTATATAAACAAAATGTCCTTACCATAATTGAAATTTTACTTTGTTGTCAGAATCTCTTAGTAGTTCAAGTAAAATCCTATATGTGTGAGTTTTTGTTGGCAAAACATGTCATGAAGATAGTATATAAGATTGGGTTGAATGTAGCTGATCCAGGACTGAAAGTGAAGTGCTCATCAGTTCTGTCTGTGGATGCTAATTGCTTGAGTTGTCATTAGCAGAGATTTATGATAACTAATAACCTGCCTCGAAATGATTACTGCTGCCATCTAGTCGTCTTCCTATATAGAGTTATGATAGAGTCACCATGGATGTGGCGCCGCGGACTCTTACCTTTGTAAGTATGTTAAATCATAAATATCGTGATTTCTTAAAATAATCAGCTACTTGATTGCGACCAAGAACTCTACAAGAACTTCCCTTTGGTCATCTCTGAACGCTGGCAGCAAGAAGTAACGGAAACAGTTTATGAAGCAGTAAATGCAGACACGGATAAAATTGAGGCCAGGAAGAGAGCTAAAAATAAGCAACTTGGCCACGAAGAAGGTAAAATAGCTCACGTGTCTCAATACATTTCTAATGCAGTAAATTTTCAAAATTTCTTGTAAAGCTGAAAAGTATTTGGGTCATAAGGTATTTTCCAGTCGAGAAGAAAGCAATGCCATAAATCGCTTTAGTTTGCTCTGGCTTGGAAGAGCTCAGTCTAATATTTCAAAGTCTTCAGTCAGCACACAAATAAGTCTATGGAGACAGGTGGCCGGGTTTCTTTAGTATGCCCTTTTATCCTGGAGTGCTTGGGGACTGGTTTGGAGGTTTTTTCCTTGCAGATTGAGTATGACGGTGTCAGGAGTGGGGCTGGTATCATTGGTGTGTGCCCAGTGCGGTCATCTGGGCACCTGACTCAGTTTAGTCCTCTGTTGTCATCACCTTGAGACTCTTAGTCATTTTTGAACAAGGGGCCTGCATTTTCATTTTGCACTGGGGCCCGAGAAGTATGTAGCTGGTCCTGGCGAGGAACTTAGTACGACACGTCACTTGTCAAGAGAGGTAAATGTCCCCCATTCAAGTACTAACCAGGCCCAACCCTGCTTAGCTTCCAAGATCAGACGACTTCGGGTGTGTTAGGGTGGTATGGCCGTAGATAAGAGAGTTAAATATATAAAGACATTTATATTACAAACATTTTAAAAATTGCCAAATCAGGCCAGGCGCAGTGGCTCATGTCTGTAATCCCAGCGCTTCGGGAGGCTGAAGCAGGAGGATCACTTGAGTCCAGAAGTCCAAGACCAGCCTGGGCAACATGGTGAAACCCCATCTCTACAAAAAATAAGGATTAGCCAGGCGTGGTGGCATGCACCTGTAGTCCCAGGGACTGGGGGGCCGAGACAGGAGGATCACTTGAGCCCAGGAGGTTGTCTGCAGTGAGCTGAGATTGTGCCACTGCACCCTAGCCTGGGTGACACAGCGAGAAGCTGTCTCAAAAAAAAAAATTGCCAAACTGTATTTTTATGTAAATAATTCAATGCCCTACTAAACATAACATCAAGTAGGAAACATAAGTTTTAAATAAATCAGTCATTCTCGATTCACTGAATATGGTTACTCTTGATTTTTCTAAGATTTCATGAATTTTGGATAATTAAATTTATTGTAGTTGATGATTATGTTAAGATGTAATTTCATTTTCCCTCTGAGCAAAGACCCTTGCAAGGTTAACCTTATGTAACAAGAACGACCAGAAACTCTTTCACTCTATTAATAGGTTACTTTGGTGGCAGCATCTTGGTATAGGATTCCTTGGTCTTATCTGACAATTTCCCTGTGGCATTTAAAGTGTCTTCAATTCTGGATGACTTACTCTTTATATAAACGTTGCCAGAATACACCAAGGGAATCCTGCATTCTTTTAACTCTGCTTACCTCAATTCTGCAGGGATACACAGCCTTTATTTGTAAGCTCTTCTTTTTTTTTCGAGATGGAGTCTCACACTGTCACCTAGGTTGGAGTGCAGTGACACGATCTCGGCTCATTGCAACCTCCGCCTCCCAGGTTCAAGTGATTCTCCTGCCTCAGCCTCCCAAGTAGCTGGGATTACAGGCGCCCACCACCACGCCTGGCTAATTTTTTGTATTTTTAGTAGAGATGAGATTTCACTATGTTGGCCAGGCTGGTCTTGAACTCCTGACCTCATGATCCGCCAGCCTCGGCCTCCCAAAGTGCTGGGATTACAGGCATGAGCCACTGCGCCTGGCCGTAAGCTCTTCTTTAGAGAACAGGTCCATCGTGATCACACTGGGGTGTGTTTGCCACAGCAGATTTTACACAGGAAATTGAATCAATGTGGACCTGCTCAAGGGGGGGTCATGATACCACTAGAATCCTGATTAATTGGATCCGGAAATATATATAGATCTTCCTAAGCCTGTTCAAGTGTATCCTTCTAGTTAGAGCTGTAATTAGAAAGTTTAGCAAATCAATGAATTTATCTTCCTGTGTTAGTAAGTAATTCGTGCATAAGTAGGTCTTGGCTGACAATCTCAGAGGTCACCTTTATAGAAAAATATAGTCTAGGCTTAGATTCCTGAAAAAAAAAAAAAATTATAATAAAGTCGGTCCTCCACATCTCAGGTTCTGCATCTGTGGGTTCGACCAACCATGATCAAAAATAGCTGGAGAAAAACAATAAGAATAACAATACAACAATTAAAAATAATGCAAATAAAAGCCATACAGCAGGGGTTCCCAACCCCCGGGGGGAGGCCAGTTATGAACTGGGCTGCACAGCAGGAGATGAGTGCTGGGCAAAGGAGCATCACCACCTGAGCTCCGCCTCCTGTCAGCTCAGCAGTGGCCTGAGATTCTCATGGGATTGCAAACCCTGTTGTGAACTGCGCACGTGAGGGATCTAGGTTACGTGCTCCTTATGAGAATCAAATGGTTGATCTGAAGTAGAACAGTTTGAACCCAAAACCATTCCTCCATCCCCGTCTGTGGAAAAATTGTCTTCCACGAAACTGGTCCCCAGTGCCAAAAAGGTTCGGGACCACTGCTACACAGTATAACAACTATTTATGTGGCATTTACACTGTGTTAGGTATTATAGGTAAACTAGAGGTGATTTAAAGTTTATAGGAGGATATATGTAGGTTCTATGCAAACACCATGCCATTTTATATTGATAACTTGAGCATCTACTGATTTTGGTATCTGCTAGGGTCCTGGAACTTATCCCTTGTGGATACCAAGGGATGACTGTGCTCATATTTTAAATAGATTTTGGAAATGCAAGCACTTCTCAGTGCAAACGACAACTCTATCCTTCCCCATCACCACTGACCCTCCCTGGCCCTCCCTCTCTTTTGTTCTTTTCCTACTTGTCTCCAGATGACACGACATGGGTTTTTTACTTGTTTACTTATGGTCTGAAACACTCACTAGATTGTAAGCTCTCTGAAGCAGGCGTTTTTGTCTCTTTTGTTCTCTGCTAAACCCAGAATATCTGGAACGTGCCCAGCACCTGGGCATTCGTGTGATACTTGTTGAAGAAATGAGTGTGTGAGTGAATGATTTTAGCAGAATCACCAAAGCCTTTAATACAGACTTTAAAATTAACCTTTTTTTTTTTTTAAAGACACAGTCCTTCACTATAAAAATGTAATCAGGACTCAACAATGTCTGTGAATTATCTCTATATATAACTATGTATTTGAGGAATAAACCTAACATTAAGCTGAGGAATGAACCATTTTTGATCCTTATGTTACCTTAAATTACTTAGACAAGAAAATTCCCACTATTATTATTTTTAAGATAAAAGGGAAATTAAAGGGGGAATCTCAACCCCACATAAAGGCGAAGGCACTTTGGGGATAGCTTGGCTTTAAATACCCTCTATTCTCCAGTTCTCATTATACATAATGAAAAGAGTTTGGAAACTAACTTTTGCCCTCCCAGAGCGATAAATGAACATCATGGATTTATCAGCATATTGAGAAGCAATCATTTACGGTGTGAGCAGAGAGAGCTGCAGAACCTTCTGATCTTTAGATCCCCAGTACACATGCATTAAAACTAAAATCGTGACTTCTGTACTGTGTTCTATTTATAGAAACCTGCTTTTTCCAAAAAGTATGTCTGTTCTTTTTTCAGAGAATAATGCTGCTAAGACATTTTGTTTCAGAGCCTATTTAACTCCTAGTGATTTTGTATTCCTCAGATTACGCTCTGGGGAAGGACTGTATTATGCACGGGTACATGCTGAAACTGGGAAACCCATTTCTGACTCAGTGGCAGCGTCGCTATTTTTACCTCTTTCCAAATAGACTTGAATGGAGAGGAGAGGGAGAGTCCCGGGTAAGTCTAAGGCAGTCTCACCAAGCAAGTTTCCCATTACGTACAATGGTATATGGTTATTTCATGTTGCTGACATGTTTTATACAGTATCCTCTGAAACTGTGATTCTATTTTACTGGTATACATGAGATTGTAATGTGCAAACTTTAACTTGTTTTTAAACTTCCAAGTCAAGGAACAACTTGGTAATACCTGAAAATAGAACATGCTTTTTAGTGAGGTCAGGAGCACCACATCATCAGATGGATTTGAAGAAGGCTGGAGAGCAGTTAGACAGATCTAAAAAGAAAAGACAGGCTGGACTTTGAAGTCAGACAGAGGTGTTCAGCTCCACTGCTGAGTGTCTCTGGGACTTTGAACACATCACATTGACTCTCTCAGCCTCCGTTTTCTCATCTGTGAAATGAGGGAAACAGAAATCATAACAACTGCAGTCAGCCCTCTATATCCACAGATCCCCATCCTGGGATTCAAACAACCAAGGAGAGAAAATATTCGGGAAAAAACAATTAAAAATAACAAAACAATAAAAAGTAATACAGAAAAAAAAACCACAGTCTAACGACTATTTACATAGCATTTACGTTGGAGGTGATTTAGAGTATACAGGAGGATGTGTGAAGGTTATATGCAAATACGATACCATTTTATATCAGCAACTTGAGCATCTGTGGATTTTGTATAATTCGGACCTGGGCGGATTATACATTTATTATGCTACTCGGGGGTTTCTGGAACCAGTCCCCTGTGGATACCAAGGGATGACTGTACTGTAATTTTTGCATGTTTATCTGAGGTCAAGTGCTGTTAAAAAAAAAAAAAAAAAAAAAAAAAAACAAAACTCCATGTGTTTAGGAACCTTTGAGGGTCCAACTCTCATTTTATAAAGAGGAAAGCAGGCTCAGAAGAGGAAAGTCTGCCACCCAAAAACACAACTGGACAGTTAGGAGGTGGAGGGGTGACTCAGACCAGGTCGTCCTGTGCCCTCAGTCTCTCCATTGTACAGCCTCTCCTAGTTGGGTCAAATAAAATGTCCTAGGCCATGACACCTGGCACAGAGGTGAGATCACCAAAAGATACTTCCTTGTGTCTCCACCTTGTTGAGAATTTGTAGGTGGATCATACAACAGACAGCAAGATGTAGCTGCCCTCTAAGATCCTTTCGAGAGCTAATGTTTGTGAACAAGATAAAAAGAAATTTCTGATCCACACTGTACCTTTCAGCAAATCAGGCAGCATTTATTAAGTGCCTACTGTGTGAGGAGCCCAGGGCTTGTCAACAAGGAAGGAGCCAACCCTGGTGGAAGGCATCTTTTCTTTTCTTGGGGGGTGGGGGGGTGGGGAGCCTGATGAGTCATCGTAAGCAGGACAATGGTCCCAAACACTCAAAACATTGTTTATGTGTTGGATGTGTTGGAATATCACGCATCTGTTCTCCAGGGATCAGAAGTGTGGAAAACAGGGCACCTAAATCTCATGTATTTGACTTTGGACTGTATTTTTAGTTTACTGTTGGCAAAGTTTTCATTCAATTAGAATGATTACAATTGCATATCACTCCATTTCTTTGAAAAGAAACAAGATCTTCCCAACCATCACTCCTGCCATTGAAGTTATTTTTGAAAAATTAGAGTCTAGGATCTAAGTTCCAATTAATAAGATTCTTCTGGGGACCCTGAAGTGTAACTCAGGGGTGGGAAGCATCAAAGTAGCTCCCGAAAGCTCACTGTATTTCCAGGTAATGAGCGGACCTGGGCAGATTATACATTTATTATGCTACCCACTGGCATGTTAAAAGGAAATCACCCCACTTTTCAGGATGTTTGAAAACTTAAAAAAACAAAACTTACCTTTGTTTCACATTGGATGCAATAAATGAGCTTGGTTTTAAAAGATTCAACATTTAGTGTTCTATTTGAGAAGCTATATAATGTGCATGAGCAGAGCTGTAAGTCTAAGTAAGGAAAAAGGAAACCTGAGTGTTTAGCAGGGCGCCGTTTCTCATTCAGGATTCCTGAAGTATTTATTAAAAAACAAAACAAAACTGTAAGACGGTAAGGAACTCATGACACTATAGCATTCACCTTAAGCAATAATACTATAGACTTTTTTTTTTTTTTTTTTGAGACAGAGTCTCGCTCTGTCGCCCAGGCTGGAGTGCAGTGGCGCGATCTCGGCTCACTGCAACCTCCACCTCCTGTGTTCAAGTGATTCTCCTGCCTCAGCCTCCCGAGTAGCTGGGACTGCAGGTGCCTGCCACCACACCGGGCTAATTTTTGTATTTTTAGTAGAGATGGGGGTTTCACCATCTTGGCCAGGCTGGTCTCGAACTCCTGACCTCGTGATCCATCCACCCTGGCCTCCCAAAGTGCTGGGATTACAGGCATGAGCCACCGCGCCCGGCCTATAGACCTTTTAATCTTTTAATGAAACCACCTCTATTTATGACATCATTGGGATATTATCAAAATACTGTTAGCTTACAAGCTGACATCACTAAACATTTACTGAGTTGCTGCCTTAAAACTGAACCACACACCTTTGGCTCACATAAATCGCATGTGGCTCTGTTGCTTCCTCACAACGTTATTGACAGAATGTATATGAGTGTGCCACACAGCAAGTATGCTTGCGATTCATCATCATTCAAAATCAGTTCTGTGTTGAGGGAACAGCTTTGCCATTTTTCCTTAGCAAAACGTTGCTTTCTCTGCAGTTTTCCTTGAAACATTATGATTTGAACTTTTGTGTGTGTTCCTGTATAGCCATTTTCCCCTTCTAGAATATCATCAAAGAAAGAAAACCGAATGTGTTTTCTTTTTTTACTTGTTCTAACTTGGTAGTTTTTGGTATTACTACTTAAGAAATCACAAAATAATTTGAATTTTGAATTTCTGTTTTTACGGTTAGCAAAATTTACTGACAATGGAACAGATTCTCTCTGTGGAAGAAACTCAGATTAAAGACAAAAAATGCATTTTGTTCAGAATAAAAGGAGGGAAGCAATTTGTCTTGCAATGTGAGGTGAGTTTTTATTTTTTCTTAGGGGAATGTTAGAATAATTAAATATTCAGCAAAGTTGGCTGCCTGGCTATAAAACATTTTCTTATGCCATGTTTTATCACTTACAAACTTAGTAAGAAAGCCCCAAAGTACAAGGTTTTCAGCAAATTCATCCTTATTTTTAAAAAGGCAAATATTATTAGAAAATGGCAGGAGGATGTAGGTGGAATAATGTCATTACTCTACCTGGAAAATCTGCTCAGTATTTAATAGGGCCTAGAATTTTATTTGTTGTATAACTTTGAAGATTTTTCGGCATGTTTGATGTTAAGGTTTATATATTTTGATAAATATAAGATGGCAAACTGAAATACCATCTTCTCTAAAGGAAAATGCCATCTTTTCCTCGAAGTTACATTGTAACACAATTTCATTCCTGGACACTTCGCGACTGGTGTACTAGTATGTATGTGTTTTAAGAGGGCATATTTAGAGAAATAAAGACGTATTAGATGCAAAAAAATCATTTTTACTAACATCAGTACTACATTACATACATTAATATATATTTAAAAAATTATTTAATTTGTCAAAACTCATTCCCCTACATTATTATAGATTTCAGTTGTTTCAGAAATCAAAAGTAATATCTAAACGAATTAAAGGCAGTGATTCTCCCAGTGGGATTGACCTGGAATCATCTAAAGGGTTTTAATGTGGCCTTTCCCTGCTCTTTTCAAGAGATTCTGGAGAAGGTGGCAGTGCGACCCATCAGCTAGCGATGCCACTGGGGGTGGACATGTAGGGTGTGCTTCCTTCAGGGGTTCCAGGGACGCCGGTAATCAATAGGGGCACCCACCGCTGTTGGCCAAATGGGTGAGCCCGTCACAACGTCTGCCTTTGTATTCCCCCTCAGAGTGATCCAGAGTTTGTGCAGTGGAAGAAAGAGTTGAACGAAACCTTTAAGGAGGCCCAGCGGCTGTTGCGTCGCGCCCCGAAATTCCTCAACAAACCTCGGTCAGGCACTGTGGAGCTCCCGAAGCCATCCCTCTGTCACAGAAACAGCAACGGCCTCTAGCACCCAGGAACGGGGAGGGTCCTCGCGGAGGACACACCAGGGTCTCAGCCTTTTGGGGTGAACGAGGATGAGGCATCTGATCTATTCGCTACCGGGAGTCCTCCAGGCTCCCGAGAGGAGCCGGGACCCTTCGGCTCGGGGTCAGCTCAGCTCCCTGCCTTGTCACACTTGTCCACATTCAAAACTACTGAAGAAATAAAAGTTCTTTTTCTTTGCTACACACTTTGATACCTATGAACCTAGAACTTGAAGTGACTCCTACTTATCACGTAAATTTTTATGTCTGATATCAAACACCTCTTAGACTTTCCAGGATGGAATTTAAAGATGTTCAGTGTTGGGTAACAGATTGCCCTAAGCATTGCCACATTTTCTGTCTAGTCACTGCTGATTTTCTATGTCTTTGCTCCATACTGCTGGGGGATGGGAGAGCCAAAGTGTGTTTCTTTTGTGCACTTCACAACTGACTTCTTGTCCTGGGGTTAAAAGTTGAAGATATTTTTTGACGATATTTAAAGTTGAAGATATTTCTGCACTTGGGCCCTCCTCTGGGAGCCGCACTCACATGACTGCCCTGCCTCTGACCAGTCTGTTCCGGGGCCGGCCCCCTCAGCCAGGTGGGAATGATGGACACGTACTCTCCAAGTGTATGGGATTAACTGATCATTGAAGGCATTCATCCGTCCATCACTGGAAAGATTTACAGTGATTCTGAAGGACAGGCCGTGGAGTTTTAGGTTTCAGGGGCAAGAGCAGTTTTCAAAAGTCTTTGAGTCCGGTGTGCACGAGTCGACAAGCAGTACCTGGTGTGCAGGAGCACTCGTGGGTGAGTCCGTCTCGGGTCTCGACAATTAGCAGTTGTGTGACAGTCATTCTGGTTCCTTCTGCCTGACCCTGGGAGACATATCAGTAATGGATGTACAAAACCAGGTCTGTTTTACATCTTAGTATAATTTAGGATGAATTGTATTGAAAAAATGCTGAGGAATGAATGTGTCAAAATGGGTTAACTGTGTATATTGACTTTCATGTCGTCATCCATCTGTCATGAATGAATGATACTTTGCACTGGGCTGTACGACAGTGAGGTCCTTAGGGCATGAAGCCTTTTTCCTGGTCCCAGGAGCATCTGCCCTGTGAAGTTTGTTTTCTCCCACTGCCTCCAGGCCCCACTGATACCCTCAAATAGATGCTGGGTTATGAGAACCGGCGAAGTCCCCCATGTCATCAGTCTTAAAAAAAAATAATTTTACAAATCCACGTATTTGTCCCATTCTTGGAGTAGTTTTAGTGTATGTCTTTAAATTAACTACTAACAGTATAAATAACTTGACATCATAATTGTCTGCATCCTGTCCTTGATATTTTTAGCAGTTCCAAATCTTTGTATTTGTTTGCTGTGTTCATGGGCAAAGTAAGTACTTTTTAATGCAGTTATTTTGAGAGTTTGGAAGATAAATTACCAAAAGGGTCCATTATTTCATAAGAGTTACTTTGCAAAAAAAAAAAAAAATGTGAGTTTTTTTGGTCTATCTCAACCACTAGTTGGGGTTTAAATTAACATACATTTTCTACTCTCTGTTATTTCCAGTGTGGGAGGAGGGATGTACTACTTATATGCATTCTCCTTATTTAAAAAGGAAGAATAGTATTCAAATTCTGTTTAAACACAGACACACACACACACACACACACACACACACACACACACACCCCAGAAGCAGAAAAGCCATTGTTCCTAAAGAGTGACTGTCTTCCCAGCCCTGGTTAATTCTAGCTGTGACTGATGCCGTTCCTGTCTGCCTCTCAAGCTCATAGGTTCTCAGCGTGTGCAGTTGAGGATGCGCTGGGCCTCATGCCTGTTCTAGATCTCCAGGATAAAGGGCCTGCTGTTGACTCCACCAGGGTCTTGGCCTAGCGTCTAATATCTCGTACTTAGGGCGTGAGCTGCACAAACGTGTTCAGAAAGATTATTCAACTTTCCCATACTTGTTCTAAAATTGAGCTGATCCGCATCTCTTTCAAAAACTAGAATTTCTGCTCTAAGAATGGAACATAAGGCTCCTCTCCCTTTTAGAAAAGATATATGAATTGGAAAATGCCCTGAAAGTCCTTTCGCTTCAAACAAAAGTGTAAATTTTTACACTTCCCCAACTCACATTTGATTTGTAATGATGTGGTTGGGAAGTACATCTAGATGTCATTTATTAAAAGTACTTTGTAAGACTAGATTGAGCTGCTTCTGAGGGTGGTCACCAGTTGTGTTGGGGTCTGGTTTGAATGTCTTCTGCCAAAATGTTGTGATGGAGGTGTTTCTGCGACCAGACACAGGATACCACTGTGTCTGCACCCGGTTGCCTGCATGGGCAGAGGAAAAGTCAGTCGTATTAAACATCATGGTATACTTGGCTGTTGTTTTTTCAAATTTTTTAATTTTTTGGGGATAGGGCCTCGCTCTGTCACCCAGGCTGGAGAACAGTGGGATGATCATGGCTCACTGCAGCCTTGAATTCCTAGGTTCACGCAATCCTCCCAAATCAGCCTCCTGAGTAGCTAGGACTACAGGTGCATGCCACCTTTCCTGGCTAATTTATTTTTTGGGTAGAGATAGGGGTGTTGAACTCTTAGGCTCAAGTGATCCTCCTTCCTTGGCCTCCCAAAATGCTGGAATTAGAGATGTGAGCCACCATGCCCATCCAAGTAGTACTTGGATATTTTAGAAGGTTTTCCAAGTGTTACATAATTCCTAGATGTTCACCCTTATTACACTCCAACTATTAAAAAGGTCAAAATTCAGCCTATGTTTTTTCATTATTTTAGATTTCTATGGTTGGGATATTTTAACATTGATGAGAAAAATAATTGAGGTTGATATTTTTACAAAATCATGCTGTAATAAGTCTTGATTTCATGATTCAAAAGAATCAATAAGGCCTAAAAATAATAGATTAAGCTGCTATGTAAGATATATATGGAATAAATTAGAAACTTTCGTGAATCCAGGTTCATTATTTTTAACCTAAAACATTCTCTTTGGTTCATTCATCCCCTCATGTCATGGGGGCTCATTGGTTTTCCTTCTTTGTCATATTTAAGTATGATTTTTCAACAAAACTTCTAGAAGTCAGCTTATTATGTCAACATTCATGCAAAGTGCTCATGCCTCTGATTGGTCCATTCACTGACGTGACAATTTCAGGTCCTATGTTTAAAAAGAAGGGGCCAGCCAGGTGCGATGGCTCACGCCTGTAATCCCATCAGTTTGGGAGGCCGAGAGGGGCGGTTCACGAGGTCAGGAGATTGAGACCATCCTGGTTAACACAGTGAAACCCCGTCTCTACTAAAAATACAAAAAAAAATTAGCTGGACGTGGTGGCGGGCGCCTGTAGTCCCAGCTTCTCAGGAGGCTGAGGCAGGAGAATGGCGTGAACCCGGGAGGCGGAGCTTGCAGTGAGCCAAGATCGCGCCACTGCACTCCAGCCTGGGCGACAGAGCGAGACTCCATCTCAAAAAAAAAAAAAACAAAAAACGTTGGTGCGGAGCTAAATATCCAGTGAGATGCACTGAGGAAAGGAAGCATTTTGCTCAAGACAGCAGCAGCAACAAACAACGGTCTGTTTGTTGCAAACAAAATGTAGCTTGATTTCTGGTCTGACATATGCCATATACAGATATTAGAAACAATTGTTTGAAGGCCACATTGGTCATCTACAAAGTAATGTTTACCAATTGATGACAGGGATTTAACTAGATTAAAAAGATCAAAGTGTGGTTTTTCTCTGCTTTTTAAAATTTCACTTGGAATTTGTAGCTGGGCCAATTCAACACATTTTACTTTTCAGTGGAATTGATTTTTCTAATGTTTCAGAATTTTAACATATCAAGAAGAAAACAACGTTCTCAAAGTCTGGCCTCTTTTGCATGATGTAAACCTATAGAAATGCTTTGAAATGTGCTGGTGTAAGATAAGAGTTCTCTTGTATGATTTAATCATATGCAGTGTTGTCTCAGTTACGTTCAGGAAAATGTTTCTGTGTCATTCAGAGATACTTGATGAATTAACAACTCCCACCCTGAGTGAGAGGTTGACTTGTTGGGAGATGATTTGGGCTTCACTGGGATCTGTGACAGGTGGGGGCTGGGCTGGGTGTCACAAAGAGAATAGTGGTAGAAATCGGGCGAAGGAAGAAAGAAGTTGCTGGTAAAAATCATTACACCATAAAGCACCAAGGAAATAACTGAGTTAAAATAGATGAAGTTTCTTCCCCTACCCCCCGCAACAGGAGATTTTTCCTTATGATAATTATTCTAAGACTTGGTCACTTTGTTTTTGAATGTGGAGCTGCTGAACTCAATCAGAAGCCATTTGCTGCCTATCAGGACTTTCTGAAGAAGTTCTTTGCCTCTGCCTACCCTCTGGCACCCTCCCATGAAGGCACAGGAGACCCAGAGATAAAGCATTACCAGGCCATCTCCAAAACACCCCGTGTGTGTGTGTGTGTGTGTGTGTGTGTGTGTGTGTGTGTGTGTGTGTGCGCGCGCACGCTCCTTGCAGCCCCCGAGGTGGAGAGGCAGTGTCTGGATCACTGTGAATGCGTTGCCCCATTGGTCAATTGGGGACACTGTTACAAATCCATCGAAGTCCTGGTAAAACTGTCAGAGTAACAGGCCTCTTCTGTTCTGCCCTGCTCACTTCCACGGTGAGTTACCAGCCTGGGCAACACAGCAAGACCCCATCTCTAAAAAAAAAATTTTTTTAAAGTAATTAACAGTTTAAATTTTTTCCTAAAGATTTAACATGATTTTTCCCTCCTATGTAAAGTTAACTGGAGAGACTTGAATTAATTACTTAAATTCATGTTAATATGATTTTTTTAAAAATCCAGGTCACATTTTAACAAAGTTTATTATGGAACAAATGAAATTTGAACTCTAAAATGGTACTCCTTGGCTTCCTCAAGTCACAATGAACTTTATATTTTCTTTGTCCTTAAGGACTAAGATAGTTGTTTTATTTTAGCAGAATATCGGAGATTACCACTCCTGCAGGCCCCCACAGCTGTCCCAATGGGGCTGTCTTTCTGACCTAGCTGTGTTAGCATTGATTGAGAAATGCAGGCTCCCAAATTTTAAATTGCCTTTATTAAAAACACAAAGAAACTACAGAAAATGGGTTAAGAGTATATGCATTTCATCAAACACATATAGGGAAAAAAATCCTTCATTTTAGAGTTAAATAACTCAGCTTCGTATAGTAGAGTTAGCTCTCCAGTATCTAACAATCTCAAAATCATCTCTGAAAACTGGTAACTATGCTTCCATTTTTAATTTTGTCCTAAATATCAGATGTCTTTGATGTAAGGGTAGGGAATGGAGAAATATTTTCAATTGTGTATTTGTATTACAAAGAACTTGAAATTTACTTTCTTAGTTAATTCTATTAAATGATGTATATATTATATGTGGTTTATAAGCTCAACACTGGCCATTTTTTTAGTTTTATTGTTAAATGGTATTTTTCTATGTTTAATTATAATAGATTTGGCTTTTTCTGGATAGCATAAAGATCACTGAACTATATATATATATATAAGAAACAAGAGTTCTATTTTAGCACAAAAGCATTTTATATTATTTATTGAATCCGTAAGTTTGTTTTAATCAAAAACATTCCATATTATTTCTGCTCCTTTTTATTTGTATAGTTTGTTATTTAAAGAAATGGCAGTCCTTCCTGTTCTTAATACAATAAAATTGGAATAATGCACATAGCAATGTGGCCAACATCTCTTCTCACTACCATGGACTGTCTTCAACAACAGTTGATCTTCTGGTCTGTGCTGAGAGGCGCATGCACGTCTTTTGTCACATCGGGCAGCAAACCTGCTATGAAATACTGCTTTCATCTACCTCTTCAGAAGGCTTCTTGCTTGTTGGCAAGTACCCCAAAGGCTTTATTCTGGACTGGCTATCTCATAAAAGGATTTCTGTAAGACTTTGCAGTGTCATTCCCTCAGAACCTAGGTTTGTTTCTAAAGCCACGGTATTGTCCAGGAGCCCCTGTGCGTGGGGCAGGTAGCTATCCCTCCCATGTCATTAGTACCTTTAGGATTTAAGGTACAACTGGACAGCATCATTCCTTCCCCTTATTGTGCCAAATCCCCACCATCAGCCTTGCCATTGCCTTAAGATTTGATTATTGCACCCGATTACCAAACCACTAAACAGAAAGGCCACCTTCACTCTTTGAAAAAGGCAAGCTGTGTTTAGAAACACTGCTTTTAAGAGTAGCACATTTGAGTGTGACTTTTCCCCCCTTCACTATTTCAAAATGGTTTCGAAATGGGGTCTTAAAGGTAAGCGCCCTCATACATGACTGAAACTTTGTAAGAGGTCTTATATTTGAATGGACCCTTAAAGATTTATGTGAAATAGAATGAAGTCCTGTCTCTGTGAGAGAACGTGCCTCCTCACTCATTTGTCTCTGTCTGTTTTCATAGCCATCAACATAGTAACGTATTTACTATGTTCTTGGCAAAGTAGAATACCCTTGAAGAAAGAAATCCGTTTTCTATTGTGCATTGCTATATGAAGTGAAGCCAGTAAACTAGATACTGTACCTAGACAAAATATCATTGGTTCTATCTCTTTTTGTATCTATTGTGCCAGGGAAGGTTTATAATCCCTTCTCAGTATATACTTACTAATGCACGTCTGAAATAGTATCCCACGGGACATGCTGCTCCACGTCTGAGGTCACCTGCCCTGTGCGGGGCACACCACCATCAGCGCCACCACTTTTACAGTTATTTTGGAGCTGCTAGACTGGTTTTCTGTGTTGGTAAATTGCCTATATAAATCTTAATAAAAAGGATCTGTACAAAGATATCGACTTCCGTGTGCTGTTTTTCCCCTCAATTAAAAGCTGCATTTCTTTACCAAGCTGTTAAGATATCAGAAAGTGACTGATTGGAAAGAATCCCGACTCTGGGGGGAATTCACGCAGAGGCTGATTTTATATAGAGGAAGAAGGGGACTGCCGAAAGCATTTCTGCTGATTTGGTGGGTTGCTGGAGCATAGCCAAGTGCACAGTTTCAGGGTTTCAGACACCAGCGCTTGTGCCCCAGAATAACACATTGCAAACGAAGAGCCTGGAGAGCCTAGGTGGTGAGGAAATCCGGTAGGTCTGGCTCATCTAGAAGCTATTCCATGCTCCCCAGCCCACCACTGGGGGCCTTTGGATTCCCTCCCAGAAGACAAGACCTCTTGCCCCCTATCCCTGCTCCCACGGAAATGTGCTGAGATGCTCCCTGTCTCCCCCCGCCCCCCGCATGGTGCCTGTCACTGTAAACCAGAAATGCAAGATGACAGTCCCCAAGCCACAGCTGCCTGGGCATGACTGTCTTCCTGTAGGTCCTCGGGTCAAGGGCAGGCTGGGTATCTCCTGTCTTTAAGCTGGCGGGGGTGGGGAATACCCTCTCTTTTGCTAGTTGAGGAAAGAAGGAAGTCACGATTGGTCGTGTAGCCACTGAGTAACCCTGGGGTGTATTTGTGCTTGCCAATTTGAAAACCATTTTGCAAAATAGTCGACAGGGGACCGAGCTATGGAGTGTGTAGCCAGGTCCATGGGCAGGAGGCGACAACCATCATGGAACCCTTGGTCTAATGTGTTACGTAACCGAGGGAAACTGGATATGGGGGTTCAAACAAGCACCCCAACCCTTCTCAAGAGCTGCAGAAATCAAGTCACCCCTTCAGGAGCCAGAAGGAGGGGAAATAGCATCAGGATCTCGATTCCCAGCATCATCACTTTGGACAACCTCTTTGGCCCTCAGTTTTCTCACTCCTATGTTACAGGGATTGAATTAGAGGATCCTGAAAGGTCATCCAAGCCAAAAACATCCTCCGTCTCTGACTAGAGGTAAGGGACGTGTTGAGGCTGCAAAAAGGAAATGACTTCCAAGTCCTAGGTTCCTCCTACCTTGCATTATGAGTAATCATGTTAATGTCCCCCCTTTAAACTGGGAGTTCCTGGATGCAGGAGCCCCTCAACTATGTACTGAATTTGAGGAGAGCCATCTAACAACTGCAAGGCTTTCTTGCCCTAGGCACTTTCACCAGTTTGGATATTGGAGTTCTAAAAAAGAGTTTTTCAGGCCAGGCGCAGTGGCTTATGCCTGTAATCCCAGTGCTTTGGGAGGTTGAGGCAGGAAGATCACTTGAGCCCAGGAGTTTGAGACCAGCCTGAGCAACATAGCGAGACCCTATCTCTACAAAAATATAAAAAACTAGCCAAGCATGGTGGTACATGCCTATGGTCCCAGCTACTCAAGAGGCTGAAGCGAGAGGATTGCTTGAGCCCTGGAGGTGGAGGCTGCAGTGAGCTGTGATTGGGCCACTGCACTTCAGCCTGGGCAACCGAGTGGGACCCTGTCTTAAAAAAAAAAAAGAAAGTTTCTCAGCCCAAATTACTCAGGCTATTTCCAGAGATCAGATTCACCAGATAAAACCTTCAGCCTTTACTTTGTGCTCACATACACAGTTTTGGACGTGCGTATAATTAATGAAATCCATGAGGGGAAATTTAATGGCTCATTTTTTTGTTGTTTTTAATGTTTAATTTTTGTGGGTACATAGTAGGTGTATATATTCAGGGGTACACGAGACAGTTTGATACAGGCATGCAATATGTAACATCCCATCAGGGAAAGTGGGGTATCCATCACCTCAAACGTTTATCCTTTCTTTGTGTTACAAACATCCCCATTATACTCTTAGTTATTTTAACATGTACAATAAATTATTGTCTATAGTCACTTTATGGTGCTATCAAATAATACTAGATCTTATTTATTAAATTATGTTTTCGCACCCACTAACCATCCCCACTTCCTGCCCTCCATCCCCATACTACCCTTCCTAGCCTCTGGTAACCATCATTCAACTCTATCTCCATGAGATCAATTATTTTAATTTTTAGCTCCCACAACTGAGTGGGAACAAGCAAAGGTTGTCTGTCTGTGCCTGGCTTATTTCACTTAACATAATGTCTTACATTTTTTTTTTTTTTTTTTTTTTTTGAGACGGAGTCTTGCTCTGTCGCCCAGGCTGGAGTGCAGTGGCGCGATCTCAGCTCACTGTAAGCTCCGCCTCCTGGGCTCACGCCATTCTCCTGCCTCAGCCTCTCCGAGTAGCTGGGACTACAGGCGCCCGCCACCACGCCCGGCTAATTTTTTTTTTGTATTTTTAGTAGAGACAGGGTTTCACCGTGGTCTCGATCTCCTGACCTCATGATCCGCCCGCCTCGGCCTCCCAAAGTGCTGGGATTACAAGCCTGAGCCATCGCGCCCGGCCTAATGTCTTACATTTCCTTCCATGTTGTTGCCAATGACAGGGTCTCATTCTTTTTTTTTTTTTTTGAGACGGAGTCTTGCTCTGTCACCCAGGCTGGAGTGCAGTGGCACAATCTTGGCTCACTGCAAGCTCTGCCTCCCGGGTTCATGCCATTCTCCTGCCTCAGCCTCCTGAGTAGCTAGGACTACAGGTGCCCGCCACCATGCCTGGCTAATTTTTTGTATTTTTAGTAGAGATGGGGTTTCACCATGTTAGCCAGGATGGTCTCGATCTCCTGACCTTGTGATCTGCCCACCTCAGCCTCCTAAAGTGCTGGGATTACAGGCGTGAGCCACTGGGCCCAGCCGAGAAGGTCTCATTCTTTTTTATGGCTGAATAGTACTCCACTGTGTGTATGTACCACATTTTTTTTTTTTTTATCTATTCATCTGTTGGTGGAAGCTTAGATTAATTCCAAACCTTGGCTATTGTGAATAGTGCCGCGATAAACATGGAATGTCTTCAATATACTGATATCCTTTCTTTGGGATATATACCTCACAGTGGGATTGCTGGATCATACGGCAGTTCTATTTTTAGTTTTTTAGGCACTTCTATATTGTTCTCCAAACTGTTCTCCATACTGGTTATACTAATATACATTCCTACCAACAGTATATGAAGATTCCTTTTTCTCTGCATCCTCGCTAGCATTCATTATTGCCTGTCTTTTCAATAAAAGGCATTTTATTTTATTTCTTATTTTATCTTTTGAGACAGAGTCTTGCTCTGTCGCTCAGGCTGGAGTGTAGTGGTGCTATCTCAACTCATTGCAACCTCCACCTCCCACATTCAAGCAATTGTTGTGTCTCAGCCTCCCTAGTAGCTGGGATTACAGTTGTGTGCCACCAAGCACACAACTTGCCACCAAGTCCTGCTAATTTTTGTATTTTTTTTTTTTTTTTGAGACAGAGTCTTGCTCTGTTGCCCAGGCTGGAGTGCAGTGGTGCCATCTCTGCTCACTGCAAGCTCCCCCTCTGGGGTTCACACCATTCTCCTGCCTCAGCCTCCCGAGTAGCTGGGACTACAGGCGCCCGCCACCACGCCCGGCTAATTTTTTATATTTTTAGTAGAGATGGGGTTTCACCATGTTAGCCAGGATGGTCTTGATCTCCTGACCTCGTGATCCACCCGCCTCGGCCTCCCAAAGTGCTGGGATTATAGGTGTGAGCCATCGCGCCCGGCCGCAAATACTGTCTTTATTAAACTCTGCTCAGATTAACCAATTTGAGGATGTCTTTTCTGCTGTGACTCACAGATGAATACACACATACTTCCTCCCACATCCTGCCCTCAGTGTGTATGGTATAGACTTTTTGATAGTACTGGTGGGCTATGACAAGATGCCCTCTCCCTCCTCAGGGGCCTGGGGTTATAACTGTGTCAAGAGGGTTTGACCACAACACCATTGATAGTTGAGGCCAGGTTCTTTGTTGGAGAGAAGGTGGTTTTCCTTTGCATCATGGAATAAGTAGCAGCACCCCAGCCTCTATCTGCTAGACGCCAGTAGTATTCCCCACTCCAAATCTTGACAACCCCAAATGTCTTCAGACATTGCCAAAGAAAGGTACCTTCAGGGCAAAAATTACTCCCCCCGCAACCAACCGCCGCACTGCCCCATTTGAGAACCACTGGTTTAGATGATAGGAGATTCTTGGTGTGTGGCAGATAGGATTGAGGTTGAAGGCTGATGCCAGGTGTAGGGACCAGGGCTCTAACTCCTCAGAGAGCACGTAAACCATGAATCTACCCTGTAGTTGCTGTGCCCAAATTCATTGCCATTCCAGGAAATGAGCTTACCACATTGACTGTTGAAGTCATGCCAGCCCCAGCATCAAACGTGAACCAGTGGGTGTTTCAGTTAAAATTGCAGGAGGGGACTTGGTCCTTCCTGTTGCTTCTTCTGACACCTGCATCACTGCTTTCTTTTTTCTTTTTTTTTTTTTTGAGGTGGAGTCTCGCTCTGTCACCCAGGCTAGAGTGCAGTGACGCGATCTCGGCTCACTGCAAGCTCCGCCTCCTGGGTTCGCGCCATTCTCCTGCCTCAGCCTCCCGCGTAGCTGGGACTATAGGCGCCCGCCACCTCGCCCGGCTAATTTTTTTTGTATTTTTAGTAGAGACGGGGTTTCACCGTGTCAGCCAGGATGGTCTCGATCTCCTGACCTCGTGATCCGCCCGCCTCGGCCTCCCAAAGTGCCGGGATTACAGGTGTGAGCCACCGTGCCCGGCCTGCATCACCACCTTCTTGATGTCCGTGTATCTGACATAGTTTTCTAGACAGCAGAGCTGCAGATCCACAAGGCACAGTTGGGTCAGGGACATGAAACTCCGTGCTGGTGAGCTTCCCATTCAGCTCAGCCTGTGCTAAGGGGGCTTGAGATGCAGGATTCCTGCAGTAGATGGTGAAGGAAGAGATCAAAGAGCTCAGAGACGTCAGCATACTTGGGGGGATATATTAAATAAGACCAGACCACCCACTAGGGGCCCAGGACACACGAAGGCCACTGGGAGAGAGGGCACCCACACTGCTGAGCATTTTAGTGGTGGCTCTCCCCTGCAGACAGCACCAGTGGTAGGAAAGCCTTTTACAGACCTAAATGTAGTCATTCAGTCATTCAGCAAACATCCACTGAGCATGTACTATGGGCCATGTGGACTGGAACAGTCAGAAGGATAAGAATCTCATTTTACAGAGGGGAACCTGAGGCCCAGTGAGGTGAAGCCACTTTCCCAAGGCACATGGTGATGGCTGGGATGGGGACTGGTTCCAAAGCCCACACCCTTTAGCCCACATCCAGAGCTCTGTGCAGATGTCCCACCTCCTGCTTAGGGCAGAGAGTGGGCTCCAGTGGGGCTGTCTCTGCATCTCTTCCTCCTCCACACTCCCGGTTGCAGTCCTTTGTTCACTCATCACTTTGTTCACCAGAGAGTCCATGAACACCCACTCAATGCCAGGAATGAACCAGGAGGCTAGAGACTGCTGGAGGATAGACAGGTAGACAGACAGACGGACATCTAGGGGAAGCACGATGCAGGACTAGGTCTTCAGGCACTCGCTCCAGTCCAGTTTCCACGTGTTTACTGTGAACCAGCCTCAAGAGACACAGAGACAGTTTCTCTTCATTGCTACAGGGATGGTGGCACACAAGTGAGGCCCTGCAGTGGCCACATGGACGGATTTTCATGATTGTTGTACACACAAACACACATAGGCCTGTTCTCCAGTTTATCAACACACACATCCATGCACATATACTCACAAGCTTCCATGCTCACTGTACAGTCACATTCTACCCACGGGCACACAGGACAGCTACTCTCTCTCTGTCTGTCTGTCTATGCCTGTCTCTGTCTCTCTCTCTTTCACACACACACACACACACACACGCCCACACACACACACACACACAGAGTAGTTCCCCCTTATATGAAGGGAATATCTTCCAAGCCCCCCAGTGGATGTCTGAAACCGTAGACAGTACTGAGCCTCCCTATATACTATGTTTTATCCTATATATACAAACCTATGATAAAGTTTTATTTATAAATTAGGCACAGTAAGAGATTAATAACAACAATAATAAAGTCAACAATTATAACAATATACCTGTACTGTAATAAAAGTTACACGACGAATGTGCTCTCTCCCTCTAACATCTTAATGTACTCTCTCCCTCTAACATCTTAATGTACTATACTCACCGATTTTTGGATGGTGGTTGACTGCAGGTAACTAGAACCTTGTAAAGTGAAACCATGAATGAAGGGGGACTTGTATACCCACACGGCTCCCTGATAGCAATGGAGATGACAGGACCCCATTAAAAACATTAAGGATGGGCTGGGCATGATGGCTCATGCCTGTAATCCCAACTCTTTGGGAAGCTGAGGTGGGAGGATCACTTGAAGCCAGGAGTTCAAGACCAGCCTGGGCAACATAGCCAGACCCCATCTCTACCAAAAATTTAGAAAAATTAGCCAGGTGGTGTGGTGTATGTCTGCAGTCCCAGCTACTTGAGAGGCCGAGGTGGAAGGATCGCTTGAGGTAAGGAGTTTGATGCTTCAGTGAACCGTGATCAGGCCACTGTATTCCAGCCTGGGTGACAGAGTGAGACCCAGACTCTAAGAACATTTAAAGAAAAAAATTAGGGGTCGGGTGTGGTGGCTCATGCCTGTAATCCCAGCACTTTGGGAGGCCGAGGCGGGCGGATCACCTGAGCTCAGGAGTTTGAGACCAGCCTGGCTAATGTGGTGAAACCCCATCTCTACTAAAAATATAAAAATTAGTCAGGCATGGAGGCAGTCGCCTGTAATCCCAGCTACTGAGGAGGCTGAGGCAGGAGAATTGCTTGAACCCGGGAGGCGGAGGGTGCAGTGAGCAGAGATCGCTCCATTGCACTCCAGCCTGGGAGACAAGAGCAAGACTTCGTCTCAAAAAAAAAAAAAAAAAAATTAGGGATGATCAAGAGACAGAAGTCAATTGTCCATATAAAATGTCACAATCCCGGCCGGGCGCGGTGGCTCACGCTTGTAATCCCAGCACTTTGGGAGGCCGAGGCGGGCGGATCACGAGGTCAGGAGATCGAGACCATGGTGAAACCCCGTCTCTACTAAAAATACAAAAAATTAGCCGGGCGCGGTGGCGGGCGCCTGTAGTCCCAGCTACTCGGAGAGGCTGAGGCAGGAGAATGGCGTGAACCCGGGAGGCGGAGCTTGCAGTGAGCCGAGATTGCGCCACTGCACTCCAGCCTGGGTGACAGAGCAAGACTCCGTCTCAAAAAAAAAAAAAAAAAAAAAAAAAAAAAATGTCACAATCCCTTCGCTGTTTTGTGGATCTGGAACTCCTTAGCCTAAGGAGAGTCCAAATCTCCAGGGGAAAGGAAGAACAGCAACCCCACGGCAGGTGTATAAAGTGATGATTCCCTTGGTCTTTGCCCAGACAAACCCACAGCCACTTGAACCGTTCTGACACCCAACAGAATAGCACCACGATCCACTCTTTCCATGACACCACGCCAACTGGATCAGATGAGCCCAAAGCAGCCAGTTCTCTGGATGCCTTGATAAGAAAGCCTCCACTTTCTCGTCTTTTCCCCCAGCCTAGGGAATGAAGCCTGGAGACTGGACAATAAATGCTCAGCTGGGTGACAAAATCTTGCTTATAAGGGCTGCCCTAAATCACAGTGTGCTGAAGGTAATACTTGGTCGTCTTGTGTAGCAAAAATCCACCCACCACAGGTACCAACCAGGTGAATGGAGCAAACACATGCCATGTTGACTCCCTGGGGACAGACGGTTCCCTTCAAGTCAGCAAACCATCACTGCAGGTCATGGCCTACAGAGAGCTCCAGCCCTGGGCCCAGAGAATCATTTCTGCATGTCAACTCTACCACTTCAGACCAACAGCATTGGAGAAACAGCAAGGACAGAAAAGCCCAGGAGCCGATGGTTCAGGACCTGTGAAGCAAGGGGCGGGGGAAGGGAGGTTCTTGTTTCAATGTCAAATGATCTAGCACAACCTGGAGAAAACAGCTCACCGGGACCTGTCTCCAAACTCTTTCCCTGGTGCTGCCTAAATGTCCCATGCCACTCTCCACTGGCGGCCCCAGGGACACCTCCTCAACCTCATGTATATTGTATTTTCTTTTTCTTTCTTTTCTTTTTTCTTTTTTTTTTTTCAAAATGTAGTTTTGCTCTTGTCGCCCAGGCTGGAGTGCAATGGCGTGATCTCTGCTCACTGCAACCTCTGCCTCCTGGGTTCAAGCTATTCTCCTGCCTCAGCCTCCTGAGTAGCTGGGATTACAGGCGCCCACCACCAGGCCCAGCTAATTTTGGTATTTTTAGTAGAGGCGGGGTTTCACCATGTTGGCCAGGCTGGTCTCAAACCCCTGACCTCAAATGACCCACCCGCCTCAGGCTCCCAAAGTGCTGGGATTACAGGTGTGAGCCACCATGCCCGGCCTAGACTGCCATTTTCTAAGCAGCCTTCCCTTAATGTTTCAATGAACTTCTGATTGAATGCTAATTTTCAAGACCTCGGCGGAAGTGAGTACTTTGGGAAAATATTGCTCGATGAGCTCTGGGGAAAGAGGAGCAGCACCACTTAGCAATTATTGAGACAATTCTCACAGGAGCAGTATCATGCTGGGGTGATTGTGGTCTCTAGAACCGGAAAGACTTGGATTTGAGTCACGACTCTACCTTTTGCTAGCTGCATGGACCTGCATGGTTTATCTAATTTATTGAAGTCTGTACTTTTCTCCTTTTAGGCAGTGGACAAAGCACTTTTTTTGTTGTTGTTTTTTTGAGATAAGAGTCTCTTATCGCCTAGGCTAGAGTGCAGTGGCAAGATCTCAGTTCATTGCAACCTCCGCCTCCTGGGTTCAAGCAATTCTTCTGCCTCAGCCTCCCAAGTAGCTGGGATCACAGACACCCACTACCACACCCAGCTGATTTTTTTTTTTTTTTTTTTGAGACGGAGTCTCTCTCGTCACCCAGGCTGGAGTGCAGTGGCGCGATCTCGGCTCACTGCAAGCTCTGCCTGTAGCTGGGACTACAGGCGCCTGCCACCACGCCCGGCTAATTTTGTTTTTGTATTTTTAGTAGAAACGGGGTTTCACCGTGTTAGCCAGGATGGTCTCGATCTCCTGACCTCGTGATCTGCCCACCTCGGCCTCCCAAAGTGCCGGGATTACAGACGTGAGCCACCGTGCCAGGCCCAAAGCACTTTTTTATAGCCCCTAGTTTGCTGTTGTGTCTAAGATTCTTTCCTCTAGGGCCAGCACAGCTTGGGTTTGAATTGTGGCTCTCCACGGCCTTGGGCAAGTTGGTTAACTTTTTGTGCCTCAGTTTCCCCACTCGTAAAGTGGGGCTGGGGAAAAACCCTACCTCATAGGGAATATTAAGTGAGTTCATGAAAGCCCTCGGTGCCTGGCATGCGATAACCACTACCTAGACATAAGGTATGTTTACATGCACTGGTTGTTTACCACGATGCACCAGCATTCATTCAAGTTATTTTCTTCCAGAGTCCGCCTGGAATGTAGAACCGGCCAGCTCTCCTCCTCAAACAGTTCCTGCAGCCTCCAGTTATCTGTGTGGGCAGAGGCGGGAGTGTGGGTGTGTGGCCTGCCCTGGGACAGTGATGACGAGAGGCATGTGCTTGTGTCCGGAGCTGTCCCCTTCCCTGCTCAGGGCCCACCAAATATGTCCATGGTCTCGGCTGCCTGGTCAACTGCCACCCCGGGCTGCCGTCTCCTGGCCAGACCTGGAGCTCACAAGCTAATTTTAGAAATGACTCTGGTCATCTCAGCTGCCGCTATCACATTGGCCCAGAAGGAGGGTGGGGGGGGACGGGTCGGGGAGGGGCAGTAACGGGGAGGGATGTGTGTCGGTGTGTGTGGAGAGGGTGCTCCTTTGCTCCTGCTTTCCCGGCTTGGTGGGGTCCCTTCGCGGCCACCCGGGGAGACGTCTTAGGCAGTCGTGGTTCCTGTGACCTGCATCCTCTTTGCAGAAGGTACTATTGGGCTGGGTTTTAGACGGGCACCTTGCGAGCTGATCGGCAAGTTTTAATTTTCCGGAATGCGCTGCCGGGGGCTGCGGTGGCAGGCCTCCGGTCTTTTGGTCTATTTTAGGCCTTTGTGGTGTTGAGAGCTTCCGAGGCCTGATTCCTTTGCCCGTTGCCCGTGCTGCTCACTTTGAAAACAAGAGTGTTTCGGTGGAAGGATTTGAGAACAAAACGCTGGGGCAAATGGACATTTTTAAGAGTCACTCTCCTCAGGCCCCAGCTGTTCGCTAATAATTTTAAAAAATGTGTTTAGGGTTATGAGTTAATCTCCACTGTGAATCTTGGCCCGCAGACGTCAGGGTTTATATTTTTCCTCAACTACCAGTAATTTCTGCTTAACTGGTGTTCAGTTACGGTCAGGGAAGAGCCAGGCTTCCCCTTTCGTGTTTCCAACCCTGTCGAGTCGAAATGTTAATTTTAATGTTCTTTTTTAAACTGCAAATTAAGCATGTATGAGTGTTGGGGGAAGGGCAATGGAAGTTCATGGCCGAAGGTTTCAATTTCATGCCACCTTCCTTGAGCTCTGTCTGAGGGAAGGTGTCTTATCTGGCACCCCGGATAGCAGGCATTTCTTTGAATGAAGAAGATTCACAGGTCTCAGTGGCCCCGTAGTGGGGCAGAAGGGGGCTATGCTTTGACATGGAGCTCTCTCCCAGGAGAGGAGAAGACCTGACCAGCTACAGGCCTCTGGGCTGCTGCCTTCCTGCAGCTTTTCCATGGAGGAGGCCAGGAGTGGGGAGGCCAGGAGTGGGGAGGCCTGGAGTGGGGAGGCCTGGAGTGGGGAGGCCAGGAGTGGGGAGGCCTGGAGTGGGGAGCCCAGTCGGCTCCCAGTTGGCTCCAAGCTGTCCAGTCTGGCCTCAACCCACAGGTGTGGGGGCCTGGGCTTCTATCCTGTAGGGCCTGGAAAACGAGGCTGTCTCTTTCACTTTGTGGCTGTCCAAAAAGATGCTGCCTCATTCAGTGCACCAGCTCATGGAGGCTGAGTGTCCCACTGGGGCTTCTAGACTCCAACAAGGATAATGGTTGCCTTGGGTGCGGTATCCATTGCTGACCTAAGTTGTATTCTCCTGTGCCTGGGTACCATGTCCAGTGTGTACCTTGGGAGCAGAAAAGAGAGGGGTCTATATACTCTTAGGCTATAGATGAGTTCTAGAAAATAATAGTGGAGAGGAGAGAGAGAAAAGAAGAAAGAGGAGGAGGAGAAGGAGAAGAAGAGAAGGAGGAGGAGGACAAAAAGCAGGAGGAGAAAGAGAAGAAGGAGGAGAAGAAGAATAGCAAAGGAAAAGGCCAAGTGGGTGGAGGAGGGAGGAGAAGGAGGAAGAGGAGGAGGAGAGGGAGTCTCCTGGTCTCCTGGCTTTTGAAGGGCTGCATGTTACCGATCAACAAATATTTGATGTCACCTGCCTCCAGGCCTGGTCACCTTGAATATCCTGGTGTGGGCTCTGTAACCTTGGACGAGTCCTCTCCCCAGTCGGAACTTAGTTTCTCCTTCTAAAACCTGAGGGGGTTGGGCTAGACCACCTCTGAGATCTTTCCTAGGATTCAGCATCCAGGAAGGTGTTTCTTGAAGTGACGGGTGTTGACGACCTACCTATCAGACTCATGTGGGGCAGGAGGCGGGGGGGCTGTTTTAAAAATGCAGATTCCTGGGTTCATCCTAGACCTTTTGAACAGTCTTGGGGGAAGGGGCCCAGAAATCCACAGATTTTAAACCTCACAGGTGGTTCTGGTGCCTACCCAAATTGAAGAGCTTTTCCTTTCACTCGAGCTAACAAAACCACAGAAGGCTGTTGCTCAGCACCTGCCCTGTCAAAACTCATGGAATTTCCATGTTTCACAAACACGGAAAACGTACACAGCCCTTTATTAGGGTCTGACTATCGCAAAGATTTTATTGGGCAGATGTTCCTCCAGGGGTAAGATCAAGACTTTCTGTGGCATTTTGAGGTGGGAATGGAGGGCCTCAAAACTGAGCAGAACCACTTTCAGCTGCCAAAAGATAGGGACCCGGGACTGTGAGCCTACAAGGCTATGGTGAGACAGCCCTTCACTGGGTCCTGGTAGATACAAACAACTGTCTGAATGGCCCATTTGAAGCACATGGTTAGCTGCTGTGGTATGTGGCATATCTTTAATATTTAAACAAAGTGGCCGGGTGCGGTGGCTCACACCTTTAATCCCAGCACTTTGGGAGGCCGAGGCGGGTGGATCACGAGGTCAGGAGATCGAGACCATCCTGGCTAACACGGTGAAACCCCATCTCTACTAAAAATACAAAAAAATTAGCTGGGCATGATGGCGGGCACCTGTAGTCCCAGCTACTCAGGAGGCTGAGGCAGGAGAATGGCGTGAACCCAGGTGGAGGAGGTTACAGTGAGCCGAGATCACGCCACTGCACTCCAGCCTGGGAACAGAGAGAGACTCCGTCTCAAAAATAAAAATAAAAATAAAAATAAACAAAGTGAAATTAAATTATCTGAAAAATGGAGGAGGAGGGTTTGAGACCAGGGAGGATCCCCCTCCCCTCCAGAGTGCTGCCAAATCCAACCCCTCCTGTTGACAGATGGTGCAGCTGAGGCACAGAGAGGGAAAGCCACTTGTTCAAGGACACACAGCCCTGCAGCAAGAGCGTTGGGCCAAGATCAGCCCCTGCTGTCACGGCTGGTGTTCAGGGAGCAACCAGGAGCCCCTTATGTTAGAAATAATAGTCAAATCCACCATATTATCCCCCCCCCACCAAGATCTTAAGGAAAGGATAAACCTCAGTTTTCATTTGAATGGGGGCAGCAAAAATAAATTGCATCTTATTTTATTTTTAGTTTGAAACAAGGGCTGGCTCTATCACCCAGGCTGGAGTGCAGTGGCACAATCTCG
Organism: Hylobates moloch; assembly: GCF_009828535.3. Taxonomy (NCBI): domain Eukaryota; kingdom Metazoa; phylum Chordata; class Mammalia; order Primates; family Hylobatidae; genus Hylobates; species Hylobates moloch. The sequence goes on from NW_026652294.1 coordinate 7,413,396, forward strand.
GCTCACTGCAACCTCTGCCTCTGAGGTTTAAGCCATCCTTCCATCTCAACCTCCTGAGTAGCTGGGACTACAGGAGTGCACCACCACGCCCGGCTAATTTTTATACTTTTTGTAGAGATGGGGTTTCACCATGTTGCCCAGTCTGGTCTCGAACTTGTGAGCTCAAGTGATCCACCCACCTCAGCCTCCCAAAGTGTTGGGATTACAGGTGTGGAACAACTGCGCCTGGCAGAAAATGAACTTTATTATACAAACAAGGGCCTTGGACATCAAGGTAGATTTCTTTCTCTCTGACACACACACACACACACCCCTCAGTCTGAAGGATCCAGAGACACCATTAGCTTCATATGAATCTCTCCTCTCCCACAGCCTGACTCATCCAGTTTCACAATTGTCCCTATCTGCTTCTTTTTCACTGTGTTTCTCCCTGATGCTGATTTACTTTTAAGAATTGTAGTTTCTGGCAACAGAGGAAAGATCCTCAAGAATCGGCAAAGTGAGTTTACCACTTGGCCAGTGCTCATGCGTAGGGTAGCAAGAATTTCAAGGTTCAGGGTTTCAAGTTAATTTTTCTCTGCCCATAAAAGATGGAATGCATTTTCAGCTGTTTCTTGGGTACCAGCTGGGGTTTGAGTTTCAATTTCATGGAGGGCAGCTGGATTAACTGTTGCGTTAAGGGAGAGATGTTTGCTTGATGGGATTAAATGTCTCATTCATGCTTAATATTCCAGTGAGCTTGGGCGTGAGTTATTAGCCCCATTTTACAGGCCAGGAAGTAATATTTGGAGCCTGGAGTGACCCCAGGTTATGCAGGGTGAAGTAAAAGCAGGACTCAATACCTTCCTGCCAGAGACTGGACTGTTCAGCATAATGTAATAAACAACATCCGTTGAGATAATAAATTGTTTCACAGAGACAGATAAGAAAGCTTTTTCACATTCATTACCTCATTTAATCCACTGATGATCAAGGCAGGGTAGTGATACTGTCCCAGTTTTATAGAGGAGGAAACTCCGCATCAGAGAGGTTTAGTGACTTGCTTTTCTGCTTGTTTTTCTGCCAACAGTGGATGACTCATTTTTTTCAGTTCTTTCTCTGTTACATCTAGTTATTATTCAAAGCAAAGATGATGTTGCCCTCCTTTTCTCTTGATGCTCCTTCCCATTTGTCATGATTCTTCCAGACCAGGGTTCTAGACCAATGTCAGTGTAGACACTATTGACATTTGGGTTGCATATCTCTTTGTTGTGGACCTGTCATGTGCTTGGAAAAATGTGTAGCAGCATCCCTGTCCTTGACCCAGTAGATGCCAGTAGCACCTCCTCTCCAGTTGTGACAACCCAAAATGTCTCTAGGATGTTTCCAAAAATGTCCATTGGCAGGCACAATCACCACTTGGTGAGTTCTGTCCCACAGAACCTTCTGCGATGATAGGAATCCTCTGTATCTGTGCTGTCCAACATGGTAGCCATGAGCCACGTGGCTCATACAACTGAGACGCTAAATTTTTGATTTAATTTAGTTAGAATTCATCTAAATTTAACAAGCCACCTGTGGCTAGTGGCTACTGTATAACTACAGCTCTAGGTAGCAACACAGTAGTGGATAGAAAATTAGCCCTTTGAGGCCGGGCACGGTGGCTCATGCCGGTAATCCCAGCACTTTGGGAGGCCAAGGCGGGCGGATCACAAGGTCAGGAGATCGAGACCATTCTGGCTAACACAGTGAAACCCTGTCTCTACTAAAAATGCAAAAAAATTAGCCAGGCGTGGTGACGGGCACCTGTAGTCCCAGCTACTCGGGAGGCTGACGCAGGAGAATGGCGTGAACCTGGGAGGTGGAGCTTGCAGTGAGCCGAGATTGCACCACTGTACTCCAGCCTGGACAACAGAGTGAGACTCTGCCTCAAAAAAAAAAAAAAAAAAAAGAGAAGAAAAAAAGAAAATTAGCCCTTTGATGGAGCACTCAACCCTAAAATCAGTCAGGGGAATCTGTTACCAAAAGTCTAACCAGCTTCTTGCTTCATGGTGGCCGGGAAACACTAGGCTGGAAATGGCAAATACTTGGCACAGGTTCCATCCCTAGCCATTCCTACACCCGTGGCAGACATTGCTAGTTAATCACAGCACGCTGTCTTGTTCTGCCTAGGCATAGCTCAGAATGTTTCTCAATACAACACTCTGGGCAGCCCCCAACTACACATCAGTTGGTGCTGGCAGGTGAAAGAAACATTATTGGCCATCCTGGCACTCAGCCACGAGGCCCATCTGTGAGGTCCAGCATCTCATCAGCCTGTAAGAGTAGCCTGATGACTCACCGGGTGGCCAGGAGTGTGTGGCCAGCCTAGGTCAGTGGAGCAACCATGATACGGAGAGGGGAGAGCCAATGGGCTGGAGGAGCTGAGATTTTTTTTCTAATTTCTCAAAGAAACACCCACTGCATGATTTAGCAATGGAGGCTGGCAGGGTGGGGGTGGGGCTACTGGCTGGTCAGCCACTGATATTCAAAGCATTTGAAGATTTTAATCTGCCTGGGACTGAATCTGAGTCAACTGGGGACATAGCTGCTGCCAAGGACATGGTAATAACGTCAGAAATGGCTCACAGGCCTGCAGAGCATCTAGTACTCAAACCGCTCTGTGAAGGGGGCAAGAAAAACTGCATCCCCATTTGACAGATGGAGGAGTTGGTGACCTGAGAGGTTTGACAACAGGCATAGTGAGGCCGACACTTAGATCTAAGACTTCCAGGGCTGTTGTGGACCCATGGAAGTGCGGGAAGCCTGGCGTGTGTACCCTTGTCAACCCTTTGCAGAGTGAAATGTCCACTTCTGCGGCAGAAGGCAGGTTAGAAAAGTCCCAAGAGACAGTGAGCATTGTTCTGATGAAACTGGGAGCCATGTTCCCTGAGAAAAGGCTGAAGGCGACAGATGAGAATACTGGGGGCAGATTCCATCATTTCAGTAGGAAAAGGGGTTAACCTCGTTGTCTGTTGTTCCAGAGAGCGGAACTGAGGCCACTGTGTGACTGTCCTGGGGAGGTAGCTCTCTGAGAAGGAAGAAAAAGCATCAGACTTTACTCACTGGAACATGAGGACCTTGGTTCTGCTATTGCCGCTGTAGGACCTCAAGAAAGTCACTTCCCTTCCCTGGTTTATGGATGCCAGGATATAGGGGAAGTAGGTTTTATGGCTTCTGAGGGCCTTCTGGAGCTCTGGTTCCAAGGAAGAAACACAATTAGAGCAGACTCCAAATGTCCTATGTATTAGTGACCTCCCTGTCAATGGACATGACCAAGAGGGAACTCATTGACTGTCTATCCTGGAAATTCCTTGTGAATTGAGCTGGGTCTCTGGGGTTTCTCCACGTGTAAAGGCCCCAGGTTCTGATGCTGAGGGGCATTTCTGGCAGCTTTCACACCTGCTGCTCCCTGCCCGCCATTCTTCTTCATCTCACCACCCCACCTGCTTTTCTCTTCCTTCCTCCCTCCCTCTTCAACATTTCATTTTCCCTCCATCAACCTTCCTGCCTTTGTTTCTCACTCATCCCTCTCCCCTTTCTCACCTTCATGTGTATTGTTGTGAGCATGGCCTGAATCCCTGGCTATAGCTGGCTGTGAGCCACCCTTGCCCTGATTAGGGAGAGGATCTGCGTGCTGGGCAAAGTCCCTTTTCATTATTGCCTGGCTCTTTGGCCACCAAACTCCAGGCTTGGGTGAAGTAGGCTGGACTTTGTATGAATCATGAGTCTCTTTTGTCCATTTAGCCTGTGGATGGCAATAAATAGCACTTATGCCCCATTCCCTCCTTCCACGCCCAGGGCAGACATTAATAATCAATCAGAGCACCCTTCTTCCACTCAGCCCAGATAAAGGCTCAGAGTCCTTCCCATGTAACCCACGAGGCAGCCACTATCCGTCTATCAGGATTGATATGTGAATTAAAACTACTTCCCCACTGACTGTATCAGTCAAGGTGCCACTAGAAAACAGCACCCTCAACTGGTATCCTGGAGAGCTTTTTAATGAAAGAACTCTCCCAAGAAATGTGTGCAGGGTTAGGGGAACCAACAAAGCATGTTGAAGCCCTCAGAGATAAGCAGTGGTGGGAATACCTTACTAGCCTTGGGGCTGTATGGGACAAGGGAGAGGAAGGGTGATTTAGGAACACAGAGATAGCTGGAGTTGGTGGACAGGGACCACTTGAAGGGTGTTGTGGTTGGAGACGGAGAAACACAGCATTTCTAAAATTAGGGCCTGATACAGAGAGAGGTGGGTAGAGTCGGAACAAAATACCCTGACCGCTAGTTCCTCTCATATGCAGGTCCTCCCAGAGCCTTCCATTGGCCAAACCAGGGGAAGCCAGAGAGCAAGAGAGCCTGGGGGTGGGGAGCACAATGCCTAGTTGTCAGCTCTTGGGGCACACAGCAGCGTGGCCTGAAGGCGGCCCTTGGAGAGGGCAAGCCACATGGACGTCAGAGCGGTAGTCTTCTTCCCATTACTCAATCCTCTCCTGGGAAGTTCTTTTCCTTCTTGGGGTGAGGCAGCTGTAAAGTCAGGGCTATAGCAGGGTGCAGAGGGCTCACTCCAGTGGGGCCATTTGAGGAGTTTAGGAAAAAAACTGTTTACCAAAGTAGGGGCAGGATGCAATGGTAGCATTAAGGTAACAGTCAGCAAATGACAGCCCACGGCCAGATCCAACTCTGCCTGGTTTTAAAAATAAAGTCAAATTGAAACAGCCATGCCCATTCATTTACACACTAAGTATTGCTGCTTTTGAGCTGCAAGGGTGGAGCTGAGTCATTGTAACAGAGAACCTACAGGCCTCAATGCTCAGAAGATTTCCTATCTGGCGCTTTACAAAAAATATTTGCTGCCACCTCCCTTAAGGAATGCTGCAGCACTTTGAGGATGGCAACAGTGGAGCTGTTACTTTTCTGGGCCTGAAGTGTAAGAGGAGGGAGCTGCTGCCGCAACAGGAGAGGGGAGAGAGTGGAGAGAGCAGCCTGAAGGCGCCTTTGGAAGAGGGAGGCAGGCAACCATGGTCATCCAGGAGGGAGAGTGAAGACACAGATGCCCTCTGATCTCCTACTAGTGGATGATTCCCATTAGCTGAACCCACCTGGAAGATGGAAAGTGAAGGAGTCCATTATAAGAGTCCACAGGGTCAGCAGCCAGACATAGAGCAAGGTAGAAGAGATGGAGGGGGAATCTGAAGGTGGTGTCTTCAGTTCTCCCAGCCTCCTTTTTTTCCCTCTGTGTCTGGCCTCCGATATGACCATCAGAGAAACCAGGTGTCAGGCAGTCAGATCATTCCTGCTGAGCATCTAAGCTCCGTGCTGGTGTTCTCGGTGGCCAACCTCCCTGCCTGCCTCCAGGAACCTTGTGGAACAGCTGAGGAATTACATGCTTACACTCACCAACCAGACTATGGGCAAGACAGAATTCTAAATGAAGATCGAATTAATAAAGAACCAAATAGTGACCTAAGCCTTGTGGCCAGTGGAGGGGAGGGCAGGTGACAGCGGGTGTTTGGGTGGAGGCTGCAGGAGGCTGTCATAGAATCCTGCAAGGTGACATCGGCTGGCACCCTCAGGCATGGTGTCATGGAGGAAGGTGTCCCCCCAGGCACATGAAGGATGGCGGAGTCAGAGGCAGGAAGGGGAAAGAAACAGCTTTTATTGAGAAGCTGCCGTGTGCCAGGCACACGTGGCGGTCCATGCTGGGAGGCCAGTGTACTAAAGTGGCTCTGAGCTCAGCCTCTAAAGTCAGACCATCTGGGTCCAGGAATCAGCCCCACCACCTTCTGGCTGGGCACAAGACACATCCCCTCCCTCTGCCTGAGTGTACTGAGATAGAGTTACTCAGATAATCCACCTCTTCGGATGGAAAGAGTAAATGATGTGATCTACTTAAGTCCTCAGTATTGAGCAATGCAGAAATCCTAGTGGTACCATTATCCATAGCCCTGATTTTGTCATGTCCCCTGCTGCAATGGAAGAATGGCAGAAATCTCAGAATGGAACAGAAAAAATACAGGGATTTAGGCACTTAGGTTATCTTCACCTCCTCCTGTGTGACCTTGATCCAATTTGTTCACCTTTCTGATCCCAACTACCACACACCTTGTGCTGTGACTAACACCAAACAGATGCTAAGTAAATGCCAGTGCCCCCTGCACACCCTGCCCTACCCCTGAATGTACCTACTTAAGCCAGCTTCCTAGGGTTCCACAGCTTGCCACCAGGACATAGGGCACCTCTGAGGCTTGGCCTGGCACCCACAGATTGGTCCTCTCTTATCATCACTGATGTGGAGCTTTGATGGGAAGCTGAGCGTGTGTGGGAGAAGTCAGGAACACCCTGGGGTAAGTCTCACCTTGGCTTTCTTGCTGGGGGACCTCAGACAAGTGTCTCAACCTCTCAGAATCTGTCTGTTCTATGGGAGTGATGCCAACCATGTAGTCCTATTGTGGGAATGAAATGTGATCATGGATTTTAATATAATGAAATTCCAGGTCCAGTAGGAATTTAAGGGTCATGGGGGAGTTTAGGAGTAAGGATCTATATCAGTGCTTGGCACACAGTTGGTTCTCCCTAAATGTTCGGTGAATTGTCTTGTGCTGGGTGCTGGGCTGGGGTCTTCAGTCCGGTTTTAACCGTGGAGTCAAGGGAAAGTGAAAATCTGACTGAGAGAGGTTACCAGGGATCTAGCACATGCTTGATATGTGGGTGTCCTCTCATTGCACGGCTAGGAAAACTGAGGCTCGGAGAGCTCCCTGGGGTCTCAAAAAGGATGTGAACTCAGGCCATGATAAACATGCTTTCCCATTATGTGTGGATGCAGACAGCACAGGGGGACATCAGAAATCTCTGCCCACAGACTTGCTGCTCTATCCCTTCTCAGGCTCATTTCTAACTGTTCATTCATTCATTCACCTATTCATTTGACAAATATTTAACTTTTATTTTATTTTAATTAATTAATTTTTTAAGAGACAGAGTCTATTACTGCCACTTGGACTGGAGAGCAGTGGCGTGATCACAGCTCACTGTAGCCTTGAACTCCTGGGCTCAAGTGATACTTCTGCCTCAGCCTCCCGCATAGCTGCAAACCACAAGTATCTGCCACTATACCTGGCTAATTAAAAAATTTTTTTTAGACATGGGGTTGAGAGGTGACAACATGCTAGCAGCCCTTGCTCGCTCTCGGTGCCTCCTCCACCTAGGCGTCCACTCTGGCCGCGCTTAAGAAGCCCTTCAGTCCACCCTTGCACTTAGGAGCCCCTCTCTGTGCTGGCCGAGACCGAAGCCGGCTTCCTCTGCTTGCGGGGAGGTGTGGAGGGAGAGAAGTGGGCGGGAACCCGGGCCAGTGCGAGTTCCGGGTGGTCGGAGGCTCCGCACTCGGAGCGGCCGGCCGGCGCCGCTGGCCCTGGGCAGTGAGGCGCTTAGCACCCAGGCCAGCAGCTGCGGAGGGTGCGCTGGGTCCCCCAGCACTGCTGGCCCGCCCGCGCCGCGCTCCAATTCTCACCGCGCCTCAGCCGCCTCCCCGCAGGGCAGGGCTCGGGTCCTGCAGCCCGCCATGCCCGAGCCCCCCTACTCCCCCACTGGTGGGATCGCACGCCACCAGAGCCCCCACGGCACCCGGTCCCATGGACTGCCCAAGCGCTGATTAGTGCGGGAAGCTCAGCCCGTGGCCCCAGCTTAAGATCCACTAAGCGAACCCAGCTGGGCTGCTGAGTCGGCCGCAGGTGTGCGGGGGGTGGGGGTGGGGGTGGGGGGAGCTGGATTGGAGAACTTTTATGTCTAGCTAAAGGGTTGTAGATGCACCAATCAGCACTCTGTGTCTAGCTAAAGGTTTGTAAACACACCAATCAGCACCCTGTGAAAACGGACCAGTCAGCTCTCTGTAAAACAGGCCAATCAGGTCTCTGTAAAATGGACCAATCGGCAGGATGTGGGTGGGGTCAGATAAGGAAATAAAAGCAGGCTACCCGAACCAGCTGTGGCAACACGCTTAGGTTTCCTCACACGTTGTGGAATGTTTGTGTTTTTGTTTTGCTCTTTGCAATAAATCTTGCTGCTGGCCAATTGTTGGGTCTACGCTGCGTTTGTGAGCTTCACTCCTGCAGCCAGCGAGACCACGAACCCATCGGGAGGAACGAACAACTTCAGACGCGCTGCCTTTAAGAGCTGTAACATTCACCGCGAAGGCCTGCAGCTTCACTCCTGAAGTCAGTGAGACCGCGAACCCACCGGAAGGAAGAAACTCCAGACCCGTCCGAACATCCGAAAGAACAAACTCTGGATATACCATCTTTAAGAACTGTAACACTCACCGCGAGGGTCCACGGCTTTATTCTTGAATTCGGCGAGACCAAGAACCCGCCAGTTTCGGACACAGAGTCTTTATGTTGCCCAGGCTCTTTTGGAACTATTTGCTTTTAAGTGATCCTCCTGCCTTGGCTTCTGGAAGTGCTGGTGTTTCAGGTGTGATCCGCTGTGCCTGGACTAACAAATGTTGATTGAAAGCTAAGTATGTGCTAGGCCCTAAGGACTACAGTAAGTGAAGAGAACACGTGAAAATTCTGGCCTTTATAGGGGCTGTGTTTTGGAGGAGGAGTGGGGGTGGCATTGGGAGTTAAGCTGCAATTTAAATAGGGAGTGAACACAGGCACATTGAGAAGACTTTAGGTGACGATGTGAGCCATGCAGAAGGAAAAGCATTTGAGGCAGAGGGAACAGCATGTGCAAAGTTCTTGAGGTGGGAATGTGCTTGGAGGGTGTATCCTGGAGGTCAGTGTGATTAACAGGGAGGGTAGAAGGGGAGGGTCGTTAGGACAGGTGGTCATGGGGGGGCGCTACAAAGACTTTGGAATGTATTCTATGAGACAGGTGCTATGTTTGCTATGTTACAACTGGACGTTGTGGGGTAGTGGGGGAAGCCTTTGAGGGTCCCATGGGACCACTACTCAGCTCCAGTATGTGTACACGGAAAACAGTTTTAAGTCATCTCCTGGCTTTGGGGTTGCGTTTTCTCTCCCCAGCCTCTCTCCCCTTTAAGGGGAGACTCGAGATTTTATACCGTGAATCCCAAGTGTCTATGACCACCTCATAGGCTTAAAACAGCAGCTGACGAGGCAGGTGTATGTTTTGGGCCCGGACCGAAGTATGGCGATAAGAACACTTGCTTAAATTAAGTCTTGACAAAGCCTCCCCGGCGGGATTGGCTCATGGCCCTGGGTCAGTGGAGCTGGCCCAGGGCCTCTGAGGGGGCAGGACATGGGGGGTGAGGCCCCACATGGAGTTCCCTCGCATTGTCCCTTTCTGCTAAGGCCCTCTGGGAAGGCTGGCAGCCCCGGGGCTAAGGACAGCCCCTACGGCAGCCAGGATTCCCCCTGGAGCCTGAAGCTGAGGGTGATTCTTGGGAAGCGGCTACTGACGTGGCCAGCCTGGGCTGGAGAGGAAGGCGGGTGGTGGCGGCCAAGACAGCCACCTCACGTCAGGCCTATTTATAACTCGGGCTTTGCTCCTTAGGCATGGAGCCTGTGAGTCACTCAGGGGCCTCGCCAGTGTCTCCCAAGGGGATGGGAGGGGAGGGTTTCTTTCCTTCCCTTCTTTCCCCCATCCCCTCTCCCCTTTTGCCCACCCTCCCAGCTTCTTGTGCCTTTTTAAATTAAATTTAATTTTTTTTGAGACAGTTTCACTCTTGTTACCCAGGCTGGAGTGCAATGGCTCGATCTCGGCTCACTGCAACCTCCGCCTCCCAGGTTCAAGCGATTCTCCTGCCTCAGCCTCTCCAGTAGCTGAGATTACAGGCATGTGCTGGCACGCCCATCTAATTTTGTATTTTTAGTAGAGACGAGGTTTCTCCATGTTGGTCAGTCTGGTCTTGAACTCCTGACCTCAGGTGATTCGCCTGCCTCCGCTTCCCAAAGTGTTGGGGTTACAGGCGTGAGCCACCGCGCCCAACCACATTTCTGTGCCTTTGCAAGCTGGAGATCTGATGCAATTTGAATGTCTGTCCCCTCCAAATCTCATGTTGAAGTGTCATCCCCAGTGTTGGAGGTGGGACCTAGTGGGAGGTGTTTGGGTCATGGGGGCAGATCCCTCCTGAATGGCTTGGTGCCCATCCTGGGTTAATCAGTGAGTTCTTGCTCTGTGTTCACGGGAAAGCTGCTTGTTTAAAACGAATCTGGCACTTCCCTCCTCTCTCTCTGTCTCGCTCCCTCTCTCATCATGTGATGCCAGCTCCCCTTCCCCTTCTGCAGTTATTGGAAGCTCCCTGAGGCCTCAGCAGATGCAGATGCAGGTGCAGGTGCAGTGCTTCTTGTACAGCCTGCAGAACTGTGAGCTAATTAAACTTTTTTCTTTCTTTTTTTTTTCTTTCCCCCCATACCCCGTCGCCCAGGCTGGAGTGCAGTGGCGCAATCTCGGCTCGCTGCAAGCTCTGCCTCCCGGGTTCACACCATTCTCTTTCCTCAGCCTCCTGAGTAGCTGAGACTACAGGCGCCCGCCACCATGCCTAGCTAATTTTTTGTATTTTTAGTAGAGATGGGGTTTCACCGTGTTAGCCAGGATGGTCTTGATCTCCTGACCTCGTGATCCACCTGCCTCAGCCTCCCAAAGTGCTGGGATTACAGGCATGAGCCACTGCGCCTGGCCAGACTTTTTTCTTTGTAACTTACCCAGCCCTAGATATTCCTTTACAGCAACACAAAACAGGCTAATTCGAAAGCCCACACTGTGGGAAACTTTTTCTTAAGGTAAAGACTTGGCTGTTGGCACTTGGGCATGTTTTTATGGCCTCCCATTGGGCACGTGACCTCATTAGAGCCGAAATGCTCCTTGGATTTTTGGATCCTGAGATTTCCCTCTTGCAGGGCTTTGTAGGCATGCTGAGGTCTCAGCTAGTGACGTGCTGATAGGCGTGGAATGGCCAGCTCCCAGAATAAAAGCCCTGATTTGTAGCATTTGCCAATTTCTGTGGTGTAAACACTCCCATGGTTGCCGTTAAGTTATGAATTGGGCTTTGCTGAATGCAGAGTTGGAAAGAGATGTTCACAATGGACTCTCAGAAGATTATGAGTGGGGGCTTCAGCACAGAAGCAGGGCCCAGCCAGCTCTTGGGCTCACCAGCTTCTAGGATGTGAAACTGCCTAAGCAGCCTTCACCTTTTCGTCTCAAAAATGTACCATTTCTCTGTATTGGGAACATTCCATGTCCTTCTATTTGAAACTATATATTGTTGGCTGGGTGCAGTGGCTCATGCCTGTAATCACAGCACTTTGGGAGGCTGAGGCAGGTGGATCACTTTAGGCCAGGAGTTCGAGACCAGCCTGGTCAACACGGCAAAACCCCGTCTCTACTGAAAATACAAAAATTAGCCAGGCCCGGTGGCATGTGCCTGTAATCCCAGCTACTCGGGAGGCTTAGAGAGGAGAATCACTTGAACCCAGGAGTTCAAGAGGCGGAGGTTGCAGTGAGCCGAGATTGTGCCACTGCTCTCCGACCTAGGCAACAGAGCAGGACTCTGTCTCAAAAAAAAAAAAAAAAAAAAAAAAGAAAATATTATTGTTAACTATAGTCATCATACAGTGCTATAGAACACTAGAACTTACAAAAGCTTAACATACACCTATTATATGGCATACTATTCTCTAGGTATCAGGCAGGGAATGAAAATGCATGTCCATTCAACACTTCTGCATGAAAATTCATAGCAGTTTTAGTTATAATAGCCACCTTCTAGTCAAGTCACTGAAGGGGAGCTACTTCCAGGCTTACAAGGCCTTAAAGAAGTCCTGGTCAGGCCAGGTGCAGCGGCTCACGCCTGTAATCCCAGCACTTTGGGAGGCCGAGGGTCGGATCACAAGGTCAGGAGTTAGAGACTAGCCTGGCCAACATGATGAAACGCCATCTCTACAAAAAATTAGCCAGGTGTAGTGGCACGTGCTTGTAGTCCCAGCTACTCAGGAGGCTAAGGCAGGAGAATTGCTTGAACTCAGGAGGTGGAGGTTGCAGTGAGCCGAGACTGTGCCATTGTACTCCAGCCTGGGCAACAGAGCAAGACTCCATCCCAAAAAAAAAAAAAAACCAAAACGGAAAACAAAACTGCTGGTCAGTGGTTGCTCTGGCAGCTGGGATGGAGGGTGGGTGTCTCTCAGGAGGGGTCAGTGAAGCACATTGCTCAGAGGGCCTGGCCAACCAGAGCTAGAAGTGAGAAAAGCCAAAGGCAGAAGAGACACCTTCCTCCACTCAAGACTGCTTCTACTAAGACCTTGGTATATTTCCTCCCACTTGATTTTTTATAGGAAGCCTTTTGTTGTTCATTTTGGACAGCTCTGGCGTGTGCAACATTGTACTCAATCTTACTCACTGTACAAGCTGAGACAAGCACCTTCCAATGATTCTGCAAATGTTTCCCAAACAACTCACACACTGCAGGGGTGGGGATGTGGAAAAGGATATAGTCACTTTGGAAAACAGTTGGAAAGTTTCCTTGTTGTTTTGTTTGTTCGTTAGTTTGTTTTTGAGACCAAGTCTCACTCCATTGCCTAGGCTGGAGTGCAGTGGCACCATCTTGGCTTACTGCAACCTCCGCCTCCCGGATTCAAGCAATTCTCCCACCTCAGCATCCCGAATAGCTGGGATTACAGGTGCCTGCCACCACGCCCGGCTAATATTTGTATTTTTAGTAGAGACAGCGTTTTCCCATGTTGGCCAGCCTGGTCTCGGACTCCTGACCTCAGGGGATCCACCCACCTCGGCCTCCCAAAGGGTTGAGATTACAGACGTGAGCCACCACGCCTGGCAGGAAAGTTTTTTTTTTTTTTTTTTAAATTAAATGTAAAATTATCATACTACTCAGCAATTTCACTCAGAGGAACCTATGTGACTTTGCAGCGGCATTATTCATAGTGCCCGTATGGTGGAAACAGTCTAACTGCCCATCACCTGTTGCATGGATTAAGAAGAAAAAAAAAAGCAAAAGCCTGTCTATCCATGCAACAGGAATGCAATTGAGCAACAAAGTAAGGAGGGGCTGACACACACAGGAACATGGATCAATGTTAAAAACATGCAAAGTGAAAGGGGCCAGGGTTAAATGACCAAATACTTTATGATTCCGTTATAGCGAATGTCCAAAAAGGGCACATTTATAGAGATTAGATTTGTGATTGCCTGGGGCTGAGAGAGGGAACAACTAGTGACAGTAAATGGGCATGAAGAGAAGAGTTTTTTTGGGGGTGATGAGAATTTTTTTTTTTTTTTGAGACGGAGTCTCGCTGTCGCCCAGGCTGGAGTGCAGTGGCGCAATCTCGGCTCACTGCAAGCTCTGCCTCCCGGGTTCACGCCATTCTCCTGCCTCAGCCTCTCCGAGTAGCTGGGACTACAGGCGCCCGCCACCACGCCCGGCTAATTTTTTTGTATTTTTAATAGAGACGGGGTTTCACTGTGGTCTCGATCTCCTGACTTCGTGATCCGCCCGCCTGCCTTGGCCTCCCAAAGTACTGGGATTACAGGCGTGAGCCACTGCGCCTGGCTGGGGTGATGAGAATTTCTAAAGTTAGATTGTGGTGACAATTGCACAGCTCTGTAAATTTATCAAAAATCAAGTTGAAAGTTAGAAAGGATTAATGTTATGACATACAAATAATACCCCAATATAGCTGCTTAAAAACAAATACCCAAAGGATTATAAATCATACTACTATAAAGACATATACACATATATGTTTATTGTGGCACTGTTCACAATAGCAAAGACTTGGAACGAACCCAAATGTCCATCAATGATAGACTAGATAAAGAAAATGTGACACATGTAATACTATGCAGCCATAAAAGAGAATGAGTTCATGTCCTTTGCAGGGACATGGATGAAGCTGGAAACCGTCATTCTCGGTAAACTAACACAGAAACAGAAAACCAAACACTGCACGTTCTCACTCAAATAGGAGTTGAACAATGAGAACACATGGACACAGGGAGGGGAACATCACACACTGGGGCCTGTCGAGGGGTGGGGGACTAGGGCAGGGAGAGCATTAGGAGAAATACCTAATGTAGATGATGGGTTGATGGGTGCAGCAAACCACCATGGCACGTGTATACCTATGTAACAAACCCGCATGTGCTACACATATATCCCAGAACTTAAAGTATAATAAAAATAAAAGTTACAACTTTGGCTGGGAAGTAACAGGTGTAAATAAACAAGGAAATATTGTATGGAGATATGGCAAGTAAAAACAATGCTTGCTAAACACTCTTTTTGATGGATTCATACTGTTACTGCGAATTGGAGGTCTCTATTTGACGTTCTCTAGTTATTGGACATCGTGTCTGCTCTTTCAGTGCTACAGTCAACATGGTGATGAAATTTTCTGGTTTAGGATTACTTCCTCAAACTTGTTTCCCAGAAAAGGGCTTTCTAGGTCAAAAGTTATCAAAATTTTCTAAGGCTCTCAATATGATGACGAATTATATTTCTCCAAGCGTGGGACACATTGAGAGCTACAGTTTCCTGCCCTTACCTCATCTTCCAACTATGGAACCAAATATTCCCTCCACAAAGAAAACCCATGATTCATGGTTGTTAGAAGTCAGAATAGTGGTTTCCTGGCTGGGCGTGGTGGCTCACGCCTCTAATCCCAGCACTTTGGGAGGCTGAGGTAGGCAGATCATGAGGTCAGGAGTTCGAGTCCAGCGTGGCCAGCATGATGAAAACCCTTCTCTACCAAAAATATAAAAAATTAGCCGGATGTGGTGGCATACACCTGTAATCCCAGCTACTTGGGTGGCTGAGGCAGAATTGCTGGAACCGGGGAGGCGGAGGTTGCAGTGAGCTGAGATTACACCACTGCATTCCAGCCTGGGCAACAGAGCAAGACTCTATCTCAAAAAAAAAAAAAAATCACACAAAATCAAAAAAACAATAATATTGGTTTCCCTTGAGGAAATATTGACCAGAAGGGAGCATGAGGGAAATTCTAGGTCTCTGTTTACTTTTTAAATTGAGATGTGATTTACATACAGTAAAATGTCCAATCTTAATTGTACAGCTGGGTGAAGTTTTGCATATGATACACTTGTGCAGTCATCCTTCAGATCAAGATACGAGGCATTTCCTGAGCCCCAGAAGGTTCCCTCATGCTTCTTCCCAACCAAAAGCGAATGGCTCCTCTGACCTCCTTTACCATAGATTAGATTTGCCTGTTCTTGAACTTCTTAAAAATAAAATTATAACTTTTAAATCTTGATCAGGGTGCTAGTTATATTGGTGTGTTATTTCTGTAAGAGCCACTGAGCTATACCTTATGATATATTTTTCTGGTTGTATATTATGTCTCAATAAATGTGTGGGACAAGGAGGAAGAATATTTCAGGGCACTGTTCACTCCGTGGCCTGCAGAATCCTGCCTGACCATCCTTCTTGCAGAGGTAGCTGACAGTGTCTGTACCTGACTGTGCCCATTCCCCTATGTGGTCTTGGTTTATGGCGTTGGTGGGGGTGGGAGTAGGGCTGTGCCCATGAGCTAACCTGTCTCTCTCTTCTCTCCCCGCTGTGTCCCTATGTGTCAGTTCTGTGTCTATCCATCTCATGTGCTGCGTGTGTCTATAAAGCCTCATTCCGTGCTGTCTGGCAGGAAGCTCCATCTCATCTCATCATCTCACGGCCGTGGCACTGCCTCAGCATGGCCATCTCATCACGCCTCGCCCTGTGGGAACAGAAGGAAAGTGACACTCATGGCTGGGGCTGCAGCCATCTGCAGGGACTGACTCAACCCTCGGGAGACAAGTCCAACCTTTCCCACCTTGAGTGGGGAGTCTGACATCCAGCCCTCCTAGTAGCATGTGCAATCCCACCTTCAACCTTCTCCCAGCCAGCTCGGTTAGCCTTGGCCTTTCCAACCCAGCTGGACACTGATGGCCACACCCTTGACTCCCCCCAGGGCTGCCTGGTCGTTTCCTGTTCCACAGGTGGTGGGGGAGGGGTGGTAGACCAGCTGTCCCAGCTGGATCCTCATGGCAGCTCTGATGAGCACTGGAGTTTGGGTGGGAGGAGGGGCACATGGGGGACAGAGGCAGGGCTGTCAGCTGCCAGGTTTGTGCCACAGGGGTGGGTTTCTGTGGTCCCTGCCTTCGGGCACCAGAGAGTACTGGCAACAGGCTCTCTTCAGATAGTCCTTTCTCCCCTTTAGTATTTTTCATGATATGCTACGAAGGGCTGCCTCTTTCTAAGATGCCTGTTACCTCCTGCACCCTCACTCCACCTTGTGCATGTGATTTGATGAGTTGGAGGTGGGAGGGTGAGAAGCTGCTTTCTGGCTGCCTCCTGCCTGCCCCTACCGCTCCCAGCCTGATCTGGGGGTAGCAGCTAAAATGGCATTGGAAGCTGCAGAGGGTGCCTTAAGACTGTCTCTCGGCCAGGCGCGGTGGCTCATACCTGTAATCCCAGCACTTTGGGAGGCTGATGCAGGTGGATCATGAGGTCAGGAGTTCGAGACCAGTCTGGCCAACATAGTGAAACCACGTCTCTACAAAAAATACAAAAAATTAACCGGGTGTAGTGGTGTGTGCCTGTCATCCCAGCTACTCAGGAGGCTGAGGCAGGAGACAGAGGTTGCAGTGAGCCAAGATCGCGCCATTGCACTCCAGCCCGGGCGACAGTGTGAGACTCCGTCTCGAAGAAAAAAAAAAAAAAAGACTGTCTCTCACTTATGAAGTGTCTTTCAGTCCCACATCAGGAAGGAAAGAAGGGAAATGATGTTGATATGGGCCCCGCAGTGCTGCCCCTGCTTCTCTGTCCCTGGGCAGAGGTCTGCATCCACTAGCTTTATCCCATGGCCTCGTCTCCCGGCCTTTGCTATCTCCTTTGAATTCTTCCCTTATCAGTTGGGCTACACACAGCAAGTCTTGACCACACATGCACAGAGGTTCTTGATAAGGAGACTATTTTAAACCAGTATGGAGCTCTTCCATATAAAGCACTGGTGACTTTTTTTTCTTCTCATGGGCTGTCACTGATGCGGGCTAAAGACACACTTCAGTTGGCCACAGCCGGTCTCATGCCTCAGCCTCCAAGTCGCTGTGGCCAACAGAGGGGTCTCAGCTGCACCACAAGTCCAGCCAGTGCTGGCCCAGGCCATATTTCTGGGGGGTAAAATATCAGGGTCCAACCTGCCTGTTCTAGGACCCAGTGTTAGAGAGCCCCTGGCTGGCCAAGTCCTGGTTTAAGGACCATGAGGAAGCCACAGCACTGTGTCAGTTGAGTGGGTTGGAGCCACAAGGTCAGGTCCTTATATAAATCATGGCTATAAGCCTTTCCCTATCTTACCATGTTCCTGGTGCACAGTAAGTGATTAATTGGTTCATCTCTTATATTAACTATAAGCTGAGGGGAACCAGGAGAGTGTGGATGATTCCCTTGTGATCCATCCCTTTCTGGAAACGGGGAAACCTCCTTTCAGAGCAGGTCCTGGAAATGGGCATGTCCCATGGCAAGGAAGGGAACCAGCAGCCTTGACCATGCAAGTGACTGTTCATATCACAAGGAGACTGGATCCAGGCAGAAATCACATTGACCCGCATAATTTCTGGCTGCCCCTGTGTTCCATTTTCATGCGCTGTTTCAGGGACCCCCCTGAGTCCTGCTGGGCCTCACCTGCTTGGCTGTGGCTTCTCATACATGGGCTTGGTCGTGTATGTCCTCCTCTGCCCCCTCCCAGGCTCCATCACAAACTTTTTGAAGGGCACCTTGCTCCTGCTGGTTGACTCACTGAGCTCTCTCCTTCCTTGCTTCTGCAAAACAGATTCGGGAAGAGGACAAGAGCCCTCCACCGTCCTCGCCCCCTCCTCTTTTCTCTGTCATCCCAGGGGGCTTCATTAAGCAACTGGTCCGGGAGACTGAAAAAGAGGCCAAGGAAGCGAGACAGAGGAAACAGTCAGCTCTCGCCTCTCCGGAACGAGAGGTAAGTGGTTCCTAAGAAGGAGGACCAGATGCGTCTCCATACCCATCATTCTGTCTTGTGAGCTTCCTCTGAGTCATTTGTCCATTTGTCATCCTACCTTTGCTCCTGCTATCCTGGCTTTGAGGAATGTCCTTTATTCAACTTGATCTATTGAGCTCTTATGTACCCTTCAAAACCCAGCTCAAATAGCACATCTCTGGAAAATTCTTCCATTGCCTTCCTTTGAATCCTGCTGCACCTTCTATGCCTGTCTTAACTGGGTGGTTGGCATAGTACTTATTTGATTATATGACTTATTTGACTAGGAATTCCTTAAGAGCAACAATGATTTGTCTCATTCAATTCTGTATCTTGAGCAGCCCTCATAGTACTTGGCCAGTAGTGAGTGCTTAACAGTTTGTTTAGTGAATGAATAAATGATATTCATTGATGCATGGTTGGTGGGGATTACTTGACCACCATTTTTATAGAAAAGGAAACCTAGATACTGGCTAAGATGTATAGTTGGTTAACTTTAAGCAGAAAGCTATTGAGTTGGTACTAACTGGCGTAGCTGCATTGATTGTTAAAATATTGAATCCTTCATACCAGGTGGTAAATGGTTGTAACCCGTGGCCCCCCAAGTGCCCTCCAGTTGCCATGTTTACCCAGGTCCCTCTCCTGAGTCCCTTGGAATGGCTACAGTCCGATAATTACAGGGTTAATGCTTGGCACAGGTAGGAACCTCCGTACCTTCCTCCAGCTGGTGTCCCTCCTGATTGGTCGATGTCCACTAAAAATCCTTAGCTATTCTGAATAGCGCTGCTGGATTGAAGCGATAGTTGAATACAATGAGGCCCTTACACTTTAAGGATTTGTAAACTTGTCGCTGGTGGTGGCCACTGCTATTTCTCTCGTCCTCTTTAGCCATGGAACCTGGGCAGGATGACAAGGTGGACCATGAGGGAGGCAGGCTTGGAGTGCAATGTATCTTGGGAGTATCCCTGTGCTAGGTATAAAGGGCATCTCTTTGTGTCTCCAGCGCCCCCTTCAGACAAGGTGAATGCTGCAATGCTTGGGCTGAGAGGTCTGGTGGCCTCAGGGCCTGGTGTTGGCTTGAGCCCAGTGACCTATCCTGGCTCTTCCCTCCCTTCCCTTCAGCTTTGGTTTGCCCAGCTAGTCCCACATGTGCCTGCACCTGTCCGATGAACGACTTTGATGCATTAGAGAGGTCCTCCAGCAACTGAACAGCCGCAGCTGCTGAAATACCTCGGCCAAGTCTTTGTTGGGGTGGTTGACAGGGAGGACAGGCTCTGTTCCCACTCTTGCCTGACCTAAGGCATAAGTGGGGGCCAAAGTTGACCCCAGCAGGCTGTTGTTAGGTTATGATGAAATGTTACTGTGTGCTGTTTATCACCAGACAATGCTTCTTTGCTGCTCATGGGCTCATTTAGTACCCTGTGCAGCAATGCAGGTGGATGGGATTCTACCCATTTATCACAGGTGGAGACTGAGGCCAAAAGAGATCAAGTGATTTTCCCAAGGTCATAAGACCAGATAGAGGCAGAGCAAGGGGGAGAGCCCGTGTGTTCTCTGCTCTCACAAGATGCCTGGAAAAGGACCAGTCTGGTGAGTGAGGTGGCCGGGGTGGTGCCACAGAAACCTGGGGGAAAGAGTTCCATGAGATTGACACCAGCAGTGCTGGTGTCACTGTGAGCAAGTAAAGAGGCAGAGCTAAGCCATGGATGGGGACCAACTGTCACTGCTGTGCCTGGATGGAGACTGAGAGCCAAGATGCAGTATGGCTCTGAGCCTCAGCCCACAGCAGGTGGCTGGATCATGGGCCAAGATATTCCTGGGGCTGGAGCAAGGGAGCCTCAGGACATGTTTCCACAAGGCAGCAAGCTCTGGCTGGTTCCTGCCAATTTAATTTTCTTGTCCCAGTCAATAAATAACTCCGTACTCTCTTGTCTTGTCCCGGCACAACTGTTTCATTTGATCCTCATCTGATCCTTGCAAGAAGCCGTTAGAATCCATCCCATTTTGCAGGAATAGAAAACAAGGCTTGGGGAAGTGACCTGGTTCTCCTAGGGCTACCCAGTCCTTGAGGAACAGGGAGAGGCTGGAATAACACCTGAGTGGAAAGTAACCTGTATTGAATGTCAAGGAGACCTAGATTCTAGCTCTGGCCCTGCCACTTTTTGTGGTCCTGGCTAAACCCCTCCCCTTTCTTGGCCTCAGTTTACTCATCTGTAAAAATGTGCTATTAGTTTCCTATTAGCCCCAGTTGATTCTAGAGGTGCTGTTTCCTCTATACGCTAAGAAGGGTGGCAGGGTGGGGGGACCAAAGACTTTGATGACTTTGAAGATCCAAAGGAAGAGAGTCCATGGGCATATAAGGGTGGGGTGGGAGGAGGCTGGCACTGGCTATCTTGTTTGGCCCACCCCATGTTACTGTCTCGTCTGTGGTGGTTGGTTAAAAATAAGGCACTGACTCACTTTTCAATATGGTGTAGACAGTGGTGAGATTGGCCAAGTGCAGTCAATCCCCCTTCCAAGGCTATGTCCTGCCTTCCCCCAGAAGGTCAGGAGGAGCTACTCAGCCATGGGCCCCAGAGCTGTGATGCTGAGCACCAGCTGCACCTCGTAATCACCCGGGCAGTCACAACCCAGACAGACTCAGAGTCTCTGGGAATAAGGCCAAGGAGTTAAGGTTTTTAAAAGTGCCCCAGGAGATTCCAGAAAGCCCTAGAGAGAAAAGGAAGGGCATGTAATATGCAGCAGTTCAAGGCACTGGCTTTGGAGTCAGAGAGAACTGGCTTTACATTTCACCTTTGTAGCTGGGTCACCTTACATCTTTACATCTACTTCTTTTCTTGTAGAATGGGGAGAAGTTCAGAATCTACTCCAGTTGTTCCTTAGGAGGATTAAATAGGAGATTGCATGATGGTGATATAGGGCTCATTGCAAGGAAGATATAAATGATAGATATTATTATTATTGTGATGATTACAAAGATGAAAACAGAGACTTTGCTGTGGCATTGGTCACCTAAAACAGGAGAGAGACACAAAAGCCAGAATGGAACGCAGAAGGTGGCCACGCTGTGATTGGTGTACTAGCATAGTGCTCTGGAACTTTGTGCAAGCTTGGAACAATTTCTGATTGAGGTCTTCAGGCAAAGATTTGTAGAGAGGAGATAGAAGAGATATTTGAGCTGGGTATAGAAGATGAGTAGACCATGAACAAGTGAAGAGGGGAAAGGGCACGCCGGGCAGCAAGCTCAGCATGGGCAACAGCCTGGAAGCAGGGAAGGGTCAGGTGGGAGAAGGTGACCAGTACAGTTCATGCATAGGAACAAGTAGGGACAATATGGTCAGATTGGAGGCTGGGGTTCCTTGTTGAGGAATTTGAAAGACCAATGGTGGTGCCAAATGATTTTCCTTTAGGCTGTGGGCAGCTACCCAAATATTTTGATCTGGTATAAAATGGCTGACAGCAAATCGAAGGGACAGCAGTTCACAGGCTGTGGCAATGGCCCAAGTGAGGGATAGCGGACATAGGTTTGGAAAAAGAGACACAGATGTGAAGTTTGGCAGGGTGGAATCAACATGCCCCTGGGACTGGTTTGAATGCAAGAGGAGGGGGATAATCCCAGATTCCCAGGCATGGGTGTCTCTGAGGCTGTGCTAGCATTGTCCAAGATGGAAGAACCCAGGCTAGGGCTGGTGGTGAAGCGAGACATCAGGGTGGAACTTGCTTATGAGGTTGAGGTCTTTTTCTGCAGAGATGGAGGCACAGCTGGACCTGTGAGCTTTTCAGGCCACAGCCAGGCTGGTTTGAGGATGAAGCTCTGTGCAAGGCTAAAATCACAAGGCAGTAAAAAAGACTGGGAAGGGAGCAGGCAGTGGAAACTGCTTGGGTGTTATGCAGTCACAAATGTCTAGGTCAGGCAAGAGTGGGGGACCCTGGGGGCAGAAACCAGGACCCTCAGCTGGTATGGGAAGTGTGATATGGGGACCAGGGCAGTGGAAGTAGCAGCAGCTCAGTTTGTTCCTCTATGGTCTCCAAAGTGCATTTCTACATCTCATCCTGTAAAAGATCTGGATGGTCAGGTGGTATCTGCCTGTACTGGAGAAACCCGAAGCCCAGAGAGAAGAGATGGTAGCCCAGATAGACATAGAAGGAAGCCTAGCTGGAGAGTGTTAGAGCCAAGATGAGAACAGGTCATCTAGTGACAGGCCCTGAGTCCTTTCCCGGATCCCCTACTGGCGTAGGAAGAATCCAGGCAGAAATAACAACAGTAGTAGCAGCAGCTTCTGTTGTTGAGGACACACTATGCGCTGGGCTCAGTTTCTGCATATTATCACACATTCTCACACCTACCCTGCAAGGTAGGCTTTTATCATCCTCATTTTATTGATTAAAAAACAGACTCAGAGAGGAGAAGCCATTTAGCTAAGGTCACACAGCTATAGAGTGTCAGAGTCAGGAGTTGAACTTGGTTCTGTTGGGCTCCAAAGTCCACTCCTTCCCCTCCATCACTTAACTTTGAGGGGCTGGGCCAAGGTCAAGGGTGCTAGGCTTGGCCATGCTTGTTGGATTTGGAGGTGCTCGAGCATCTGTGGAAGGATGAATGGAGAAGTGAACAACGAAATGAATGAATGAACGCGTGAGTGAATGACAAAGCTGTCAGGTCAGCAAGCAGCTATGTAGGCGTGGTTGTGTTCTCTCTCCTAGACCCCAGAAATTTCCATCAGCCAACCCAACAGCAAGTCCAGCAGTGGCATCAGATCTGGAAGCCAGCAGATCTCTCAGGACAACCAGTCAAGCTCTCCTGGGAGCTCAGACATTCTGGGCAAGGAGAGCGAGGGGTCCGGCAGCCCCGACCCTGAGCGGATGACCAGCATCAATGGTGAGAAGGCCCAGGAGCTGGGCTCCAGTGTGACACCAGCCAAAAAGGCTCTCCCCTTCAAGAGGGGCGTGAGGAGGGGTGATGTGTTGTTGATGGTGGCCAAGCTGGACCCGGACTCAGCCAAGCCAGAGAGGACTCATCCCTATGACACCCCCCCTTGCAAGACCCCTCCCCCAGCCACAGATACTGGAAAGGAAAAGAAAGGGGAGATCTCTAGGACTCCTTGTGGCCCCCAGGCCAGCACCGAGATCTTGGCCCCAAAAGCTGAGAAGACCCGGACTGGGGATCTTGGGGACACAGGCCAAGGAACTGTGGCACTGAAAAAAGATGAGAAGGGTGAAAGCATAGTGGGGAAGGGGAGTGGGACCCCCAAGACCACAGAGCTGAAAGAGGCTGAGCCCCAGGGCAAAGACAGGCAGGGGACCAGGCCCCAAGCCCAAGGGCCCGGCGAGGGGGTGCGACCGGGGAAAGCAGAGAAGGAGGGAGCAGAGCCTACAAACATGGTGGAAAAGGGGAATGTCTCTAAGGACGTAGGGAGTGAAGGGAAGCACGTAGGGCCCCAAATCCCTGGGAGAAAGTGGGGAGGTTTCCTGGGAAGAAGGAGTAAGTGGGACGGTCCCCAGAATAAGAAGGACAAAGAAGGAGTGCTCTTAAGTAAGGCAGAGAAGACAGCTGAGCCTCAGACCCGGATGGAGAAGACAAGCCAAGTGCAGGGCAAGTTGGGGGATGATCTGAGAATGGGGGAGAAAGCAAGTGAGCTTCAGAGCACGACTGGGAAGGCAGGTGAGTCCTGGGATAAGAAGGAACAGATGGGGCAACCCCAGGGTAAGTCTGGGAACGCAGGTGAAGCTCAGAGTCAGACAGAGAAGGGCTGTGAAGCCCCAAAGGAGGCGAGCACAATGGTGGAGTCGCCAACGGCTCCTGGGAAGGGAGGCTGGCCAGGAAGCCATGGGCAGGAAGCAGAGGAGCCCTGCTCAAGAGCAGGTGATGGGGCTGGTGCCCTGGAGACAGAGCTGGAAGGACCCAGCCAGCCTGCTCTGGAGAAGGATGCAGAAAGGCCTCGAATCCAGAAGGAGAACCAAGATGGGCTGGCCCCCCAGGAGGACGGCAAAGGAGGCCAGAGCAGAGACTCAGACCAGGTGAGGAGGCTGCAGCCCTGGGAGCGGGGAGGGGCAGACAGGGCCCTCCAGAGATGCAGAGATTGGAAAGATCTGCCCCAGGGATGGACAAGGGGTGGACGGTGGGTGGGCAGGGAATTGGAGAGGGGTGGCTGGAACTGCGAGGCACCCAGAGGAGGGGACGAGCACTTCCTCCATGAGCAGAAGTCTTGAAATTTCCATTGCACCTGCCCTGGGGTGGGAATTCCCCACAGAGTGAGGGAAGGTCCCCAAAATGTGAGGTGTCTCCTCATGGCTGACATGGTAGAGCTTGCTTATGATGTCACATGACAACTTTCAAATGGGATGGCATAACCAGTAGATTGTTAAAAATGCAGATTTCTGGGGCCAGCCATGGAGTCTCTCATTACAAAAGCCAGGAGTGGGGCCCAGGAATCTGCATTTATTTAATTTTTTTTTTTTTTTTTTTGAGACGGAGTCTTGCTCTGTCACCCAGGCTAGATGGTGCAGTGGTGTGATCTCGGCTCTGCCTCTCAGGTCTCCACAACGGGAATCTGCATTTAAATAAGCACACTCCCTCTCCTGTTCTCCCCCAGGAGATTCTGATTTAGATGGCTCAAGAGCACACTGTGAGAAACCCCTGTGTAAGGTAGAAGATGGGCAGTGGTGCCATTTGCTGGTTTAATTTACGTGATGTTGGTTCTCAGGCTCCTGAGGACAGATGGTATGAGGCAGAGAAAGTCTGGTTGGCTCAGAAGGACGGATTTACTCTTGGTAAGTAGGGGTGTTAGCACCTTTGGAGGGTCTGAGTCTTCTCCTATGCCCCCTACTGCTGCCAACCATATGTTCCAGGTCCTGATTACACTTTGGTGGTCAGGAGGGGAGAGGAGCAGTGGAGACTGTCTTTCAAAGGCATTTGTGTCTGATAATGAGTTATTTACCTATTGTAACTCACTAATGCAACAAGCATGCTTTCTTCCTATGGCGTTCTTCGAGGAAGCCAGAGTCTGGTACAAGTGGGCCAATAGATTTGATCTCATGAGCCTATTTTTGTTGATTGGTTGTGGCTGATCACTGCACTCTACTGAGAAGTGATTCTGAGTCTCAGTTTGAACATGGCTGGCAAGAGTGGTTGATTAGTGATGTCTGCCATGGACACTGGAGGGGGAAATGGCAGCTTGTATGCCATCATCTGCCATTCCAGGTCTATGTGTGAGATAGGTCAGTGTGCCCAGCTGTCTGGGTGCCCTCTCTGTGCCTGGCACTGTGACAGCTGGTAAAAGCCTAAGGTGAGTCAGACTTAGCCTGACCTTAAAGGATTTCGGGTCACAACTCAGAAAGCTCCAAGCGAATAGACCCCAAATGGAGAAGGTGTAGCGTCTTTCTGACCTGTCCCAAGCCTTCTCCCAAGCTTGCTGGCCCAGCTTAGAGCCTCTCTTATCTCCTGCCCTTGCCTCTTTCCCCTCTTCCCCTCCCGTCTCCTCCCCTTTCCCCTTCTCTCTCTGGGATGTCCAACCAGCTACGGTGCTAAAGCCAGATGAGGGAACAGCAGACCTGCCGGCAGGAAGGGTGAGACTTTGCATTGATGCTGACAAAACCATCACTGAGGTGGATGAGGAGCATGTCCATCGGGTGAGTCCCCTGTCCTGCTGCCCCCCATTATGAGTCCTCTGTCCCACTTCACCCCAGCTCCATACCCTCCTCCCCCAGCCCTGCAAGAAGTTTCCTTGTTCCTGACTACCAATACCATTTTGGCTTGATGCCCTGGAGGGAGTTATAGTGAAGAACCCCACTGAACTCATTGCTCTACTGGAGGGATACTGTTAGGGGGTCATTCACCCTTTCCTGTGGTTTCCCTTAATGAGGCCACATCAGAGGACATGTTTGTCAGGTCTTGGCCCTGGGAGTTCTTCTGATGGACCCAAGAAAATGACTGCTTTTAATTTTGTAGATATTGGATATTGCAAATCATACGACAGAGCATGTTTCTGTTTTCACTCTGGACGCCAGGGAACTCAGAGCCAAATTTGCTGCTTGCCATTAACCATAGCATAGGTTCCAATGGCCTATATTTTAGCATCAAACTTTCTTTCAGCTTTGCTCTTTAAATTGTTTTGAATACATTTTTGTTGTGCACCATAAATCCTTTTGAGGACAAGTCACAGTATAATGATAGAAAAAAAATGTTCTGTGATGCCCTTTCCCCCCGCCCCTCACAGCCTGCTATCTTAGGAGTTTTCCTTGCTCATCTGCATTCCTTTCTGCCCCTCCTCTGCCCACCTCAGGCTTCCTCTCCCACGTTGGGCATTTGCAGAGGCTCAGTGGCCTTGCAAGAAAGGCTGATCCATGAGAGGGCCCAAGCTTGGCCCAAACCTGAGACTACTAGGTTCAGAAAACTCCCTGAAGCTGGAGAGGATGATAGGATGCCTCTTGGAATAGATGTTTTAAGAAGCAGCTTCACATACCCCTTGCTTCTGAGGGTTTGGGTGGTTTCCTAGGAATCAATGCATGATGGGCTATGAGACCAGTGAGGTGGTCTGGCCATTGGCCTCCACTCCTGGGTATCACGGAGCACATTGAGAGCTTCCCCGTAAGACCCAGAAGAGGAGGAAATGGCATGGATGCTCGCACACACTGGAGCATCACCTGTCTTTTTGTGGTGGTTGAGATCCAGAAAGTGCTTTGAATTTTGTCAAGTCAGACTTGGGAGCGTCTCCCCTCATGGTGCACAGAGTGCAGGACAACAGCGAAGAGGGGGTGCCTTATAGGTTGCACAGAGGGCAAGGAGAAGGGATGGCCCTATTTTATTTGTAGGGCTTCATCACTTTCCATCCAGAGTCCCTGTGCTCTGTTCTGGTCTTTGGCACATAGCTCTCAAGAGGAGGGCTTAGTGTGTGTTTGGTTGCGGGGGGTGGGGGGGTGGCAGGGGGCGGGGGTGGGGGGGGTGGCAGGGGCCCAGGAGGCCAGAGGAGACTCTATGTGATGGTTTCACAGGCCAACCCCCCTGAGCTGGACCAGGTCGAGGACCTGGCCTCTCTCATCAGTGTCAATGAATCCAGTGTCCTGAACACGCTTCTGCAGCGCTACAGGGCTCAGCTGCTGCACACCTGCTCGGGGCCTGATCTGATCGTCCTCCAGCCCCGGGGGCCCTCGGTGCCTTCTGCAGGGAAGGTGAGGTGGGACCATGGTGGGCAGGGCTGGGGAGCTGAGGGCAGGAGGGTCTGGGGGGAATCCCTCTGCATCTGAGGTGACAGTAGAACCATCAGAGCCCCCAGTCGACCTGTCTGCAAGCAGCATCTGTCTCGCGGCATTGTGGGCATCCTGTGGCGTGGATCATGAGATTCCCCCATTCCCTGGGGAGAAAGATCAGTCACCATTAGGACAGAAACAGCAGCATTAAATATCACAAGAATAACGAAAGAAAATACTGAATGAGTATGAACTCTATCAGACACTGCTTCATGCACCTTCATGTATTAACTCAGTTCATTCTCACATATCCACCTGAAAACACAAGTACTGTGATTAGCCCATTTTACAGATGAGAAGAGCTGGCTGGGCCAGGGGCAGGCTAAACTCTCAGGTCTATCAAGCAGAGGAGCTGGGAGAAAACCCAGGATACCGGGCTCCTGTGTGCTCTTCATCCCATGCTGAACTCTCAGGAGTCCTGAGCACCCACATCAATGGGGAAACAGAAGCTTCAGCTGTGCTTTAGTTTTTTTCTCGCAAGTGTAGAAACGGCCAATTTTCGTTGAGATGGACAAGAGCAAAGGAAATCTCTAAGCGCCACCTTGTGGACTCACGAGGTACCTCAGCTGAGTCATTGAAGCACGGCCGCTTCTTTCATTCAATCCATAGTGATTGAGCTATTGATTGAGGGTCTCCTACCGGGCCAGGAATAAAGAACGGCAGGGAAGATGCTGGGCGAGCAAGCCTGCCCTTGTGGAATTGCTGTTCTAGGAAGAAAAGACAGACCATCAACAATAAAGATAAGAGTGGCCCGAGCAGATGAGTGGAGGAAGAGGTGGGAGAGGTTGGGAAAAGCCGGGACAGAACTGTCAGTTAGTTCTCAGGGTGATGATTCTGGCTTTTACTCTGGGATGGCAGCTACTGTGGATATTTATTTATTTATTTATTTACTTTTGAGATGGACTCTCGCTCTGTCGCCCAGGCTGGAGTGCAGTGGCACGATCTCGGCTCACTGCAAGCTCTGCCTCCTGGGTTCATGCCATTCTCCAGCCTCAGCCTCCCGAGTAGCTGGTACTACAGGCATCCGCCACCACGCCCAGCTAATTTTTTTGTGTTTTTAGTAGAGATGGGGTTTCACCATGTTAGCCAGGATGGTCTCGATCTCCTGACCTCGTGATCCACCAGCCTTGGCCTCCCAAAGTGCTGGGATTACAGGCGTGAGCTACTGCGTCCGGCTGATTTTTATTTATTTTTTATGAACTGGGCCGCTTCCCGAGCCAGAGTAGGCTTAGAGAGAGTCCCTACTGGGGTTTTTAGCAGAGCAATGACATGCTGTGACTTAGGTTGTAAAAGGATGCCTTTGGCTGCTGGGTGGAGGACAGATGGGAAGAGGCTCAATGGAGGCAGGGAGGCGTGTCGGAGGTGAGACATCTTACCTGTGTGCTGTTCTGGGGACTCACTGGGAAGTCAGAAGCCCCTAGGACACCTGATGTCTAGGAAAGATCGTGATACCTCTCCTGGTTTCCATGTTATCCTCTGCTAATTGGGGGTGAAAAGCCATATCTTGCCCTTTGGGGCCCTGTGGGACAAACCCATCCCTAGTCCCTCAGCAATGCCAAGTCCATTAAAGGGGATATAGTGGGCCTGTACCTCTCTTTCCAAGATTTTTCTCCTCCAGAGTGACCCACACCACCCCTTCAGTCACTCCCAGGGGCTCTCCCACCACAGCTGTCCATGGTCTAGGGCCTGGGAGGACCTCAGAAGCTTTGGGTGGGCCAGAGCTTGGCATGTGCCCTCTGCCGTCCTTGTGGTGAGTGCTTAGGCTTCTGTTACTGCAGCTCAAGGCCTCTGAGCTGTCCAGATTGCCGAGTGACTCCTCTGGCTCCCTGGAAATCCCTGGAAGGGACATTTTTATAGGCCCAGATAGCAAGCAGGTCCTCATTGGCCATCCTGGACTGAGACATCAGAACTTAGGCAAAAGCGCCAAAAGGTGCAGGCATTGGTACGCACTCTGAAGGTAGGTCCCCTTACTTCCCTTCCTAACCCTGGGGTGGGGTGCGGCACTGGTCCCCACCCTTCCCTCAAGTCTTCCAGCCTCCCACACTCAAACCCACAGCCACCTCCTGTCCTTAGGCGGGATCAACCTCTGATTCCCCAAATGGCCACCAGGTGGGAGCACAGGCCTGCGGTGAGGCTGAGACCACCTCAAGGATGGGCTGGGTGGGGTCTGGGCCACACCTGGGGCCTCTCTCACTGCGGGGCTAGCCCCACCAGGCAGCTGGGGTCTGGGTGTGTGCCTGGGGACATGCAGGTCTAGGTGAATAAGAGCGTGAGTTTGAGCATGGGTGTGACCGCGTGGGTAGAGGTGGATCCCATCTCTGCGTGCAGAGCCCGCAGCAACTGTTGCATGCATGTGCCTACAAGCACACTTGTGTGCATGCATGCAAGGGCACATGTACACAGATGCAAAGGCATGTGTGCATGCATGCATATATGAGTGACTTCAAGAACCTGGATGTGCAGAATTCTTCCTTCTCCCTCTAGGCAGTAGGCCTGAGTGGGCTGATGGACGGGACTGCCCGTTCCTTGAACTTTAGTTTTTCCAGACTGGGGGATGGCTCTAGGACTGAGACCCCAGGACCCTCTGACTGCCTTAAACCCTAAGGCTGGGTCCAGCCAGTGTGGGGGCATATCCCCCCTTTGCCTGCATTAGGTTCCTGCTGAGCCCTACATCTGGCATCAGGATAGGGACCCATGACTGTTCCTCAAGGGCTTGGAGCAGGAAAAGCCAACAGTGGATTGGAGGCAGCCCCAGCTCCAAGCTAGTCATCCAGGCGAGGGCCGTCACACCAGGGTTTGTGCCCCTAGTTTGGCCAAAGGACTGCACTAGGGAGGGCAGATGGGGCCTTGCTGGACCCAGTGGGCACCCTCAGCATCTTGGGCTTCGGACATCCTCCTGCAGTAGGGCCCATTCCTCTGTTCCTTTTGGTGCCCTCCTGCTGACCTCACAGTAACCACCTGCCCTCTTCCCTCACTGCCAAATCCAATGTCAAGTCTCTGGTCTCCTCTTACTGAACTCAGCAGCATTTGCCTCCCTCTTCCTGGAAACACACCCTTCCTCGGCTCTAAGACTCCGCTTTCCTGGTTTTCATTCCAGCCCACTGGCCGCCCAGTCAGTCTTCCTTGTGGTCTCCCTGACCTGTCCCTGTCAGGGTTCTCTGTCCCCACACTCTTCCTCGGTGATCTCATCCAGGCTTGTGGCTTTCAGATGCCTCCCGTTCACTATAATTGAATTAATTTCTTTCGTCGATCATCTCCGTCTTCCCACCAGAAGGCAAGCTCCACCAAGCAGGAACTTAAAAAAAAAAAACAGGCTTATTGAGGTATAGTTTACATTATAGTCCAATTCACCTTTTTCGTGTACAGTTCTGTGCGTTTTTCACAAAGGTGTATAGTTGTGTAACTGCTTCGACAATCAATTACACGACAGTTCCCGTCACCCCTAAAAGTTCTCTGGGCCCCCCTTTGGTCAACTCAGCC
Source organism: Hylobates moloch (assembly GCF_009828535.3). Lineage (NCBI taxonomy): Eukaryota > Metazoa > Chordata > Mammalia > Primates > Hylobatidae > Hylobates > Hylobates moloch. Next base: position 7,444,112 of record NW_026652294.1, read on the forward strand.
CCAAGTTCTACCCCTGGTAGCCACTGATCTGTTTTTTTTGTCCCTATAGTTTTGCCTTAAAAAAAAAAACCCACATAAATGGCATTGTACGGTATGTAACCTTTTGAATTGGCTTCTTCCAGGTAGCACAATGCGTTGGAGATTCACCCATGCGGTTTTATTTATCCACAGTTTGTTCCTTTATTTTATTCCATTGATGCACTAGTGTGCTTATTTGTTCATAGGGTGACCTCTTGTCCTGGTTTTCCTGGAACTAAAACGTTTTCTGGGACATGAGACTTTCAATGCTAAAACCAGGATAGCAATTTGGGAGGCCGAGGCTGGCGGATCACTTGAGGTCAGGAGTTTGAGACAAGCCTGGCTAACATGGTGAAACCCCATTTCTACTAAAAATACAAAAATTAGCCAGGCATGGTGGTGCATGCCTTAATCCCAGCTACTCAGGAGGCTGAGGCAGGAGATTCGCTTGAACCTGGGAGATAGAGGTTGCAGTGAGCCGAGATCGTGCCATTGCACTCCAGCCTGGGCAACAAGAGCAAAACTCTGTCTCAAAACAAAAAAACAAAAACAAAACAAAAAACAACCAGGATGGGTGATTATCGTAGTTCACTAGTTGAAGGACATTTGTGTTGTTTTTAGTTTTTGGTGATTTTGAATATATAGTCAATATAACCAATGATATAGAGGGGTTTTTGTGAACATACATTTTGATTTCTTTAGGATAAACACCTAGAGAGGGGTTGTGGGGTTGTGGAGAGGGGTAATGAGTGTACATCTCACTGTAGAAGAAATTGCCAGGCTGTTTTCCATAGAGGCTGTATCATTCAGCATTCCCACCAGCCTTGTATGAGAATTCCAGTTGCTCCTCATCTTCACCAAAACTTGGTAGTGACTGTTAAATGTTTTTTCAGCCATTGTAATAGGCATTTAATGGTATCTCTTTGCGATTGGCTGGAATTTCCTTTATCCATTTTGCGTCATGCTGTGCTCGAGTGCCTGCTGCATAGTAGACACTCAATGGATTATTTTACTGAATGAAGTATGAATGAATGGATGAAGCAGATACGGTTTCAGTTACCACCTAAATCTGTTATGGCAAATATGTAGCACACATACCACTAACTCCCCCATGTGCCATTCCCTGTGTCCATGGCAGACATCACTAATCATGATGGATAATTATGCCATCGATTCAGCTGCCTCGCTTCAGGCAGATACTATTTGATGCTTTGAGTAACCAGTGAGATGAATCTCATGGACGAATGCAGCTCTCATTCAAGCCTCTAACTAACTAAAAAGGAGACCTAGGTTCCGAAAACAGGCATGGGTTGTCCAAGGACTCACAGGGAGCCAGGGGCAGGACTAGACACACAGGCTCGGCTCCTCCCAGCCGAGTAGGAAGGGAGTCAGGGATGCAGATCTGGAGGCAGGGACACAGATCTGGACCCTAGGCCTGGGGCGGGGTGCTGTCTTAGAATGCTCCCTAGGCAGTGGCTGGATGGGACGGCTGATACCTGTGATCTTCCTGCAGGTGCCCAAGGGCCGCCGGGATGGCCTGCCTGCCCACATTGGCTCCATGGCACAGCGGGCATACTGGGCGCTGCTGAACCAGAGGAGAGACCAGAGCATTGTGGCCCTGGGCCGGAGTGGCGCTGGGAAGACCACCTGCTGTGAGCAGGTCCTGGAACACCTCGTGGGGATGGCAGGCAGTGTGGATGGCAGGGTCTCAGGTATGGTGGTCTCTAGGTGACATGTAGAGTTGGGGTCAGCACGGGGAGAGTTGGAAGGGGATGCTGAGCTGCTTTTTTATATTCATTCAGCTAGCATTCACTGAGCACCAGATATGTGCAGACCCCATGCTTGCTACTGGGCAGGGCTATCCCTAGGTCATTGGGATGCATTTGTTGAAATCAGAGTAAGGTACTCCTTCCTCAAGACATTGACGGCCGTTTGCAGAACAATCATCATACATGGACATTGTTAGAACCGGATACTTGACTGCCATCTGCTGGGAAATCATCCTAATAGACGTACACAAATCTAGGAGAGTGTGATGTGAATGATGCACCCCTGGGATGTGGTGTCTTTGGGCAGTGCACAACCTGCTGAACTGAACAGAGGACTCAAAAAGTGAAGATTCAAGGACAGAGTCTACACTCATGAGAAGCTAATACTCAGGAAATTGATCTGTACCTACGTTCAAAACTTGAATGTTCTTCAAAAAATGCTGGCAGAGCAGGCTAGGGAAGAAACTCAGGGAGCGCAGAGGAGGGCTGCAGGAGGGCTTTTTTCAGGATGTGATATTTGACCTGAGCCTTAAAAAAAGTACCAATTAATAATAACAACTACACTATTAATAACGATCAGAGTAAATGCTTGCTGAAGCCTAATGTACCAGGCCCTATTCCAAGGATACTAACTTTATTATTACTATTATTATTATTATTATTATTATTATTATTGAGACAGGGTCTCACTCTGTCACCCAGGCTGGAGTGCAGTGGTGTGATCCCAGCTCACTGCAGCCTTGACCTCCTAGGCTCAAGCGATCCTCCCACCTCAGCCTCCTGAGTAGCTGGGACTACGGGTACTCGCCACCACCCTTGGCTATTTTATTTTATTTTTTTTGTATTTTTTTTGTAGAGATGGGGCTTCACCATGTTGTCCAGGCTGGTTTAGAACTCCTGGGCTCAAGCGATCCACCCACCTCGGCCTTCGAAAGTGCTGGGATTACAGGTGTGAGTCACTGTACCCAGCCTGAACTTTTTTTTTTTTTTAATCTAAAACAGCCCTATAAGGTAGGTATTATTATTTGTATTTTATAGATTGAAGGCATTCAGATTCAGAGACGTTAACTAGCTTGCCTGATGTCACACAGCAAATACTCCTAGAGCTGAGATTCAAACCCAGGCCTACTGGCTCTAGAACTCTAACCGTTGTGGCAGTGTTCTCAGCTTTTTTTCATTATTGCACACTCTGAAAAGCCTTTTAAGACATTTATTCCCCTTAATCATTTCCCCTATGATGAAATGTTAATACCACAGATAAGCCATATATTCCTTTATGTATATTTGTGCTTTATACATAAAAAGAGTAAAATTTTTTTTACCACCACTTCTAAGAATCAGTTTTTGCTCATCTCAGGGGCAGTATCCTCCCTACTGAGAATACATGATGCAGGGAATATTGTGTTTCTAATAATAATAACTATAATAACAGTTCCACCTTTGGAATATTTTCTAAGCATGTGACATTATTAAATCTTTTGGTCCTCATGACAGCCACATGAGGACTAGATTTAATTAGTTAATTATTAATGAATTAACTAGTTAATTAATTTGCCCCAAATCAGGTAACCAGCAAAGGGCAGATCCTCAATCTCTTTTAACGGCTGGGCTATACTGCTTTTCCGCTAGGATTTTTCCAATGCTTTGCTGAACACCTACTCTACATCTGGCTCATGCTAGAAGCTGGAGATACAGTGTGAAGAGGCACAGTCTCTCAGCATGTAGTTGTGCTGTGAATTGCATGTGTCTGAGGGTGGAAGTCAGTTCAGGCTGTATCCAGGTGCTTAGCACAGTGCTTGTTGCATTGTAGGTATGCAATGAATAGTAGTGGGGAGATTATAGGACTTTGCAAGCCTGCTTCTAAGCTGTGAGTGCAGGCCCTAGAATGTTATCCTCACCTCTTCCTAGGCTCCATTAGGTCTGGGAAACCCTAGGGCAGCCTCTGTCACCCAGATTGTGCCTATCCCTGGCCCTTCTAGATAGAGTCTTGTTTCCCCTACACCAGAGCTGGTAGTACAGGGTCAGCCCAGCTATCGGTGCTCAGTGAAATGTATGTGGTTTATAGTTGGGTTGGGCAGGGAGTAGGTGGCAGGAAGCCCACAGGGGGCTGAGGCCAGGATGGGGACTGGCCCAAGCAGGGGCCATGGAAAAGGTGGACCTGTGTGACGTGGGAGTGACAGCACCTGGGCCATCGGTGACATGTGGCCCCATGCTGCCCCCAACAGTGGAGAAGATCCGAGCCACCTTCACTGTCCTCCGGGCCTTCGGCTCTGTGTCCATGGCCCACAGCCGCAGCGCCACCCGATTCTCCATGGTGATGTCGCTGGACTTCAACGCTACAGGCCGCATCACGGCTGCTCAGCTCCAGGTGAGGCCTCTGCGGGGACGTGCAAGGGGGCCCTTGGGGCTGCTGTGTCTCTAACCCTACTCAGCAGAGCCCACGCCTCCAGCTGGGACTCTGGGATGTGTCTGAAATGGTCATGGCAGTGGCTCACGCCTGTAATCCCAGCACTTTGGGAGGCCGAGGTGGGTGGATCACCTGAGGTCAGGGGTTTGAGACCAGCCTGACCAACATGGTAAAACCCTGTCTCTACTAAAATGCAAAAATTAGCCGAGTGTGGTGGCAGGTGCCTGTAATCTCAGCTACTCGGGAGGCTGAGGCAGGAGAATCGCTTGAACCCAGGAGGCGGAGGTTGCAGTGAGCCGAGATTGTGCCACTGTACTCCAGCCTGGGCAGCAAGAGCCAAACTCCATCTCAAAAAAAAAAAAAAAAAGAAAAAGAAAATAGTAATAATAATAAAATAATGAAACGGTCACGGATCCCCTAGCTGGGGCCAGTTGCTCCCCACCTCGCTAGGTGCCCTGGAATGTCCCCTTCTGGAGCAAGCCAGCCCGTCTGTGCTTCGGACTCTCAGGGGCATGAAATATTCATGAGCAAATACAGAATTCAGGCTGTCATTAGCCGGGTCTTAAAAGCGCAAGTTGAAATTAAACAGACGCTTGCCAGCCTTCTGCAGCAGTCCGCGTGTGATGAACACATGGCCTGTTTGTTCCTATCTCCAAAATCACCCGTACTCCTCCCCGTCTCCCTCAAACATCCTGTTTGAACAGAAAATAGGATTAGGTTATTAGAAGGGTTGTTTGTAACATAGAGCTGGTATAATATCCAGACTCAAGGAAAACCCCTCCATGCCAAATAAGTCCCTTTTCTGTCCTGGCCCTGAAATCCTACCCTTAATCACTATTTGGGTTAAGGTATTAAAGGCTTCTATTAAAAAGGGAATATGTTGGAAAGTGGCCTCATTTGATTGTTATTACCTTTGATACCTTAATTGGAATGAATCTATTGCATTAGTTAGTTTCCTAGGTGGACTCTGAATTAGTGGGATAAAGGATTGAGAAGTTCTGATGTGGAGGTTGCCAGCAAAATTTGGACCTGAGATGTTGCCTCAAAGAGTGGATCAGAGGCTGGGCGTGGTGGCTCACGCCTGTAATCCCAGCACTTTGGGAGGCCGAGACGGGCAGATCATGAGGTCAGGAGATTGAGACTATCCTGGCTAACACGGTGAAACCCCGTCTCTACTAAAAATACAAAAAAGTTAGCCGGGCGTGGTGATGGGCGCCTGTGGTCCCAGCTACTCGGGAGGCTGAGGCAGGAGAATAGGGTGAACCTGGGAGGCGGAGCTTGCAGTGAGCTGAGATCGCGCCACCGCACTCCAGCCTGAGCAACAGAGCGAGACTCCGTATCAAAAAAAAAAAAAAAAAGAGTGGATCAGAGTGGGGCACCCCGATGGGGCTTCTGGGTAGCTGGGCATGAGGCGTGTGCAGATGTACCCAAAGCGCTGACTGGGTGCCCCTCTTCTCTCCCTGCAGACAATGCTTTTGGAGAAGAGCCGCGTGGCACGGCAGCCGGAAGGGGAAAGTAACTTCCAAGTTTTCTCCCAGATGCTGGCTGGATTGGACTTGGATCTCAGGTGAGCACTTGGGGCAGGAAGAGACAGCTGAGGGCAGTGCAACAAAGGGCACATGTTCTTTGGGGGCCCAGCCTTAGCTTCTGCCCAGCACTGAGAGGCCGTGGGACCCAGGGATTAGGAGCATGGCCTCTGATTCCAGCTGCCTGGGTACACGCAGCTCATGGGCTGGGTGACTTTGGTCACATGTCATCCACCCTGAGCCTCAGTTTCTTCCTTTGTAATGTGGAAACAACACCTTGCTTAGACCTTATAGGACTAAGAGAGAGAATTTACATTCAGCTCTTTGTAAATGCTGGGAGTCAAGGCTGTCTGCTGTGATAGTGGCATGTCAGTACTGGCCCTGGCAGCGGTGTGGGAAGAGGGAGCGGGACAGCAGACCCCCATGTCTTCCAGAAGTTTCTAAACTTTTGTGGGAGCTTTGAGTGTATGGTAGGGTATGCCTACGTGAGGTTCCTTGGGATGGACCTGGAGCTGAGTGGAGCAGTGAGCTGGGTAGTCAGGCAAGCCTCATCTTGGAGGGCTTCCTGGAGGAGGTGGCCTAAGAAGCCATCTCTGCCCTTCCCCAAATCTACAGGGCATCCTTAGGCATGTGGCTCATGTGGCTTCCTCTCCCAGAGCCTTGGTTTCCTCCTCTGTTGGATGGATGGGCATGGTCCTAGTGAAGTGTCAGGGAGAGGAGAAAGTGGGTTTTCCCACATGAGGGGTGATAATTTGTGGTTACTGTGCTTTAACCTCACCATTGTTTGTTCCTCAACCTTCCCTCCCCATCTGAAGGACAGCCTCAACTTGTCCGGAGTGTCCTGGCTAAGGCTGGAGGGACAGCTGTAACCTGCAGAGAGAAGGCAGAGTAGAGAGGGAACTCCCAGTTTTCAGAGTGATTGTAACTGAGCAGCAGGGAAACTTCTAGAAGGTCTTGAGAATCTGTAGAAGAACTTGGAGTGGGGTGGTATAGCAGAGTGACAGGGACCACAAACTCAAGGATAAGGCTGTGTGGATTTGTATGTTGGCTTCTCCACTTGTTGGCTGTGTGAACTTGAGCTAATGACTTCACCTCTCTGAGCCTGACTTATCTACAAAAATAGATGTGACTGTATCACAGTGTTGTGGTGAGGATTAAAATACGACAGGTAGACAATACTTCTGAAAATAGTGCCCAGACGTAGCGAATGCTTTGTGTTTGTGTGTTCTTGTTTTTGAAGGATTTGATCTGCCTTGATACCCCCAACAGGCCCTGACCAGGCCCTGACTGGGTCATCCAAGGAAATGACTTTGGATTCAGAGAGACATGGGTTTGATCCGGGCTTTGCCTCACATGGGCTTCTCTGAGCCTTGGTTTCTCCGAGCCTTGGTTTCTCCTTCTGTAAAATGGGTTCCTACTAGTGCCAGCCCCGTGGGCATTTAAATGAGATCACATGTCAAGGCAGCAGGGGCCATGTGCGGTACATAGTAACGGTGTAATGCGGGAAGGAGTAGGTAGGTGGGCCCTGAACATAGGAATCCCACTTTCAGCCGCATGGCCTCACCTCTTGGGACCTCCATTTTCTCACCTCTCAGAACACCTCTCAGACACACACATCACCCCTGTTCCAGCCCTGGAGCTCCACACTGGGGCTTTCTCTTCTGTACCCCATCGGTGGGGCTTGGCTCTGGGGATAGAAGCGTTGCCTCCCAGAGAGGGGGATTTGGAGGCCTACCCTGGGGTGGGCCCAGGAAGGATGAGGCTCAACTGCGGCTAGCAGAGGATGCCAGACCTTCATTCCAAGCTAGGCCCAGGCCAGGGGCCCTCCATGCTGGTGGCATCCTTATTGAGTTTGGCATCCTTAGGAGCTGGGCCAAAGCTGCCTCTGAGAGGAAGAGGTGGCCCAGATGAGTTTCAGGGACCCTAAGAGAGTAAAGTGCTTGGAGCAACTCAGCCCCCTCAGGGGGTCATTGGCATTCTGAAGCCTCCTTGGTGATCCCCCAGTTACTTCCCTTTCTCTACCTCTGCTGCTGCCAACTTGGTCCGTCACCTACATGGAAGCTTCCAAAGGTCAAAAACAGGTTCTCACTTGCACAAATGTCCTTTCTCCCATGCAGTCATGTGGGAAACTCCTATTCATCCTTCAAAACCCTACTCCAAATCCCTTTTTTAGAGGAGCACTGCCTGATTCTTGCTCCTCAGTTTCTCCTTTATACCGTTTTGGTGCCTGGTATTTGCTTCTGGTTCAAAAACCTGCCAGTGCAGGTCTCCCTTCCTCACCAGATGGACTGGGAGATCTTTGAATCAGGGGCCGTGTCATCCTTCTTTCTGCTTTCCTAGTACCTAGCACAGGGCTTGGCACCAGGTAGATGCTTCTTAATTATTTGTCAAATTGAATTTTCCAGTGAATGGAAGAAAGTGTGAGGAAAACAGAGCACTTACTCCGTGCCAGCCTGGCAGTGTGAGTTTATGTACAATATCCCATTTAATCCTGGGAGGCAAGTAGAGTAGGGGGCCCATTTTACAGATAAGAAAAAGTTAGTTGCAGAGAAGAGAATTACCTTGTGTGCCACATAGCAGCACTGGGGTTGGACTTAAAGCCTAGCTGGTAAGAGTCCTTCAGAGTCACGAGGCAGAGAAGGGTGTGGGGTCTGTAGAGAATCCAGGGAGAGGACGCTGACGGCCTCAGAACCAGACAAGCTGGCTGTAGACTGATGAGTAATCCCCACTTTCCAGGAACGAATTTGAACCCACATGGGATTGGGGATCTTAGGCTGGGCTCTGCAATGCTTTTGTGAGTAGAGAGTGTGATTCGAAGGGGCAGGGGGCATAGCTGTACCCACCCCGCCTTTGGCTTGCATTCCTCAAGCCTGCAAAAGTGGGTGGCCCATCTGCAGGTCTCACTCCCGAGGAACCTGCAGGTTGAACACAGGAAGGAGCTTTAAACGTCATATTGCTTCATAAAGTGCAGACTGAGGCCGGGAGAGGCGCACATGGCAGGATAGCGCGGAGTCTGGGCTGGAGGGGCCAACAGACCTCAGCTCAGCTTCTGGCTGCATGCTTGCTAGGTGTGAAGTCTTGGGGCAGGTACCCACTCTCAGTGCCTCTGTTTTGTCAACTGTAAAATGGAAATAATATTCGTACCCATGGAGTGGGGCTGTCATGAGTCATCTTAGGACTTAGCGTGCAGCAAGGGCTCATTCATGTTGACTGTTTTAATATTACCCTTGAGTGAGGTCACCCAGCTGATTAGAAGATCTGGGGTTAGTCCCTACTCTCCTGATTTCCCTCTACAACCCTTTCTCCTGGGATTTCCTGGCTTTTAGGAAGGGCCAAGTGAGGGCTGTGTGTGAGGAATATTTGGGAGATCGAAGATATCCCAGGGCAGTGTTAGTGGGACCAAGGCCAGGGACAGCCCCTGGGGTGTCCGGCCAGTTGCGTGGAGCCTCACGCTGTGATGACCACCTGTCCTGCCAGGGCTGGTGTGAACAGCCCCCCTGACTCCTGGTTCCTTCTTTGCTTCCAGGGCAGAGCTGAACCTGCACCAGATGGCAGATAGCAGCTCCTTTGGCATGGGCATGTGGTCCAAGGTAAGGAGGAGGTCCCTCAGGGGTGGGATGTGAGTTTGTGTCTGGGGCCAGATGGGAGGGTGATGAGGAGTCGCCGTGCAACTTGTCTCCTTTGGTACTGGGGTTCATAGTTGGCAAGGGTTGGTCATGTGGAAGAGTTGGGACTGCCTTTGTAGGGTCTTGGCTTATTGGGTAAAGAAGACTCAGACAAATAAAGGAAACCAGACATAGTATATGTAGAGGTAGGATTAGGGCCCTGGAATCAGTCTAGTTCAAGCTCTAGCTCTGACACTTGTTAAGTAGGTGAACCTCAGGCATGGACCTTAACCTCCTGGGAGGTCTGTCTCTTCTTCAGTACAATAATGATAGTAGCAGTATCTGCCTCATAGGGTTGTTGTGAGGGTGAAATGAAATGATGTGTATAACGTGCTTAGAACAGGGCTTGGCCTAAATGAATCGAGGGTGCTCTTTGTCAGTACTATTGGTGGTTAACTTGGGTAGGGGCACTCAGCGATAGTTTCCTGACGAATATAGTCTATGAGTGGGGCGAGAGTATATTTCATTGCTTAAAAAAGCAAATGTTTCACTGGTTTGATATTTTATTATTCAATTATTTTAACTTGTTTTCTCCCTTCTTTCCCAAATACCTTCACCACCACCTGTGCTGGGCCTGTGTTGTGTTAGGTGTATGTTCCTGCTGAGTGCTAGGAGTATGATACTCATCCATGAATTTTCACTTTAGCAGGAGACACAGACTTGGAAATTAATGCAATTATGTGAGATAAGAATATGTGAGAGGTTGCATGAAATGCTGCGGGCACCACAAGATAGCTGATAGAGCTACTTGGCCTTTGCCAGGGAAGGCTTCTTAGCCAAGGGAACATTTGGCCTGGGTTTTGAAGGATGAATAGAAGTTCACCAGATGGAGGGAAGTAGATAATTTCCACTCCAAAGCCTCTTTTCAAATATACATGTCTGGGAAACAAATAGTGCTGGAATAATTGGATATCCTGGTGCAAACAAAAATCCGTATTTCACATGATACACTAAAATTAACAAAAAATGAATCACAGATCTAATTGTAAAACTTCAAACCACAAAATTTCTAGAAGACAAATGAGAAAAATCTCTGTAACCCTGAGCTGGGCAAAGATTTCTTAAATGAGACATCAAAATCCCAGTCCATAAGAGAACAAATTAACTTTATCAAAAGGAACAGCATCTGCTCTCTGAAAGACACTATTAGTATGAAGAAGCAAGCCACAGACTGGGAGAAAATATTTGCAAATCACTTATCTGATAAAGTATTTTTATCTAGAATATAAAAGTAAATCTCAAAACTCATATATGAAACAACCCAACAAAAAAGATGGGCAAAGATGGAACATACAAAAAAAAGTAAATGGATGGCAACTAAGCACATGAAAATATGCTCAACATCATTGGTCATTAAAGAAATTCAGCTGGCGCGGTGGCTCACGCCTGTAATCCCAGCGCTTTGGGAGGTCGAGGTGGGCGGATCACCTGAGGTCAGGAGTTTGAGACCAGCCTGACCAACATAGTAAAACTCCATCTCTACTAAAGATACTAAAAATTAGCTGAGCGTGATGGCACATGCCTGTAGTTCCAATTACTCGGGAGGCTGAGGCAGGAGAATTGCTTGAACCCAGAAGGTAGAGGTTGCAGTGAGCAGAGATCGTGCCACTGCACTCCAGCCTGGGAGACAAAGCGAGACTCTGTCTCAAAAAAAAAAAAAAAAAAAAAAAAATTTGCTAAGCCTGTGCATGTGTGCGCGAGCACGCGCGCACACACACACACACACTCTCTCTCTCTCTCTCTCTTTCTCTTACATATTGCTGAGTATTATCCACAGAGTTTCTAATTCAGTAGCTCTGGGTGAGGCCTGAGAATGTGCATTTCTCACAAGTTCCCAGCAATGCTGATGCTGCTGGTCCAGGGACCCCGCTTTGAGAACCACTGTTGTAGAGTCTGTTTCTGCACTGGGTGAGGTGATGTGTCTGCCCTGTCTTTGAACTCCAGGGGCGAATCTACTTGTCACCTTATAAGTATGTCCCAAATATTGTATGGGCAAGCCTGGAGAGTTGGGGGCATATCAGAGAGGCTGCCTGGAAGAGGTGACCAAGAGCTGGCCATGAGAATGAGAATGAAATTTCTTTCATTCTCAAAACTCATACATAAAACGAGCTGGAGTGAGAATGAAATGAACAGATGCAACGAGGCTGGCATTCTTGCTAAAACAAATACTAGGGGGACAGCTTCTTCACTTGGGGGACTGAGCAGCGTGTTCTTTTTTCATACCCTTTCCCCCGTGATTTGGGGTCATTAGGAGCCCAGACCTCCACCTGGAAGGCAAGAGATGAGAAGTCACCTCAGCACTGATTTTTCTCATTCGTTTAATGAGCTTTGGCCAAATACATCCATTTGAATCAGCAAAAGAGTAGTTGTTTATTTTCCTTTTGTTTTTGAGAAGGAAAAGGACCCAAGCTGAGGTCCTCTGAGCTTTCCCCAACCTGACCTGTTTGTTAACAGTCTGCATAAAGCCATTGGTCACAGCGTGAATTTGTGTCAAAGAAGCATTTGAAGTGGTTTGCTTTTTTTCTCTTTATTTCTGTGGGGCATTTTTTAGACCAGTTGATTCGCAGGAACTGGTAGAGTGTTTCTTTGTTCTCTCTCTGCTACCTGGCAGGTATCAAGAGAATGTTTTCTCTGTTCTTTCAGAAGAAAAATAAAGTCTGAAAATTCATTGGTCTTTGATACAAGCCTGGGCTAGTTACTGGGGTCGGGTAGGCCAGGTACAGCTTCATTAAGGGAATCTGGTGATCAGGATATGCCTCCCAATAATGGGAGTTGCTAAGTCCCCAAGGCTGTCAGACTTAGCAAATCATACAGGATGCCCAGTTAAATTTGAATTTCAGATAAACATTGAATAATGTTTTAGTATAAGCATGTCCCAAATATTGCACAGGGAAGCCTGAAGGGTTGCGAGCCTATCAGGGCAGGCTGCCTGGAGGAGCGGACCACAAGCTGGTCCTGGAGTGAGAGTGAAAGTAGTCAGAGGCAGTGAGGCCAGCATTTTTGCTGGACGAAATATTGTGGGGGACATATTTATGAAAAAATTATCCATTGTCTACCTGAAATTCAAATTTGACTGGATGGCTCGCGTTTTCTTTGGCAACTCTACAACCCAACTTCAACCCAACTTCATCCCCGGCTGAGCCCTCCTCTTTCCTTCTCCTCCTAGCCAGCCCCCCTACTATGATTAATTCTGCTTCTATTTCATCTGTAACAGCTGGTTCCATCTTCACTGAAAACTCACTGGCAACGGTGGAGTCTGACATAGTGATGTTCGAATCCCAGTACCAGCGGTTAAGCTGGGTGGCCTTAAGCAAGTGACCTCCTCTCCTTGGGCCTCGACTTTTTTCCTTTTTGAAAACTAGGAGAGCAAGAGTCCACCTTGACCTCAGATGAAATGAGATAAAGCCAATAAAGCACTTCAGCAGTGCCTGACACTTCCCATGTCAGCCCTTCTTCTTCTTCTTTCTTCTTTTTCCTTCTTTCTTTTTCTTCTTCTCCTTCCTCTTCCTCCTCCTCCATCATCAAGGATGGCAGCATTGGGCAAGTTGGGGAGGGCTTGGCCTGCTCCCCAACAGCAAGACACGCTACCTAGGCACTCAGTTCCCATTCCATGTTCCTTGGCAGCACATCTTGTTTTCCCTCTTACTGAATTTATTTCTGTTCTCTTCTAATTCATATTTTTAATGAAGCATCTGTTAAAAAAAAAAAAAAAAACTGGCAGGGCGCAGTGGCTCACGCTTGTAATCCCAGCACTTTGGGAGGCCGAGGCGGGCGGATCACGAGGTCAGGAGATCGAGACCACGGTGAAACCCCGTCTCTACTAAAAATACAAAAAAAAAAAATTAGCCGGGCATAGTGGCGGGCGCCTGTAGTCCCAGCTACTTGGAGAGGCTGAGGCAGGAGAATGGCGTAAACCCGGGAGGTGGAGCTTGCAGTGAGCCGAGATTGCGCCACTGCACTCCAGCCTGGGCGACAGAGCGAGACGCCGTCTCAAAAAAAAAACAAAAAAAAAAAAACAAAAAACAAAACAAAAACCTAAATTATGGCTGGGCGCAGTGGCTCACGCCTGTAATCCCAGCACTTCAGGAGGCCGAGGCAGTCGGATCACCTCAGGTCAGGAGTTTGAGACCAGCCTGGCCAACGTGGTGAAACCCCATCTCTACTAAAAATACAAAAATTAGCCGGGTGTGGTGGCACATGCCTGTAATCCCAGCTACTCGGGAGGCTGAGGCAGGAGAATCACTGGGACCTGGGAGGCAGAGGCTGCAGTGAGCTGAGATCACGCCACTGCACTCCAGCCTGAGTGACACAGCGAGACTCTGTCTCAAGAAAAAAAAAATACTAAAAAACGAAATTACTACCTACTTCCTATGGAGAAATCAGAAAAAACACAAGGGCAAAACCAAAAACCAGAATACACGCACACACTCAAACCAGAAAACAAGCGCCATTCACCTCACCACCCTGAGAAACCCACTGGTCCTGTACCTGCAGGTGTTCTTCCAGTATTTTTCCTGCAAATATTTTACATAATTCATAACAAACTGTATATCGTTAAAACTTTCTGGCCGGGCATGGTGGCTCATGCCTGTAATCCCAGCACTTTGGGAGGCCGAGGCGGGTGGATCACCTGAGGTCAGGAGTTTGAGACTAGCCGGACCATTATGGTGAAACCCCGTCTCTACTAAAGATATAAAAATTAGAAAAAGACATTGGGAGGGGATGAGGAAGAGAAAGGAGCAAATGAGCTTTAGTGGAAGTTTTCTCATTCTTCTCTTCACACGAGCTACCTGGTAGATGATGGAGTCCTTCTGTAATTTAAAGTCAAATGCTCATAGGTGACAGTGGGAGCCATAATAAATGTGTGGGCACTGTCCTTTTGGCGTCCTTTTTCTGCTACTTTGAGATCTCATAAATAACTGAGAGTATGTTGGTAAGATGCCTTCCGTCCCTCTGTTTGCTCCAGCTGCAGTTGCTAGGTTGAGCTCCTGGTTGCTAGGGATTTTGTGATCCTGTGGCGGCCCAGAAATATGATGGATCAGTGGAACATGCTTTTGCTATTAACTGAAATGTTTCCCAAGCAAATCTCTTAATGTCACTGTATGCTTTGACGTCGTCCCAATTGGTTGATGATTCTTGCAAGTTTCCCAGTTAGAGGAAGTGGCTTGAGTGGAGGGGACAAGTATCTTGGACTGGGAATCAGTTCAAGAATCAGAAAAGCCTGCTTCTAGTCTTGTGTCTGATATTAATTTGCTGTGTGACCTTGGGCAAGTGTCACCCCCTCTCTGGGCACTGGATGCGCAAAATTCAAAGACTTGCTGGCTTTAACAGCCTACAGTTCATCACCCAAGTTCTCTAAGCAGGCCAAGTGCAAATCAGTTTCTCATTATCGGCTGGTGGATTATTGACAAAAGAATTCCCATTCCCAGCTCACTTCCTTTCCACCCAGCAGGCTTCTGGGCTGAGTCTCCTTGGCCAGATGGTGTGTGCATAGTAGTTTCAGACTAATTTTAATATTCAATCAAATATAATTGGGATTATAAATCTTAAAAAAATCCTACAATCCATAAACATCTGATCATGTCATTTTCTGTTTCCTTCTGTTAAAATATTTGGCAGGCTGGGTGCAGTGGCTCACGCCTATGATCCCAGCACTTTCAGAGGCCATGGTGGGAGGATCACTTGAGTCCAGGAGTTCAAGACTAGCCTGGGCAACATAGCGAGACCCCATCTCTAAAAAAAAAATAATAAAATAAAATCATCTGGGCATGG
This sequence comes from Hylobates moloch, assembly GCF_009828535.3. Taxonomy (NCBI): domain Eukaryota; kingdom Metazoa; phylum Chordata; class Mammalia; order Primates; family Hylobatidae; genus Hylobates; species Hylobates moloch. The sequence continues at coordinate 7,459,269 of NW_026652294.1, forward strand.
TAGGGTGCACCTGTAGTCCCAGCCACTTGGGAAGCTGAGGTGGAAGGATCGTTTGAGCCCAGGAGTTTGAGACTGCAGTGGGCTATAATCACATCACTACACTCCAGCCTGGGCCATAGAGTGAGACCCTGTCTAAAAAAAAATTTCTATTGCTGCACAGGAGACAGAAAACAAGTGCCATTTCCTTTAGTGGGAAAGCTCAGTTGGTGGTGGCTGCAAGAAGCAATGTCCTGCAAGGAATCTGGACTCACTGGCTTGCTATAGGATCTTGATTTATTAATGATGTCTGTTATGAGCTCAGGAATATAGTAGGGGCACGAATCAGTATTTACCAATCATGACTGGAGTTTAAAGCCCACACCCTTTAGTATCATGGTTGAGGCCTTCAAGGGTGGCCCATGCCGGCTTCTCCAGCTTTATCTTCTCCCCATCTCTATCTGACCCACCTCCAAAAATAACTGCTTCCAGAGCGGGCACAGTGGCTCACGCCTGTAATCCCAGCACCTTGGGAGGCCGAGGTGGGCAGATCACTTGAGGTCAGGAGTTCAAGACCAGCCTGGCCAACATGGTGAAACCCTTCTCTACTAAAAATATGAAAATTAGCTGGGTGTGGTGGCAGGTGCCTGTAATCCCAGCTACTCAGGAGGCTGAGGCAAGAGAATCGCTTGAGCCCGGGGCGGGGGCAGGGGCAGGGGCGGGTGGAGGTTGCAGTGAGCTGAGATCGTGCCATTGTACTCCAGCCTGGGCAACAGAGCGAGACTCTGTCTCAAAAATAAACAAAACAAAAATAACTGCTTCCATTGACCACCTATTGCCTCCCATAATCCCTTTTGCTCATGTGGTTCCCTTTGCATGTTGGGAGTTTTATTAAATTGGCCAGCTCTGCCTATTTATCTTTCAAACTTCTATCACAGTTTGATCTGCTCTATGCTATTCTCTTTGGCTGTCCTGGGTGGGATTAATTACCCCTTCTCCCTCTGACGTCCCATGGTTCTCTGCATAGACCTATAGCACAGCTTACCCTACAGAGCCTCCCTCTAGACCCTACCTATAGACCCTATATAGCCTGCGTATCAACCTGTACCCATAGCCTACCTACCACTTAGCCCTTTTCACACTTAGTTGCTTTTATGTCTCTTTACAGTTCTACCTTGAGAGGGCCTCAAAGTCAAGGTCTGGGCTTTGCTCATCTTTGCATCCCCAGACCAGAGCCCCGCATAGAGCAGAGCTTCCATAAATCTGTAATGCATGCACACATGCAGGAATAAAAGCCACACTGCATTTCAAAGTCAGAGAAAAATGGTTTGGATAACTTTCCCAGTCGCCTGAGTGTGTCTGTCAATACTCCTCAGCTTAATTGTGGGTAATTTACTGTGGCAATAAAATGACCCTCGCATTCCTCCAAGACGGAGCTCAGCTTCAAGTTGTGAGTTGGTGTTTTCTCCATCGTGATGGCCTTGTTTTCTTCCTCTCTCCCTTTGCCCCCAGCCTGAAGATAAACAGAAGGCGGCAGCTGCCTTTGCCCAGCTCCAGGGTGCCATGGAGATGCTGGGCATCTCAGAGAGCGAGCAGCGGGCCGTTTGGCGGGTCCTGGCAGCCATCTACCACCTGGGCGCGGCAGGGGCCTGCAAAGGTACGTCCTTCCTGCCGGGCTCACCTGGGAGGCCAGCTGTCTCCTTTGGCAGGCGCCTGACAAGGCCCTTCTCTCAGAGAGGTGGGAACAGGGTCAATCTGTCACCTTGTATGTCTCTGGGACTGCTCTTGGGGAGGCTGCTCAAACTAGGCATCGTGAGGAGGACACAGGGCTGGCGTTTCAAGCAAACCTTTTAGACCAGCTCTGTCCACAAGAACTTTCTGCAATGATGGAGATGACTGCTGTTCAGTGCAGTAACCACTAGCCATAGGCTGCTCCTGAACACTTGAAATATAGTAGTGCGACTGAGGAATTGAATTTTTAATTTATTTAATTCTACTTAATTTAAATTTAAGTAGTCACAGGTAGCCAGTGGCTACTGTACTGGAAGTACAGTACAGCAGCTCTAGAATATGCAAGGGAAGGTTGGGTCTGTGCAGTAAAGGTGCCTCGTTTCTTTTTATTTTTTAAATTTTTATTGTTTGAGACAGCGTCTTGCATTGTTGTTCAGACTGAGCAGTAGTGGCGCGATCATAGCTTACTGCAGCCTCCACCTCCTGGGCTCAAGCAATCCTCCCGCCTCAGCCTCCTGAGTAGCCGGGACTACAGGTGTGCACCCCCATGCCTGGTTAATATATATATTTTTTATTTTTTTGTAGACAGGGGTCTCACTTTTTGCCCAGGCTGGTCTCAAACTCCTAGGCTCAAGCAATCTTCCTGCCTTGACCTCCCAAGGTAGTGGGATTACAGGCATGAGCCACCGCGCCCAGCCAAGGTGCTGTGTTTCTAGCTAGACATCCTGGAGATGTTCCCTGCCACATGCCCTGAAACTGATCTTGTATCCTTGTCCCCATCCTTAAGTGTCTGCTTGCGATTTTCCCTATTTTGACCTGGTCTTCCAAGTGGTTCCTGCCATCCCCCTAGTCCTTACCTTCTCCATATCCAGTCATTCACTATGTTCTAGAGATGGTCTCTGTGACATCATTTCTGTCCTAGTTTCTCTATCCTTACTGTTATCACCTTACATGCAGTGTTTACATGTGTGTGTGTGTGTGTGTGTGTGTACTTGGATGGGTACAGTAGCCTCCTTGCTGATACCTGCATTCCTACTCCTACCCATTCTCATCATGACCATCAGGTTCCTTTCTACAACATAGACCCATACTGTCATTCTCCTGCTTAGAATCCTCTGGAGGCTCTCCCTTGCCTCTAAGTCAAATAAAATTCCTTGGCTTGGCATTCAAAGCTCCTCACCTCCTCACCTCAAAAGCTGCTCCCTTTTTTGGCAATATAGAAGGTTCTGGGGAGAGAGTGAGGATGAAGAGCAAGGGTTTCTGCCTTCATGGGGCCTTTGGTGCCTTGTATTATGATTGTGACTTTGTCTGGCTCTTATCAGTGGCTGGTGGCTTCCTTTGGGCCCAGAACATAGAACTGGAAGTTGCTTATTGAATGAACATGTGTGTGAATTGAGGTCTGTCCTGGGACTGTGCATGGATTCTGGCTGACATCCTGGGCTGTTACCTTGGTGGAGGGCAGTAAAATCTTCGAGAAGGTGCTGGTGCATCCTTTCTGTCATCCCCACATTCCCGGGCCCTGTGGCCTATTCCTTTGATTGATTCTCATCCATTTGAGCCACATACATTAACCCACTGTTTGGATTTTGGAAATTTCTAGAAGTCATACTGAGTCAGGAGTAAGTAAGATGGGGATTCCACAGTTGATCCAAGCCAAGGACAGACAAGCTGGGCTGGGGCAAATATGAAAATACAAATGCCACTTGTCTTGCCAAAAATCATCCACGGACATTCACAATGGCAAAGATATGGAACCAACCTAAGTGCCCATCAACCAATGAGTGGTTAAAGAAAGTGTGAGATATATATATATATATACACACACCATGGAATACTACTCAGCCATAAAGATGAGATGAAATAATGTCTTTTGCAGCAACTTGGATGGAGCTGGAGGCCATTATTCTAGGATGGCCTCTTAGAGAATGGAAAACCATTTCCTGAGAATGGAAAACCAAATATCATACATTCTCACTTACAAGTGGGAGCTAAGCTATGAGGATGCAAAAGCATAAGAATGATATAATAGACTTTGGGGACTCAGGTGGGGGATGTTAAGAGGGGGTGAGGGATAAAACATTACATATTGGGTACAGTGTACACTGCTGGGGGGTTGGGTGTACTAAAATCTGATCAATCACCGCTAAAGAACTTAACCAAAAACCACCTGTACCCCCAAAATGATTGGAAAAAAAAATCAGCTGTGGGCCATGCTCAGCGCTTGGCTGTTGGGGCATCACCACTACTTTGCTCAGGGAACTGTGATGTCTCTCACTCAACGTCCTGGTCACTGAGGCCAACCTGAGTCAGGAGCAGACCCTGAGACAGAGATGTGGGAACATGTTGCATATTTGGGGAAGGACCCCAGAAGGCTGTGGCAGGGGAATGGGAAAATGACACAGGAGAGGGAAGGCAGGCAGTATAAGGTGCATGAAGGAGTGGCTTCCCCCTGGGAAACTGAGGCTCAGTCCTGCTGGGGACCCCTGGGAGACTCTGAGGAATATGCCTCCTGGTTGTCCTATCCAAGAGACAAGGAAGTTGAAATATTTATCCAGAGACTAAGGGAGCCCCCTGGCTTGTTGGCCTGTCACCAGGGAAGTGAAGGAGCTCAATTTTATTCCTGAGTTTCTCCTCCTGGGGCAAAGTGGGCCCCCCCCCCTCTGATGTGGGCTCAAGGACCTGACCCATCACATCAGTGCATCCGATGATAAGAGAAAGTCACTTTTATAAATATTTTACTAATACTTGATGATGGCAATAATTTCTGCCAGTCCTCCCCCCACCGCATGTTATAAATTATTTTAAGAAGAGCTGCCGTCAGTCTGCCTGGGAGGCCTGCCCGATGATTTACTTACTTATAGATTCTGCTTTGAAAGATTTCATAATAGGTTGCTCTAAAATCAGCTATTAAGAATTTCAGAGTCGTATATAAATGTCTTTGCTTTGTGTCATAACAGATCATTTTGAAGTATATTAAGAATCATTTTCAGTAATCAGGTTTTTTTTTTTTTTTTTTTTTCATTAAAATGATACTCCCTTCTCAGCACGCCTGGCTTCCTAACGAATTCTGAGAGTCCCAATCCTGTTTTTAAAAACCAATAATAGTTCCCTTTGGGGAGAATTTGGGCCTTATAACTGGACACAGGGTTTTTGAACTGTTATAGCAATGACAATCACCACTAATATTGGCGTGGTGTTTGACAGTTTCAAAAGCACTTATACCTCTATTATGCCCTTTGAATGGATTAGATGTATGTGCTAACCTAATGCCATGGGCAAGAGTCAGGAGTCAGCCTGCTGGATATGAATCCTGGCTCAGCCTCTCTGAGCCTCAGTCTCTTCCTCTGTAAAATGGGGCTAATGACGGTACCCACTTTGTAGGCTTCTTGTGAGAACTGAAGGAGTCAGTGGCAAAAACTGTGTGCACAGGACTTGGCTCCTGGAGGGGTGTTTCATAAGGGTTCATTTTCATCCATCTCCATTTTATAGACAAGCAAACAGAGGCTCCAAGAAGGTATGCCACTGATCTGGTATCACACAGCCAGTACCTTCCAGAGTGGGGTTTGGGCCATTCTCATTTTCCTGGGGCCATTGTGCTGAGTGCTTATAGACCAGATGATGTCACCACCTCCTTAGAACAGCCTGGGAGGGGTGAGGACTGTTACGATGCCCATTTTATAGGGAAGAAACTGATGCGCAGCAGAGAGTTTCATGCATATCCCTCAGGACATACAGCTAAAGCTAGAGATGGGATTCGGACTTAGGTCTGCCTGAGCTCTGAGCCCTGAGACCAGCCTCTGGGACCACACCTCCTACCTCTCAAGTACCCTGTGTTCCTGCCTATGGCAGGCCTACAATTCACCTCAATTCTCAGACTATTCTGAGTTAGCAGAGTTAACACAGACCCTGCAGGTTAAGGGTTCAGTCCCACAAGACTGTCTCCACTTCAGATGCCAGCTGCAAGCACCCGACCTCCTGTACTTCTAGCCAAGTGGCTTTTATGTAGTGAGTTCTCATGACCCCCTTTTCTTGTCTAATAATTCACTAGAATGACTCACAGGATTCAGGAAAACACTTTACTTACAACCGCTGCTCTATTATAAAGGATACAACTCAGGAACAGGGCAAGGGATGGGGAGAGGGCAGAGACTCCTGTCCTCTCTAGGCATGACAGCCTCCCAGCACTTTGATGTGTTGGAAGCTCTCTGAACCCCATCTTTTAGGGGTTTCCATGGAGGTTTCTCTATGCAGGCATGATTGATCAAATTATTGGCAATTAACTCGATCTCCAGCTCTTCTGTCACATCTTAAAAAGAAATCCTATAGCCGGGCTGGGCGCGGTGGCTCACGCCTGTAATCCCAGCACTTTGGGAGGCTGAGGCAGGTGGATCACAAGGTCAGGAGATCGAGACCATCCTGGCTAACACAGTGAAACCTCATCTCTACTAAAAAAAAAATACAAAAAGTTAGCCGGGCATGGTGGCAGACACCTGTAGTCCCAGCTACTCAGGAGGCTGAGGCAGGAGAATGACGTGAACCCGGGAGGCGGAGCTTGCAGTGAGCCGAGATTGTACCACAGCACTCCAGACTGGGCGACAGAGTGAGACTATGTCACAAAAAAAAAAAAAAAAAAAAAAGAAACCCTATAGCCTTTAGCTATTGCCCTCTAAACCCCCATCCCTAAGCAATGCTTTCCCCCAGCCCTAAACAACCATGAATCTACTTTCTGTCTCTGTAGATTTCCTTGTTCTGGATGTTTGACATGAATGTAATCATGCAATATGTGCTATGTTTGTTGTCTTTTATGACTGGCTACTTTCTTTCTTTCTTTCTTTCTTTTTTTTTTTGAGACAGAGTCTCACTCTGTCGCCCAGGCTGGAGTGCCGTGGCGCGATCTCTGCTCACTGCAAGCTCTGCCTCCCAGGCTCACCCCATCCTCCTGCCTCAGCCTCCCGAGTAGCTGGGACTACAGGCACCTGCCACCACGCCCGGCTATTTTTTTTGTATTTTTAGTAGAGACGGGGTTTCACTGTATTAGCCAGGTTGGTCTTGATCTCCTGACCTCGTGATCCGTCCGCATCGGCCTCCCAAAGTGCTGGGATTACAGGCGTGAGCTGCCGTGCCCGGCCGTGACTAGCTGCTTTCACGTGGTGTAATGTTTGCAAGATTCATCCATTTTGTAGCATGGATCAGTACTTTAGTCCTTTTTATGGCTGAATTATATTCCATCATATGGATATACCACATTTTATTTACCTATGGACCAGTTTTTTTTTTTTTTCTTTTATTCTTCCTGAGAGCTGGGTCATAGTAACTGCTCGGAAAATTCTAGTTGAATGTATGCCCCAAACTGGCTTGCACAACAGGTAAAAATTAGGCCCATTTTGCAAAGGAGAGCCCAGAGGCAGAGCGGTTCTGTGATGGGACAAGTATGTATGTGTATGCCAAGAAGACTAGACTTTGCAGTCAGCCACCTCCAGCCAAGTTTCAGCTCTGCCCTTTGATGGATGTGTAATCTTGAACAGGTCCCTTCCTGTATCTAAGCCTCAGTTTTCTCATCTATAAAATGGGGACAGCTATGATACCTTCTCTATAGGGTGAGGAGTGATGAAACGCAACGATGTTCATAGGAAGCCATTAGTTCAGGGCTTTGTGGTTCTGGAAATGTGTCTGTTTTGTTTGTCCTGCAGATCCCATGGTAGACATAAACCAGTCCTCTGGGTCTGTGTCCCCAGTCCTCTCTTAAACTTCTAGCCAATTACTCTGAACTATTTGGGGTTTACACTATTTTGGCCTCAACTTATGGTAAGAAACATTTTACCTCTTGACCCAGTGAACACACACACACACACACACACACACACACACACACACACACACACAACACACACACACACACACACACACACACACACACACACACACACACACACATTTTATAGAGACTAAACCACAGAGGGAATCTTCTGTATTCGTGAGTTTGAAAAAAAAAAAAAAAAGAAAAACAGAAACATGCCAACACTGGCATGTAGCTACAACCATGCCCAGAAACTCACCCTGGTAAATCCACTTTCTCTGCAGCTACAAATCCCATTTTGGGTTTTGTTTCACCTTTATTTTGATTTTTAACCTTACACAGTCTCTCCACCCGGCCACCAGAGTGGCCCTTTTCACACAAAACCCAGCCCACACCATTCCTCTGTCCCCATGCCTGCCCAGGTTGCTCAGAGGCAAGCTAAGGCTGCCACAAAGATCTCCAAGCTTCCAGGGAATAGGGGAGCAATGATTCCCAAGCACTCTCTGTGCTGAGTTACTTGCTAGATCACCGGACCTGAGGAAATATTCAAGATAATGCCTTAAGGTGAGTCTTTGTGGTGCAGTTGTGGCTCAGAGAGGTGGTGGGACGTGCCCAAGGGCACACAGCTGGGAAGTGATGGAGCTCAAAGCTGCCTGAACCTAAGGCTCTCAGGCTTTGCACAGGGACCAGGTCCCTTCTTAGTTGCGTCAATATAGTTGAGGGTTTTGTGTGTGTGTGTGTGTGTGTGTGAGAGAGAGAGAGAGAGAGAGAGTACTCTTGAAGTCTAAGCAATTCTCCTGTGTGTGGAAGGTATAGCTTTTGGCACAAGCCAGGTGGGCTCAGGTGGACACCCTCCATATAAACTTCTTGGTTGTCCAGGGCAACTGTACTTTGCTCAGCCTGGATGTCAGGGGGTGGCCCTGCTCTGTCTGGCAAGGTCCAGGCAGCGAGAAGGCTTCTGAACTTGCATTAGATGTTGCCTGACAGCCTTGGCAGATGGGGCACTGTCAGGACTGTGAGATCGGATATGGTGGAAGACCGTGGGCATCACCCCTAGACCCCTAATTGTCTGGTTCACCTAGGATGTCCATGCTGCGCAGAAGGTGTCGTGGGCTTGCCTGCTGAGGAGGGCTCAGCGAACGGCCCATGGCTGTGATGGGCAAGGAGATGCTTCATCTCTCAGCTCCTCTGGTGTCTGGAGGTCAAGTATGGCCTCCCCTTTCCCTCACTCCTCATGTACAGGTTCTGAGTGTGCCCTCCCTGTGCCCGGCTCTCAGTGGGGATGGAACTGGGCAGCCCCATGTTAAGGCACCCTTCCCATGCCAGCCCCATGTTGCGATTTAGCACATGGCATCCCATTTGCTCCTCTAGATAAACTCAGCTGCATTCTGCAGATGAGGAAACTGAAGCTCCTCCAGGAGAAACCGCTTGCCCAGGGCACACAATATGAGGCTTCGCCCGAGCTTGGACTGGAACTCAGGACTGTCTGGCTCCAAGACCTCTTCCTTCTACTGCAGCGTGCAAAAAGGATGGTCAAAGGACAAATGGTCCCTGTTTAGGGACTCTCAGGTTGGACCAGGGCAAGATCGCTGTGGATTTATTCTTGGAGCCTCAGCTGGGAGCCCTAGAGCTCTCTCCAGGGATCCTTGTCTTATGATCACGTCACCCAATTGGACATAATCTCTGTCCTGGAAGCCTGGAATGGCTTCCCAGCTAGTTTCCTGGCTTCCCTTCTTCCCCATCCTTTCTACCCTGATCTGTTCTCATGCCGCAGCCAGCAGTAACTCCCAAGTTCACACGTTTGGTTGGGTTACTTCAATAGAGCTACCGATGACCCTGTATGAGGGCAATTCCAGCTGGTCTGGTGCCTGCCCACCTCTCCAGCCTCAGTTTGCACCCATGGTGCTGTGGCTCAGCTGCCGAGGATGTTTCCAGTTTTACTCTCTTGCTATTCCCTGCAAGAGCTGTGGTATGGCAGTCTTGTTCTCTCCTGCTCTCCCTACTTCCCTTTGTCAACCCCTCAGCTCTTGATTAGAAAGTCACTGCCCCCCCCCCACCCCCCGCCCCCGCAAGCCTTCCCTGGCCCTGAGCAAGGTCTGGTTTTCCTGCTCTGTATGCTCCAGGCATTCCCTGGCCACCTTTATTTATTTTTCATGTGGGACGATTGATTATTGGATTAATGTCTGTCTCCTATGCTGGGCTGTAGCTCTGTGAGTAGAGAGGTCTTGTCTGATTCTGCTCATCGTTGCATCCCCAGGGCCTAGCACAGGGCCCCGCACGTAGTATGTGCTCAGTAAGTATTTACTGAGCCATGTGTCTTCTTGGCAACTCTCAAAGGAGGGAGAGGTTGCCCTGGAATGGAGGTGAGATGAGGGATGTGAAGGGGTTGTGCACTTAATCACATTGGCAGGTGAAGGAGAGGGGCCAGGCAGGAGGACAGACAGACAAGGGCACTGAACGACAATCACTCTGCTCCTGTGGGCATCCCCTCTTGCCCTGACTCTAGGACACCTCCCATCATAGGACAGGTGGCTCCTGGGCTTAGTCAGTTTATTACAGATTTGTCTGGAGAGGCTGGGCACAGCTGGCCTTTGGATCTTAGAAGCCTGCTCTTGTGCTGGCAATGAGACTGCATCCTTCCCTCTGCCTACATAGCATCCACACTTCCTTTCTGTCTCTCTGGCTTGCCATCACTGATGGGTTCCTGGGGAAGGCAGTGGGAGGGGGCTCTGAGGGCCGGCACCACATGGCAGGCAGAAAACACCAGGTGATTTGAGATCATGGTTGATTTGCTGTTCACCAAGGCTCATGGCTCAAGCCATCACTCCAGGTCCATTAGACAACAATTCATCCAAGCTCAGGCTTCTCTCCTTTGGCGAAAAGTGGCCTGTGGAACCATTAGCTGGTGCTTGTGTATTTCGAATGGCAGCCAATGGATGCTCTCTGGAGCTAAACTTGGTAAAGAGAGAGTAGGGAGGAGGGGAGAGCTGGCGTCCCAGAATTGGACAGAGAAGCATTTGAGTCCAGGCTCCCTGATCTCCTGGCAGTGTGATTCACCCTGTGTCAGTGACTTTTCATCTCGTTGGACCTCAGTTTTCTTGTTTGATAATAACACCACCTACCTTCTACAATCATTGTACAGTCAGATAATAAATGTTTAATACTTGGCACATACGACGTATTCAGTAAGCAGTAACTCTCTTTTCTTTGCAAAGCATTTTGGTTGTCATTTCTTTCTTTTGGCATTAAAGCCTGCCTCTGAGATGGGCTTGGTGAGGGTTGCTAAACCCATTTGGTGAGTGAAGAACTTGCACCTCTCAGAGATGTGGCTCCTCACCTAAGGGCATGAAATGAAACTTCTGTGCTAGAGAACAGCAAGTTCAGAACCAGAATCCAGTTCTAGACTCTCAGCTCAGTGCTCTTTACACAGCTTAGCAGAAGGCCCGAGAGGCCAAGGGTAGTGTAGGACAATGGTTAGAGCACAGTCTAGAGTGACACAGATCTGGGCTCAGATTGAAGTAAGAATTCCAGCACTGGCTGGCTTTGTGGCTGTTCCATTACAGTGCTACTGAAGGAATCAGCCCCCAAACCCATGGCTTAAACAATCACTTTATTATTTCCCAAGGCTTCTGTGTATCTGCACTTTGGCAGGGCTCAACTGGGAGGTTTTGGCTTGGGGTCTCTCATGTGGCTGCAGTCAACTGGTGGCTGATGAAGCATAGGAAGGCTGAAGTAGCCCATTTCCTAGGCTTCATGTGGTCTCAGGTCTCTCCCTGTGGGCTAGTTGGGCTTCCTTATGGCATGGTGGCTTCAGGACTCCAAGTGCAAGTTTCCAGGAAGCAAGATGGAAGGTGCATCACCTTTTCTGAGCTGCAACACTTCTGCCATGTTCTGTTGGTAAAAATCATGTCACAATTTCAAGGATGAGTGAAACCAAATTCCACCCCTAGATGAAGGAGCAGCGAGATTCTAGGGCGTATAGGATGGGAGCTATTGGTGTGGCCATATCTTGCCATAGTGGCCTTGAGCAAGTAACTTAAGCTTTCTGAGGCTCAGAAAACTGAGGCTCAGTTTTCTGAGCCTCACAGGTCTGTTTTGCAGATGAACTGAGATGCTGTTTGCCAAGGGCTTTGGGGTACAGTGCCAGGCATATAAGTAAGAGAGTTAGGTTTTAGAAATCATAATGTTGCAAAGTTTCCATAGCCATTGCATCCCGGCTCTGTACTGAGGTAGAGATGGAATGGCTCCTGAGACTTTCGCTCTCTGTTTTATTACCAGTGTCCCCAACCATCCTCTGAGACCCCCAAAAGACCTTCTTCCTACAGAAGAGTAAATCAAGGATGAACTCTATGTCCTCTTTGCAGCAAGATACGATTTCTCTGTCTTGGGGCCTCTTTTTTTGTATGAGATTAAAATCAGACACACTCCTCTTCCCAGGAATGACCTCTGTTAAAATCCTCTCCAAGTTTTCCCCGTCCTCCACCTCAGCCCCAGGCTGGGGATCACTTTGCATAAATTCTCACTTTTAATTCTCACAGCAAGCCTGACAGGCAGGGAAGGAATCACCATTTTTGTGGTCCAAGATGCTGAGTCTCAGGATCTTGCAATCTTTGTCAAAGTCAAACAGCAGCATGTGATGGGGCCAAGGTCAGAACTCAGTACCTGTCTGCCTCCAAAGTTCTTGCTCTTCTCCACTACAAGGCCACCCAGCTGGCCAAGCTGGTGGGTACATTCTGGGTGCTAGGATCTCCACCCTCTCTCCTGAGAGCGCCTCCTCAGCTCCATCTAATCTCCATCCAGTCCTCAATTTGGAAGGTTGTCCCTCTAAGCAGAATCAAGGAGAGCTCAGACTCGGGGCTAAAGGCATGGGCTCTGGAACCAGGCTGACCGGTGTTCAACCCTGTTTCTCCTGCATGGCCCAGGCGACTCCTTTGACCTCTGAGACTCAATGTCCTTATCTGTAAAGTGGGGATAATCAGAGTGCCTGCCTCCTGGGGTTCTTGTGAGGCTGACATTATTGAACTTGAGTATTTAAAGCTCTGTCATTGCTATCATTGGCATTATTATTAATGAAAAATCGGTCCAGGGCCTAGGGGAGTTTTCCCTAGCAACGTTTAGGAGAGGCTGACCTGGGCCGTTTTTTTTTTTTTTTTTTTTTTTTTTGAGACAGAGTCTTGTTCTGTCACCCAGGCTGGAGTGCAGTGGCATGATCTTGGCTTACTGCAACCTCCGCCTCCCGGGTTCAAGAAATTCTCTGCGTCAGCCTCCCGAGTAGCTGGGATTACAGGCGCCCGCCACCATACCCAGCTAATTTTTGTATTTTTAGTAGAGATGTGGTTTCACCATCTTGGCCAGTCTGGTCTTGAACTCCCGACCTCATGATCCACCCACCTCAGCCTCCCAAAGTGCTGGGATTACAGGCATGGGCCACTGAGCCCAACCTGGGCTAGTCTTTAACCTCCGATCCCTGTGGTCCTGTAGCTGTAAGAGTTGATGTGCGTATCCCCGGAGAGTCAGACTATTGGTCAGCCTGCCTCCTGTCCCTCACCACTTGACAGAAATGACAGTAATGTTTGGAATTCGAAATAGCAACAAGGATGAGCAATGCTTGTCTTGATGGGGACTTTGCTTGGTTTCCTTTTTCTCTGAAGGTCGATGGGTTATTTAATTTGTCTCTCACTAAATCTACCAGTCTACTTGCTGCTGACCCATTGCTTAATATATGATGCAGTCAGAACCATATATAACCCAGCGAGGGGCCCCATAATGGGGTTATGAAGGGAGGCTGCTATCTAGCTGGCACCTCACTCCCCGCCTGCTACCATCGTAAAGATATCAGTCCCAGAATGGATGAGGCTGTAACTCGGGGAGCCAGGAGGTGCTCACAGGGAGGAGAGACAATATCAATAATGACAAGGGCCCAGTCCCACACAGAGCTGGGATACCCCGGCACCAGTAGCAAGGATGGTCCATCCAGGGGTAGGAGGAGGTGGCTGGATGCTCTCCAAGCTGTGGTAAGACTTGAGTGTAGATGGTCAGTGATAGTAACAGAGGGACTGTTAACATAACACAATGACCAACACAATGATTTAAGAGCTTTGGGAAGTGTTTTACCAGTCTTACTGTTTCAAAGCAATCGTATGAGGAATATGTCAATGTTGTCTGTCTATAAAAAATGGAAATAGTCCAGAAGAATAGAAAGTTTTAAAAAAAACAAAAGGTCTTTCCTCACACCCCAATGCCAAATCCCATTGCTATCAAAGGTGACCACTGTGAACAGTTTGGGGTGTACCCTTCCTTCAGGCTTTTTTTGTTTTGAGATGGAGTCTCGCTCTGTTGCCCAGGCTGGAATGCACTGGCGCCATCTTGGCTCACTGCAAGCTCTGCCTCCCAGGTTCACGCCATTCTCCTGCCTCAGCCTCCCGAGTAGCTGGGACTATAGGCGCCCACCACCATGCTCAGATGATTTTTTTGTATTTTAGTAGAGATGGGGTTTCACTGTGTTAACCAGGATGGTCTCGAGCTCCTGACCTCGTGATCCACCTGCCTCAGCCTCCCAAAGTGCTGGGATTACAGGTGTGAGCCACTGTTCCTGTCCTCCTTCAGGCTTATATTTATTTATTATTTTTTTTGAGATAGTGTCTCTCTCTGTCACCCAGGGTGGAGTGCAGTGACGTGATCTCGGCTCACTGCGACCTCCATCTCCCAGTTTCAAGCGATTCTCCTACCTCAGCCTCCTGAGTAGCTGGGATTACAGGTGTGTGCCACTATGCCGGCTAATTTTTATTTATTTGTTTGTAGAAACAGCGTTTTAATATGTTGCTCAGGTTGGTCTCAAATTCCTGGCCTCAAGCAATCCTCCCGCCTCAGTCTCCCAAAGTGCTGGGATTACAGGTGTGACCCACTGTGCTTGGCTGACTTTAATTCTTAAAGCATTTTAGATTTACAAAACAATTGAACAGAAAGTACAAAATTCCTACATACCCCTTCTCCCTGTCCCCACAGTTCTCCCTATTACTGATATCTTGTGATGAACCAATACTGATACTCTATTAGCAGCGAAGGTCCACCTATACTCCTTCTGTTGTATCCTTTCACGGATTTTGACAATTATATAATGTCATATATCCATTGTTACAGTATCATACAGGATAATTTCACTACCCTAACCTGGCTAGTTTTGTTTTTTTCTTAAACTTCTTTTTTTTCTTTTGTGAGACTGAGTCTCGCTGTGTTGCCCAGGCTGGAGTGCAGTGGTGTGATCTCAGCTCACTGCAACCTCTGCCTCCCGGGTTCAAGGGATTCTCCTGCCTCAGCCTCCCGAGTAGCTGGGATTACAGGTGCCCGCCACCACGGCCAGCTATTTTTTTTGTAGTTTTAGTAGAGACGTGGTTTCACCATGTTGGTCAGGTTGGTCTCAAACTCCTGACCTCAGGTAATCCTCCCACTTTGGTCTCCCAAAATGCTGGGATTACAGGTGTGAGCCACTGCGCCTGGCCTTTTTCTTAAACTTTTGATTTGAAATAATTATGCACTCCCAGGAAATTGTAAAAATCACACATAACAGTCCATGAAACCTCTCCCAGCAGCCCCCAATGAGGGCATCATGCATAGCTGCAGTACATATCGAAACCAGGACACTGACGGCGGTGCATTACTGTAATCCAAGCAGCCGTATCTTCAGGCCTCAAAACTGAGCATTTAACTACATCTATGCATTTAACACATATATGTGGATTAAGTGGTTGGCTATTGCTTTTTATGCCAGTGGGTTCACACCACCTTTGTTCTATGCCCTTTGCTTTTTTCACATGTCATATCTCGCCTTGGGCCTCTTTCCACATTGCTTCATAGTGATATTCCTGATTCTCTTTGTCAACTGCAGGGGACTGTCCAGAATGAATGGGCCTCTGTGTATATGACAGTTCTGTTCATGAGCATTCAGGTTGTTTCTTGCCTTTTTGGTGTTATGAATAATGGCACACTGAACATCCTTGTGTACAGACAGTTGTGTGCATTTTGGAGGCATGGTTTCCTGGTAGTGGAACTATTAGGTCAAGGGTGTGTCCAATGTTCAACATTTCAATGAACCCACCCAATTCACCTCCCTGGGTATTAACATGGGCTGGTTGGCTCATTTAGCCCTCACAAGTCTATGGGGTAAGTACTATGATGTTATGATTTCCATTTGTAGGTGGAGAAGCTGAGGCTCAGAGAGGTGCAGCCACTAATTCAGGGTCACACAGTCCCAAGTGGCACAAAGCTGGACTCTGTCTGCCATGCACTACGTCACTGGGGGTCCGAGGGAGGCTTGGCATTTTTAGAGGGACTTGCTGTTTCCACTTTAAGGATGCTACCTCTGTCCTCTTCTCCAAGACAGGCCTGGCCTGTCTTTGCATCTCTGGGCTCACATCTAATTTCTTAGGTGAAGCGTGCAGGGCTCAGAGGAGCCCAACCAGGTCCCCATCTGGTGGCTTCTCACTGTAGCTCATAACTCTGCTTGGCTCTCCTCCAATTCTGAGAGGCTTCTCCCTTCTCCACCTCCATCCCAGCTGCCTCCACCCCTTCATGAGGTGAGCTTCACCCTGAAACAAGGTGCTCCAACCCCAGAGTACATTTACTTCCCCTACATTTTTCCTGAGGGTGCTGATTAGAGTTGGTGTCTGGGACCCAGCTGGCTGGGACAGCTTTGTTCAATTCTTCAAGCTCTGAATTAAAGGGTGTGAAGAGTGGTGGAGTCAGGAGAAGTGGGAGAGCTGCAGGGCTGGGCCTGGGTGGCTTCTCTGTGCAGAGGGCCTTGGACAAGCAAGCTCAGCCTCCCATGGCCTCAACTTGCCAGGGCTCTGCCAGTTCCCATAAAGATCTCTCTGCATGGTTGAAGAAGCCAAGGAGTCACCTGCCCACTTGGCCCTAAGAGCATCCCTGATGGGTGGAGAGTCCAAGGGCTGGAAAGGGACTTGGACTGCAGCCAGCCTAAGCCCTTCTTTGAACAGGGCAGGGACCAAGGCTCAGAGAAGGGAAGAGACTTTCTCAGGGTCACCCAACGAGGCTACAGGGGACTAGAATCATTGTCTCCTGACTCCTGAGCCAGTGCTCTGTTGATCTTGTTTGACTCTCTCCGTCCTTCCCTCCTTTCTCCTCTCTTTCTCTTCCTTCTCTCCTTTCCTCCCACCTCTCTTCATCCTTCTCTTCCCTCCTCCTTTCCTTCTTTCTCATCTCCTCTCTTTTCCCTTCCCTTCCCTCTCTTTTCTCTCCCCTCCCGTCTTCCCTCTTATTCTCCTCTTTCCTCCACTTCTCCCTTCCCTCCACTTCTCCCTTCCCTCTTCCTCCTCCTCCTTCTTCTTCCTCTTCCTCCTCCTCCTCCTCTTCTTCCTCTTCCTCCTTCTCCTCCTCTTCTTCCTCTTCCTCCTCTTCCTCCTCCTGCTCTTCTTCTTCCTTCTTCCTTCTTCCTTCTTCCTTTTTTGAGACGGAGTTTCGCTCTTGTTACCCAGGCTGGAGTGCAATGGTGCAGTCTCAGCTCACTGCAACCTCCACCTCCCAGGTTCAAGCGATTCTCCTGCCTCAGCCTCCTGAGTAGCTGGGATTATAGGCATGAGCCACCATGCCCCGTCCCTCTTCCTTCTTTTCTTCTTCTGTGTGCCTATTGGATGATAAGCCCTCAACTTCCAAGATGAAATTTCAATGGAATTAAGAAAGATAAACCCAGGCTATCTTGGATGGTGGATGATGCTGGAGGCAAGAATTCTGGGCAGGAGACAACCAAAGTTGAGAGTGGTCAGCTCCACTCAAGGGTTTCTAGAGGCAGAGACCCTTGAACCGAATCTTGAAACCAGAATAAATTAAGGAGGGTGCTCTAGGCAGAGGAACCTGAATGACAAAGACACAGTGGCTTGATTCAGCATGGAGCAGGTTCAGGGTCCTCCTTCTCAATGCAAGGCCTAGGGCCTCTGTCTTCCTATTCATAAAGCATCAACCTAAGGGCCCCTGCACTGGTGCTGTGAACCTAAGGGCTCTAATGGAGACAGGATTGCCACGTGGCCTAGCATCCTGGAGATTTCATCGATCTATTCTTGGACCCAGCACCCTCGAGGCCTGTCACCTCTCACCTCCTCTGCCCCATCCCACCCAAATGCCTTCCCATGGCTGCAGGCCCTACATCCTCCACCCTGCGCCAGCTGGTGACTTGGCTGTCAACCTGACAGCTACTGCAACCAAGTCAATTCTGGGCTGCAGGCAAGGATTTATTCTGCATTTTCTGAGAATGTAGAATTTATTCATAAAGCTGGAATGGCTGCTTGGGATGTAAACAAATATTTTTAAAAAATACGGGGAGGGGGGAGGGACAGCATTAGGAGATATACCTAATGCTAAATGATGAGTTAATGGGTGCAGCACACCAACATGGCACATGTGTACATATGTAACAAACCTGCACATTGTGCACATGTACCCTAAAACTTAAAGTATAATAATAATAATAATAAAAAAGAAAAAAATGAATTTCATCTAAAAAAAAAGATAGTTATAGGATGATTCAAGATTTTAAAATTTCTTTTTATCTTCTTGTAAGTTACATTTTTCTAGCAATTTGTCCATTTCGCCAAAGTTTTCAAAAACGTCGGTTTTTGGTGTTGATGGCATTGTTTTATTATCTTTTAAAACACTGTTCTGTGTAGTTATGCCTTCCTTTCCATTAAAACATTATTCGCAAAAAAAAAAAAAAAACTACATGCTCAGAAGTGGCGATGCTGGTAGACGGAGCTCACTGGTAGTCCCACACCTTGGGAAGGTGGGGTGAGGAGGTTAGGACACCTACGGGACCCCAGTTTCAGACTGGTTGAGCCACTCACTTGTTGGGTGGCTCTGTGAAAGTTTCTACCCTTCTTTTGGGCCTCTGTCTCTCCTAAATAATAACAGCAGCTCACATTTAATCAGTGCTTACCATGTGCCCAGGCACTGTTCTTTTTTTTTTTTTTTTTTTTTGAGACAAAGTTTCACTCTTGTTACCCAGGCTGAAGTGCAATGGCATGATCTCGGCCCTCTGCAACCTCTGCCTCCCAGGTACAAGTGATTCTCCTGTCTCAGCCTCCTAAGTAGCTTGGATCCAGACACTATTCTAAGAGCTTTGGCTCCTTCAGCAATCTCATGGAGTAGATGCTATTATCTTATTTTACAAATGAAGAAACTGAGGCTCAGAGGGGAGAAAGAACTTGCTGAATGGGGTGGTCTAGGTGCTCTCCAGGGTCCCTTTTTTCCTTGATTATCAGATACCCTATTCACCCCTTTTTGGAAGGGAGATAGTGATGGCTCAGTGAGAACTCCAATATGTATGAGTTCTGGACTCATCATTCAGAGACAAAGCATAACAATACTAGCAATAACAATGACAATGGCGATGATGATGGAATGAATTGTTAATATTTACTAAGAATTCATCTTCTGCCAGACATGATTTAAGTGCTTTGCATGGATTATTCCATTTAATCCTCATAACTCTATGTGATAGATTATACCCATTTTATGGATGAGTAAGTGAAGGCTCAGAGAAGTAAAGTAAGTTACCTAAGGTCATGGACATAGGGAGGGGAAGAGCCCAATTTGGGATCAAGAGGTTCTCTGTCTTGAAATCCCACACCCTTATTCTTTACATCACTGAATTGCAGGGTTCATGGCCATACCAATAAATGGAATTCGTAATCATGCCTTTTTGTATGGTTGTTATATCGATGAGATTATGTGCTTAGCACAGGCTCAGACGTGTGGTGAGTACTCAGAAAAGGCCAGCTACTCTTGGGCTTCCCTCGGACCCAGGAAATAGCTTTAAAGGGGACAGTTTGATAGGTTGAATGGCCCCCGCTCAGCTTGCCTTAGCGAGGGGCATGTGAATGTGGAAAGAGCATTACAGGGGACCATCTAGGTCTGGGCTTGGTCCTGGGCTCTACCTTGCTAGCTGAGTGACCTCAGGCAAGTCGTGCATAGAGTTGCAGCTGGTCCATTCTTTGAGCCTTTGCCCCTGCAGGTGCCCCATGTGACATCTTCCAGCCAAGGTCTCCCTGACAACTCTGCTCCTCAGCTTGGATCACCTGCTCTGGGACACACTCCTAGGTGGCTTGACACATTCAATGTCTTATTTCATTCTTAAAACAACCAGATGGGAGAGGAGCTACCCCATTTTACAGATAAAGCAACTGAGGCTCAGAGAGCTGATGTCTCCTACTTGAGATCTTGCAGCCAGGTTGAAATTATCTTTGGACAACCAGCTTCCAGTTCTTTCCACAATTCCCACCACCTCAAAGATGCCTCATGCATCTTTCTCCTTCAGCTTCTTGATCAAATTAGTTTGAGAGACCCCCCCCCAAAGGCTCCCTTCCTCTTGTGAATTCCCCATACACGTTGGCATATTCAAGGTTCTGACAAGTCCTGCAAGAAGGAAACCTGTTTTGCTGAGTTTAGTTTGATGTTGCTCCAACTGATTTGCCCATAAAGCCTTCTTTTCCCCCAAACACCTGCTCATAGTCCCCAGAACATTGGGAATGGTCTGTGTGCTGTGTTCTCAGTTGTTAAGGTACGGGCAATGATTCATGTTGGATTATGCATAACTCAGCATCAATTTATAGGTGGCACATTGGCCAGGCCTTTGGACAACTTTCTCCAAATCCAGTCAGGTGGAACAATATGTCCAGGTTTGTGGGGCTGCATGGCACCTGAGGGCAGCAGGACCTGGAAGGAGCTCTAAGAAACAGGAATGGATTTGAAGTTCTAGCCTCTAAGAATGAGAAGGTTACATCTTCCATGTTCTCAAAAACAGAACTTTTCTGGATGTCCCTGGGCAGAAAGCCACAGCTACCTGAATTGGATCTTCTCCCGGGGTTTCTCTTTCTGACCCATTTGTCATTTTTAAGGGTGGAAATCTCCGAGTGGGATCATAATAGCGTTGACATTTACTGAGCAGGTTGTGTGTTATGCATCCTGCCCGTATAACCTCATTCATTCTTCTTTTATTTATTATTATACTTTAAGTTCTAGGGTACGTGTGCACGACGTGCAGGTTTGTTACATAAGTATACATGTTCCATGTTGGTTTGCTGCACACATCAGCTTGTCATTTACATTAGGTATTTCTCCTACTGCTGTCCCTCCCCCAGCCCCCCACCCCCCGACAGGCCCCATTGTGTGATGTTCCCCGCCCTGTGTCCATGTGTTCTCATTGTTCATCTCCCACCTATGAGTGAGAACGTGGTGTTTGGTTTTCTGTCCTTGTGATAGTTTGCTTAGAATGATATAACCTCATTCGTTCTTCACAAGCACTCCATGGAGTAAATTCTGTTCATCATTCCCACTTTACAGAGGAGGAGACTGAGGCTCAAAGTGTTGACACGACTTCGCCAACATCATGCGGCTGTAAGCAGTGGAGGTGGGATTTGAACTCAGGCAGTCTGTCTCCAGAACATTGCCTTTTCCTGTAGCAGCTACAGCCTTTTAGACTTATCCCTTCTCTACAGGCGGCCTCCTTCCTCACAGGCCTCCGAATTGTAAACCTCTGTGTGAGGAAAAGTGAACCAGATGCAGCAAGATTATAAATGTCACATAATGTTGAGTAATTCAGCAACAGCACAGCTATTGTTGGAAGGAGAAATAACTTGCTTATTAGTAGATGCAGGAGGCCACAGTAATTGATAGCAATTGAACTCATGGTGGGTGGGGAAAAACAGCTATGTTATTTCTCTCTCTCTCTCTTGTTTTGTATTGACATAAAGGGAAAAACCTGCCTTTGCAGGTGGATTTCAGCAACTCAGAAACTGCAGTTTCATTACTTTCCCTTGTTCCTTTTCCTCCCTTCCTCCCTCTTTCTTTCTTTCCCTTCCTTCCTTCCTTCCTTTCTTTCTCTTTCTTTTTCTTTCTTTCTTTCTTTTTCTCTCTCTCTCTTTTTCCCTCTTTCTTTTTCTTTCTTTTTGTCTCTTTCTTTCTTTCTTACTCTCTCTTTCCCTCCCTTTCCTTTCCTCTTTCTTTCTTTCTCTTTCTTTTCTTTCTTTCTTTCTTTCTTTCTTTCTTTCTTTCTTTCTTTCTTTCTTTCTTTCTTTCTTTCTGTCTGTCTGTCTGTCTCTCTCCCCTTCCTTCCTTCCTTCATTCTCTCTCTCTCTTTTCTCTCTCCTTCCTTCCTTCCTTTCCTTCCTTCTTTCCTTCCTTCCTTCTCTCTCTCTCCGTCTGTCTCCTTCCTTCCTTCCTTCCCTCTCTCTCTTCCTTCCTTCCTTCCTTCCTTCCTTCCTTCCTTCCTTCCTTCCTTTCCTTTCCTTTCCTTTCCTTTCCTTTCCTTTCCCCTTCCTTCCTTCCTTCCTTCCTTCCTTCCTTCCTTCCTTCCTTCCTTCCTTCCTTCCTCTTTCTTCTTTCCCACTCTCTCTCTCTCTCATTTCTCTTTTGTTTGTTCTCTCAATTCAAATCCCAGCCGGCCTCTTACCGAAGGAGTGACCTGACAAATGGCTCAGGTGGGGCATTTTGCCCGGGGTCACCTGGTTAGGTAACCACTCTTTCGGCTAAATCACTCTTTCCAAAACCACTGTCTCATGGATCATTAGATCTGCAAGAGATTCTGTAAAAGCATTCTGAGGCCAACTAAGTCTGAACAGAATTTCCCCTTCTTACAGATTCATAAGATATACTTTAAAGGCTCTGAGAAGTCCTGCAGTTAAGAAACTTATTTAACCAAGCATTGACCAAATTGATATGGTACATTATTCATTTTTTCCCAGTGATACTGATGACCATTCCATAGAAGAACTGCTACGAGGTGCACCTTTGGGGAACTCTGATCCCCACCTGTGTGGCCGCCTGCTCTGCCCTGCATCACATCCATTCTCCAGGAGGGCAGTGAGGAAGGGAAATGGGGTAGGAAGGCAGGAACTGTGGGCCCATCTGCCATGGGGACCTGTTTCTCCCTAGCAACCTGAAAAACGGCTGACAACCAAAAGCACACACCAGAAATGATCTCTGCACTTAGCTTTGGGATTTCCTTGTCTCCTAATCTCCTTGCCTCCTGGTGGGTGGAGAGAAAAGTACCTGGATAGAGTGTGTGATCCCCTCTGGAGTGGGCTGGGGGCAGGGGAAAATCCAGTTCCCCCAGTGGGGAGTTCCCTTTGAGGAATAATTTCTGTCCTTTCTCTCTGTTTCTCTCTCTCTTTGCCTCTCCCTCTTTGTGTCTCTCTGCCTCTCTCAGTTTGGTTTTATCTTGTATTCCATCTCCCCTTGCTGTAGCTTTGCAAAGAGCTGATGGTCTGCATGGGTGGTTCCTTGAGCATGGAGCCCGAGATCAGCCACAGCCGGGCAGAAATCACATCTTGTACTTCTTCGTACAAGAATCTTGACCTTACTGGGTCTGTTCTGCATTTGTGCACTGTCTCAGAGGGTTTTGGTGAGATGAGGCATGTAAAGCCTTTAGCTCGGTGCCTGGCACATAGGCCATGCTCAACACTTGATGGCTTGAGAAGAAGTGACCTCAGCTGACTCAGAAGCTCTGGGGTGTGACCCATATCCCAAGTGCACCAATCCATTATCCATTCCACATGGCCTCTTTAAAAAGCAGTGAATAGACAAGAACCTGCAGGGGAAGTCTCTGCAGCCAGCAGGACAGGATAATCCCTTCTGGGCTGAAGGCTACCCTCCTTGGTTTTGCAGGTGGAGAAGGGAATTGAAATTTGTCGAGCATCTTTTCTGGGCCAGGCACTCTGCTGGGTATCTCACATGTAACCATCTCATCTCCTTCTTGCAACCCTATGAAGAGGTGTTGGGGTTTTAAGATTCCGTTTCACAGAGAAAGAAACTGAGTCTCAAAAAGGCTGTGTACCTGGCTTTGTGCAACAAACTGGGAATAGCAGAAACAGGAATTGGACCTAGATCCAGTTTGGGCCAACACCCATGTTATTGCCCAGTTCCTTTTCTCCCTGCCTCAGGTGCCAACTCAGGGTTCTTGACCTCCCCTGGGAAGAGACTTTGGTCACCACCCATGTCTAAGCAAAGATAGAAGAATCCATGGGATTGGATTTTGTGCACCGGCCAGCCTTTGGGGAGCTGATAGTAGAAGATGCTTTTCCTGGCAAAGCTCCCCGTGTGCCTACCTGGATTGCCCCAGCAGCACGCATCTCAGCTGCACCTGCAAATATCCCCCCTAGGTCAGGCAGGATTTAGAGTCCAGCCAGCATCCATTAACCACTCTTCTTTTAAGAAATATCAATTGCCAGTTTCCTTTATGACTTCTCCCAGCTCATCAAGGCCAGCAAGGTCACTACAATTGCAAGTGTTCAGAGAGTAGGCGTGGAGTGGAGCAAGAGGGGACAGGACCTCACCCACCTAGAAAGACATCTCCTATTTAGTTCACTCTCAATCCACAGCACAGGAAGAAGAAATTCTCATTCAGTGCTAATAGCCTTTAATGCCTCTCTCTAATATTTGCTAATCTCTCTTCTTAACAAAGAGAGAGCAGACTTCAGGCTCACAGGTAATAGTTTAATTAGAATCTAATGAGATTATTGTGCTTATGTAATATTTGTTTCTACTTTCTATTTGTGGCAGGTGATAATGAATTGTCACTTAACATAGTGTGCTAATATTTCTGTTTACAATTTATTTAAGTGAAGATGAAAAGTGAGTCCATTTAAAAGTAGAGTCACAAAGATATGGCAAAAAAGATGATATTTGAAGGACTGATTTTGGTGAAAATGTAGTTCTTCCACTTAGTATCAGCCTGTTTTCTGGTGACTTCTCTCAGATTTTTAATCTATAAAATGGGATTAATAATAGAGCTTTTTAGGACTCTTGTGAAGATTTAATAATAATAA